>NC_132849.1:31329552-31646552 GCF_048164855.1 Canis lupus baileyi
TCTGGCTTAATGTATCTTCTGGCTCCATCTTGAAAAGTCCCCTTCTAGGCAATCTCTTCTGGTTCCCTTCCCAAAGATCTCAGTGCTCACTTGTCAGTTTCCCTTCAGATCAGCCTCCTTCAGGCCATGTCTGACCAATAGAAGTTAACATTTACAAATATCCATATTTGCTCTGAGTTAGTGCTCTCTCTATTGTAGTGACCAGCACGGAGCTGCATAGGACTGGGGAGAGTGGAGAACAAGAGGGCTTGAGGGTGAACCCTGTCCTATTATTCCTTGATGTCTGGTGCTTTGGAGCTGCTCAATGTCTCTTTAATGAATCAGAGAAATTCTGGCTCTGCTGCTGTGTCAGCTGTGTCAACCAGGGCAAATGCCTTAACCTCTCTGAGCTTTGATTTCATCTCTGTCAAAATGGAGATAATAATTTTAATTTCCCCCCTTTTTTTTGTACAGTTATTGTAAGGGTCAGATGAGATCATTGCTTTGCGAAGCACTTGGTTAACTGTAAATAGTTACCCAATGCAATGAAAAAAGTGTAGAGAAACGAATGTATGAGGTTCAAGTCCCAGCACTTCCACATATTAGCTATAGGACCTTGAATAACGCAGCATCCTCTTCTCAGGGTTTATTTATTTATTTGTTTATTCTTGTCTCAGGTTTTAAATTCTGTAAAATGAAAAACAATAATGTCAGCCTTGTGGAGTTGCTATGAGGGTTAATGACAATACATGTTTGGGATATAATTGTGGGTGTTTAGAAAAATGGGAGAACTAGATCCCCATTCACTCACTTATTCAGTAAATCCTTACTGAGTGCCTATAATGGGCTGGGCAAGGTTCTAGACTCTAGCAATGAAGCAGTGAACAAAACAGACAAAAATGTAAAAATCCTTGTCCTTTGGTCTAGGGAGGCAGGGTGAAACAAGAAATAAAATTAATAAGATATGTAGTATGCTAGTTTATGGTAAAGACCATGGCAAAAATTAAGCAGGAAAAGAGGGTATGGAGTCCTGGGGGTGGTGTGGAAGGGATTTCCTTTTTAAGCAGATTAGTCGAGAAAAGCCTAGCTGAGAAGGTGATGTTTGAACAAAGATTTGGAGGAGGAGGAAAAGCAAGCCCTGGGGAAATGCAGAGGCCCTGAGGTGGGTGCATATCTGGTGGGTTCACGGCCCAGGATGAATGGATAACGAAGATGTGGTTTATGTATACAATGGAATATTACTCAGCTATTAGAAATGACAAATACCCACCATTTGCTTCAACGTGGATGGAACTGGAGGGTATTATGCTGAGTGAAGTAAGTCAGTCGGAGAAGGACAAACATTATATGTTCTCATTCATTTGGGGAATATAAATAATAGTGAAAGGGAAAATAAGGGAAGGAAGAAGAAATGTGTGGGAAATATCAGAAAGGGAGACAGAACGTAAAGACTGCTAACTCTGGGAAACGAACTAGGGGTGGTAGAAGGGGAGGAGGGCGGGGGGTGGGAGTGAATGGGTGACGGGCACTGGGTGTTATTCTGTATTATTCTGTATGTTAGTAAATTGAATACCAATAAAAAAATAAATTAAAAAAAAAAAAAGGAAGGAGGCTGGGGTGGCTGGGATGAGCTCAGACAGCTAAAGGCAGCAGTGGAGCTGATGGTAGAAGCCCCACGTAAAGATTGCTATGATTAATACCTGGTCACACAGGAATGTCTCAGGGAGGAGAAAAGATTGAGGGAGCTGTGATTTTTAGGTGTGGAGGAGGAGCCAAGGTAGGTGTAACAGTTATCCATGGCTGCCTAACAAATGACCCCAAAATTTAGCAGCTTAACACAAGAGGCATATATTACATCATAGTGTGGGCCAGGCATCTCTCAGAGGGCTACAGTCAGGTGACTGGGGTTACGGTTTTCTCAAGATTTGATGTGGAGAGGGTCTGCCCCTAACCTCCCTCTGGTGGCTGCTGGCAAGGTTCAGCTCCTCTCTGGCTGCTGGCAAGAGGGCTCTCTCAGTGCTTTGCCATGTGGGTCCCTTCTAGCTCAGCTTACAACATGACAGCTGGCTTCCTTCAGGGGGAGAGAGTGTGCCCGAGAAGGAAGCCACAATCTTTTAATAACATGATCTTGGAAGACATCTCATTACCTCTACTTCATTCAGCTTGCGAGAAGCAAGTGACGAAATCCAGTCCTTGCTCTCTTTAAGAGGAGGAGATAACACAAGAATACCAGGGCAGGGGAACCAACTGGGCCATAAGAAGTGAGGTTACCTACCACAGGGGAGCTCTGGTGTTCAGGTGCCATGGAATTGCCAAAGCCTATGGATGGATGAGAAATTCTTTGTGGAGATGCAGCAGGGACATTTGAGACTTAACTTTGTCGGTACAATCCAGTTGTTCTTTCTGCAAGGATTAGGAGTAGTTGAATAACCTGGAATCTGTCTATCTATCTATCTATCTATCTATCTATCTATCAATCTATCTATCTATCTATTTTTCTATCTATCTATCAATCAATTATCTATCTATCTATCATCTATCTATCATCTATCTATCTAATCTATCATCTTTCATGCTAAGTGATCTAGTTAACTGGGTCTCTTGGCTGCTCATTCTGGGGCCAGGTTTCAACTTGCAGGGAAAAGGCATTATTTGTGTGTGCACATGCTTATACACGGCTGTGCTTATTTTCTCTGGTGTCTGCTTCTGGGGTCCTACCCTTCCCTGAGCCTGGAGACCCCTGGGTTCACCTTTCCTCTGCTCCCCCACCCCTGCACTTTGACGGGAGGTCACGTGTGAGGAAACAAGCCCCACGTGGTTTTAATCATTTTGCTATAAAAGCTGAGCTGCTCTCCCCTTTGATCCAGGCTGAGCTGCTGGAGGAAGGGCTGGGGGCCGGGCTGGCCTGTCCACAGAGCGCTCGGCGCACGGCTCCCACATCAGACGGCAGCCGTAAAATGGAGCACAGCTCATTAATTCTCCCTCTTAACCAGGGCACCTGACAAGAAGTGACTTTGAAAACCCGGAGGACGGATGGGCGGGCGGGTGGGCGGCTCTCGGGCTATGTGAGGAACATCTGTTTCCAGGTCCCTGGCTGTTAAATTGACATCTTTTTATTTGAAACGTTTCTTTTATTTCCCAACTTCCTGCAATTGGCAAGCGCTCAGTGCCAGGCAGTAGACTGTGGTGGCTTTGTGGGCCATCTGAGCTGAGTGGCTGCACTGTCCTGCCCCACAGGCCTCTGAGTGCCAAAGTGGGCAGCCTGGCACTCTGTCAATTATTAAACCTATGTTTGTGCAGAGAACATCAAACCCCATAAAAAACCAAAATGGCCTTGAAATTGAAAACCCTGTGAATGTCTGCGAGCCTCCATATGAGAAATATTAGCGTTTCAGAACTAGAAAATTCACTGGGAGCCTGGCATTTTCCATCAGGAGCCTTCTCTTCTTGGGACCCAGCAGTCAAGTATACTTGAGAAGTGATTCAGCCCCTGCCTGCAGCCTTCATCTTGGATGCTGAGACAGCTATTGGTGACTCTACGTGGCAAAGGTCACTAGCGAAGGCTGGCCTGACCCTTCCCTACATGAGGGCTCAAGGCTTTTAGGATGGGGATTGGAAATGCTAGGTGGATGATCCTATATGTTTCTAACTATGTCCTAGGGGCCTTTGGATCATCGTATATTCTTGGCAGTCTGATTCCCATGCTTTATCCTTCATCCTTCAGGATCTACCATGGGCCAGGCGGATCACTGTCAGCAGGATAGATGACAGTCTGGCATTTGAGTGACAATGATGTTGCTGAGTCCCAAGGGATCATCCAGGAATAACTGCATCTGGATACCCTTTGGCATGCATAAATGTGGGTATGTGGTGGTCAAAGATATCAGTGTGAATGTTGGTGCCTCTGTGTGAAAACATTGGTACCGTGATATCTGTGTGTTTCTGCAGCAAGTGCCCAAGAAGTGAGTAGATGAGCACCTATCTTTGTCAGAACGTGTTTCTGCGTTAACAATACAGTAAGAACTGCTGGATGAGTGGCAGTGTGCATTTGTGAGTTGTGCGTGAGAATGAGGACTTCTTCACTTTCATGTTTCCTGAAAGCAGTGGAGATAATCCTTACTGGTTCTGCTTTACCTGTGACTCTAACATTCATGCTCCTTAGTTTTCAAGACCTTAGGTATCCCCATCCTTAACCCTTTGAGGGCTCCATTAGGGCTGTAGTAAAATTGCCAGGGTTTGAATCCTGGCTCCATCTCTTTCTATCAACCTCCTTTTTTTTTTTTTTAAAGATTTTATTTATTTTTAAATAATCTTTACATCCAACGTGGGGCTTAGACTTACAACCCCTGATATCAAGAGTTGCACACTCTACTGACTGAGCCAGCCAGGTGCTCCTATCTTGGACAATATCTGTATACCTCAGTTTCCTTATCTATCTAAAAGGAGAGTAAAATAGTACTAAACCGAAGCATCTATGACATAATTCATGTAAAGCAATTTGAAATCACCTCCACTGGTTAAATGTCACTAGTGCCACCTCTTGTCACTGCCATCACTTTTACCTCTTAGACTTTATACTGTCATTATGCCTTGATAGTATATTTTCCCCCTTCTCCCTTCCTCACATTATCAACCTCCATCAACTCAGTTACCCCAGCCCTTTTGCCACTGCTATTGCATGTCACTTTTCCCATCCAGGCCACCAAACTAGAGAGTTTCCAGAAGAGCAAAACTGGCAGGGTGTGACCCAACCAAAATGGGTCACTTGGATGGCAGAACCAGAGAATAAGTGCTCCGTGATCTCTCAACTATGGGTGGAGGACAAGAACAGGTGAAAGTAGGAGGGGAACCCCCCAAACTGGTCCCTACAGCAGGCCTCCTTCTTTCTTCTTCCCCCTTGGGGCTTGGCTTGGGGTGAAGTAGGAGGACCTACAGCAAAGCCATACTTATTGTCTGCTTACTACCAGCTTGGGAGTATCCAAGAAACACAGTCAATGTCCCGGTCACTTTGGCTTTTCTAGTCCAATTTGAATATATTAAAATGCAACCTTCCAGCTGTGCAAATCCCCAGGCCATTGAAATAAAAGGTTTTTAACTTTAACCATTAAAGATTTAACTAGCCAATAAATCTAAGTATGTGGGGGGTTGTTACCAAACGTTTATTACATTGCTCTTGCTTTTAACTTAAGAGCAAATGCCAAGTGTGGACTTCCATGAAAAAGACATTCCCTTATGGTCAAAACTGGTATCAGCCCCTCCCTGACCGAAAAAGCAACAGACCACTGTCTCCAGAAGGGTCCATTCACTTTCCTCTCAAATCCCTTTAGGAGTTAGAATGGCTATATCAACTTTACAAACCAATTTGCTTGCTGCAAAAAGGGCCTATAATAGTCTCTTGTTGCCACGGTCAGAACATGACTGACTAAATTAATCCAAAAGTCTACTTTCAGTTTGAGCATCTTGGCGCCAACTTTTCCAGAACCAGATTTTATAAAGGCACAAAGGGGATATAGCTTTAGTGAAGAAAATCACAAAATCTTTCTCCTTTAGTATCTTCTGGGTGAGAAGGATCATGAATGTCTTGGATCATAGTGCTTCATTCTGCCATTTTTACCTTTAAGACAAGCAAGAGGTCTGCCCCGGTAGTAAAATAAAGCTTTTAATTTACGCAAGTGTAAACGTATAGAATTTAACAGTCATATCCACCCTGGACTTAAAAAATGAATAGAAACCAGATAAATCTTGGCCATTAAAAAAAAAAAAAAAAAAACAAACACAACAACCCCCCCCCAAAAAAAAAGATCTGACGTACATGTTGAGTTATACCAGCCAACAAGGGGACAGAGCCACATTCCAGATGTGCTATTTTCCTGCCCATTGACAGTTCTCCAACCCACCCCAGTAATAAAAAAGTCCTGAAATGGATTTTTTAATCTGGCTTCGACTCCTCTTTGCCCGAGAGGCTGCTGGGTGGGTCCTCTGGGTTTTATTTCTCACAGAACAAACCAGTGAGCCCTATTTGTGGGAAATACACAGTAAATTCTGGCCTTTGCTCATTGAAACTTCCCTCTGGAGCATTTTTCACATCTAAATAGGAGGTGAATAAAGTTGATAAGCAGTTATATATTTTTTAAAAGTGATTTTACTTCTAGCTTGAAGAGATTTAGCTCAAGATTTTGAGCTCTAGGAGAATGTATCCTCCACTCCCTGGATTATAAACCAGAGTAGAACGACAGTGGTGAACCATGTGCTTCTCCCGTCCAGTTCAAATCCTAGAGAACACTTTGATTTACCTTTTAACTGGCAACCCATTCACATCAACTTGACTTCAGATGAGGCTGCTCGCATGATCTCCACCTTTGTCGATTCCTCCATTCCATTGCAACCGCCTAGAAGGAAGCATGAGTCCCAGGGACCTGGGGTGTAGAAGCATTTCCCCTGGAGGACCTCAGCAGTGTGCTTTGATTTGGGAGTGCTAGGGAAAGGCTAAGAAGATACCTTTTAAAGTCTACTCAATGGGTTGGGAGGTGGAAGCACTGGAGAACCTACTTTTAAACCCAACCAGAATAGAAGCGAAGTACTGGTTGATTTGCTGGGAATCTCCTTGAGTCTGAGAGGCAAATCTAGAAACTCCAAAGACATGTTTCAGCTTCAGAAATTGGAAGAGTTGGCACCATCCCTCAGGAGGCTGGGGTGGGCTATCTGGAGAATGCAGAGTGTCTCACACCAGTCTCTGGGACACTTCCAAATCAATTTTGCTGTTTCTTCTGCCTTCTCAGATTTAAAAATTCCAACCTGTTGAACCTAGAAGAGAGAGAAAAAACAGAGAAACTTCTCAACTGTTACCAGAAACTTTGCATTCTGAATGATAAGCCACTCTAGAAGGAAAATTTTTTATTTGAACCCCTGGTACCTGTGCAATTGTACATGGTAGGCTTGTTCTGGGGCATAATTTTGGTGTTCTTGGAAAAGAGGCACCTTTATAATCCTTCCCAGAATGATTACAATTGCTTAGAAGATGTTAATTTCTTTCATTCATTCATTCATTCATTCATTCATTCATTCATTCATTCATTCTATAAATGTCGCTGGATGCTTTCTGTGTGTTTCTCTGCCAGGCATTTGGTTCAGGGCTATAGGCAGTACAGGACCCAAAGCCCGAATAGATAGCCAGAGTCTTCTGGGATAAAGAAAGTGACCCTTGACTCTATTTCTAGTGGTTATAGACTGAGACCCTCCTCTGGGGGTGTCGAAAACAGGAGCCATCACAGGTTGGATCTGTCTTTACACGTGGCTTTGGTCATCTCCCTAGAGTTATTTCAGATCTCTACTCTGACCATAATCCTCACCTCCGTGGTCTCTTCCACATTCAGTTCCTGTTTCCAGTGAAGGCAGACACTGTTGTCTTTGCTTCCCTGCTAGCTTCCTCACCTTCCGCTCCTACCAAGTGCTCTCCCACTTACCATCCCAACTTGGGTGTCAAAACTGGGTCCACCTATGTCTCTCTTGATCTCTTTGCTCCCACCTTCTCCAGAGCCTCTCTGTACCATGAAATTCCTGTCGCTTGCATCTGTCTCTCCTCTGAGGACTTCCGAAGCTTCATCCCAGAGCTCTTCATGGGCAGCTGCCTTGGACCTGAGAGAGGTGACAGATTCCATCTGTCCTGGCTGGGGTCATTCTCCCTCCTGCCAAGACATGGCCCCAGACAGGTTTCCTGGCTGCTTCTTTTTCCTTTTCCTTTCTGAAAATAGCTATTTAAAAAGGTTGAAGTGGGCTTCATGAGGTTTAAGGGGGTTTATTAGTTTTAAAAACTACGGTCCCTGTTTGGAGGGAGGGGAAACAGCCGCCTTCTTTTCACATTACGTCAATCCACAGGCGTCTGTAATTTACATTTTTTTAACTCAAATGTTCAGGAATAATGGAAAGGCTGCCTGAAAAAAGCAGATGAAATAAAAACTGGGGGAAATGTGTATTATACAAAAACCAGACCTGTGAGCCTGAGGCGAGACACCCCGATGACCTGGGGAGCTGATTAATGAGGCAGACCAAAGGAAGCCCAGGTGAGTGTAGATGCCATGATTTCTTCGCAGTCACTGACGCCCCTGTGCTGGCATTTCATTTCCCACGCACGACTTCACGGATGGTTTTCATTCGGAAATTTCAGAACCACTGATGTTTCTGCCTGAGGAGAAAAGAATCCCGGACTGTGGAAGTTGGGCAGGTGGGCGAGTGTGGAGGAAAGGAGTTTGGGATGTGGAGAATGGAACCCACCTGGGGTTAGCCTTGCCTCTGTTTCTCCTGGTTCTCAGAAACAATCCTTTCTGACCAGCTAGGTCCCATCTTCACTCCCTCTCCCCTCCTCGCTTTCTGAGAAAAGGGAGATGATCATTAGGTAGTGAGACCACAGTAAGAAGTATTAAAGTTTTATTTTGTGACAATCTTCAGTACAATCACTTCATTAAAATAGAGAAACCCAACTCCTAGTCACAAATCAAGTATCTGTTTACAAAACAACTTATTCTGGGTATCGTTTTTTCTAGGTATTCTGACTCTCCATGCTAGTTCTGAATGTTCCTTTGACAAATATTTTAAGGTATATCATATGCCAAGGATGGTTTTGGGATTTGGCAACACAAACAAACACGGTCTTTGCTGCCCACTTTGGTGAGGGTGGGGGTTGGGTAAAACCATCAGTGTTGGGTGACGAGGTTTCTGATAGCGGAAGTAGCAGGTGTTACAGTTGATCAGTTCTATTCAGTGGCTGGGACAGAAAGTGGCAGGAGAGGGACCTGGGAGAGTAGCAGGGACCCAACCATGCAGGCTTTTTCCGAGGAGCTTAGACTTCATTCTGTGGATAATGGGAAGTCTTTGAAGGATTTAAGCAGGAGAGTTTATGTCTCTTTGGATCACTTCCGTTCAGTGATGGAAGTGGCCTTAGAAATCCTTTAATTTCAGCCTCTTTTTGTGGAATGTGAAGCTGAGACCCAGAGAGGGAAATACTATTTTTCCTCTCACTACCATTGTCACCAGCTGGTGTTTATTGAGGGCTGATAGACACCAGCTCTGCCTCTGCTTCCTCTCACTCACAGCAGCCCTCTGGGGAGACGACTTGGAATATCCCCATTTTACTGATGGGGAAGCTGAGACCCGGAAAGATGAAGTAATCTGCCTAAGGTCACTTGGCTAGCAAGTACTAACGCAAGTATTTGAACAAGGTCCGTCCCCCTTCCACTGTTCCACAATTCATAGCAGGGCTGGAACTTAAAACCCAGGCCTGGTGATAATCAGTCTATACTCAGGCACCCGCTGCGTGTGGCATATAGCAGATCCATCTGCTTTCTTGGGACGTGGGCAGTAGATCTCATGTCATCTTCTCTGCTTTTGTTGGCCTTGTCTCTGCTGACTCTGTGTACTCCTTTGTCATAATGATGCCTCTGAATTTGCCACTTTTTAGAAAAGATTATTTATTTGAGAGAGAGAGGGTGTGGACATGTGTGCATGACTGGGGGGAGGGCAGAGGGAGAAAATCTCAAGAAGACTCCCTGCTGATTGCAGAGCCAGACACAGGGCTTGATCTCACCAACCATGAGATCAGGACCTGAGCTGAAACCAAGAATCACAAACTCAACAGACTGAGCCACCCAGGTGCCCCTGAATTTGCCACTTTTATATCCTGTTCTTTGTATATTTTTCAGGAAGATTATGACATGGATATAGCCAATGTTCATGTTCTGAGGAGGACAAGAGCTGAAGTCAAGAAAGCTGGGGTGGAGAGGAGTTTTGAGCAGTGGGCAAAATCCAATGACTTTGTGGATTCCTACTCTGTTGGCCTGAGGATGCCGGCTGTGGTGGCTGGGGCGCTTCCAGCTCCAGTGGGTGAGCTGGCCTGTCCCTCTTGAGCTCAGCAGCCCTGAGGACAAGGACCTCCCAAGGCTGGCCACTTAGGGCCAGCTGTCCCCTGGGACGGACACCTTCAGGTTCTACGGGCGGGGCTCGTGGCTGCCGGGCCTGGTGAAGTCCCAACTACTTGTCATTGCTTCTCAGCTAATGACCTCCTGGCCTGGCCACATCTCAGCTAATTTCTGCAATTAGGGAAGCTTGTTTTCAGAGGCTGAAACAGGAACTTTTCTGAATTAGCTTTTATGGTTCAGAGCCTTTAATTTGAGATTTAAAAAACATCATAGCTCGCCAAAACCAAATAAACTGCAGCTAATGAAATTCGCAGAAGTTCTCAGAGAATGCCTCTTACTGGTGCTCCTGCATGATTTATTGACAGCTGGTTGTAAAAACAATCTTATTAAAGGTCATAATGTTGGGTAAAAAAAAAAAGTCCTTTAATTTATAGCATAATTAGGCTTCCTCCAATAGCTCTGCTGCCAGGGCTGTCACTCAGGCTCTGAGGAAGCACTTGGTGTTTTTCATTATATCACAGCAAAGGAGATCCATGCTCCTAGAGGGCCCACTGACTTTCTCTTTATGGCCTTTTTATTGCTGCTAAAATAGTCAAAACAGGGGGTTGATTAGAGCCGACTGATGCCTACTGATTAGGGGAACACCTCTTGTGGGGGGAGGGGGGTTGGACTTCAGGACATGCCTCCGACAGAAAGGGATGGACTTGTGAAGGGAGTGTGATTGTGCTTCCTGGCTCTGCCCCAGACACTTGTGGATTGAAGGCTGACCCCAGGCAGGCGGGGCTGGGGTGATAAAAGGCAAGTGGAAGGTGCTAATGCCTCAAGGAAGAGACAATCCCAGGACAGGATGTGTATGAGAGTGAGAACCTTAAAAATGCTAATGGGTCCCAAGGTAGAGAGCAGGTTTGAGGGACTGGGTGGTGAAGGAAGCAGCACCAAGGAGCAAAGGTCCTGCCACTGGCCCTGCAGAAGGAAAAAGGGGGATTCAGTATTTGTGGGTGGGGAGGAGGGCAGGTCCCCGTGTGCCCAGACCAGGAGCCCCTGCATGGATTTTGGGAGCCTGCTCTCCAGGGCTGTGCTTATACACTGGAGGCCCTGGGAGGGGTGGGCGAGTCACACAATACAGCCCCGCATCAGGGATGTACGATGATGGCCGGATCTGACCAGAGGTGCCCTCCTTGCTGCCCCCCACACCCGAGTCCTCTCTCCTTCTCCAAATCCGAGGCTCCTGTGAGGAGGTCAGAGTTGTAGCTCTGACCACAGAGAGCCCATGGCCCTAGGCCTATCTTCGGCCACCTGCTTCCCAGTTCCAAGCCCTGATTCCCCACTGCCAGGCCAAGGGTACTACATGTCCTGGACCTGCCTTCGCTCTGCAGGCTGTGTGTGTGTGTGTGTGTGTGTGTGTGTGTAACAGACTGTCCTATCTCCAGTGTATGGTGTGGCCACGGTGACAGGGGAAGGGCAGGGAGACAGTGCTGTTAGGTTGGTGTGTGGTCTGGGCCCCGGGTGTGGCCTGGAGCCGACTGAGCAAGAGAGAGGATGAGGTGGTTGTGGGGCTTTGTCAGCCCCAGTGATGGGTCTGCTTCTCCTCAGGTGCCTTAGCTGTCTGCCTAATGCTGGAGCGAGTGCTCCAGGGCCCACCATGTCTCATCTTGTCCTTTCCTGTCCCGTCTAGGCTCTCTTCTGAGTTTAGAGGTAAACTCAAGGTAAATCCAATGTCCTGCATGAAACTGGTGAGTACGTGTCAGTCTCTTGGCATTGATCTACTTTCAGATCTTGTTTCAGCAAGAAACAGTTTCTTGCTCCTTGAAGCTGGACCTGTGGTGATGTCACCTGTGGGCACTTGAACTGACAAAGTCCCCTCTGCTGTTCTCACTAGGTCCCAAGTGGGATGAGCTGGGAAGGCTCACATGGTGCTGTGTCTACCCCAGGAGGAGCAGAGGCTAGAGCTGAGCTGGAAGGAGGACGTTGTGGTAGAAACTGGCATTTTTCTGAGCAGTTCCTCTAGATTTTTTCCGCCCAGTTATAACTTCAGCCTGAGAGAGAGGGGACATGACAACTTGCTCCTTGGACCAAAGTCTTTAATCATGGCATGCAAAGTTCACGCAGGGAACACTGTTGAGCACCTACCTAATGTGCCAGGCACTATACAGGAAGGAGTGATCTTAAGAAGTTTCCAGGCTGAGGCAGAGATGGGGGAGAGACATTATACAGTCAATTATATTCTATGTGGTAAATGCCACCCGCTGATCTTTCTCCAGTGGACGAGGGTGTATGAAAGAAGAAGCAAGTAACTGTGGAATGTGTGTTCATCAGTGATGGGATGTGTGAGAGTGCATGTGAACGTGTAGTCTTTGGGTGTGTGTATGTTGGCGTGATGTGAGTGTAAAGTGACATCAGTGTGAGAGATCGTGTGTGTCAGCGAATGTGTGTGAGTGTGCAAGCACGAGTGTGATGCTGTAGTGTGGGAGTGTGGGAGTGTATCCACACGAGTGTGTGTCAGTGATAGCCTGGGGAAGCTGGCCTGGGGGCCAACAAAGAGTGGTATCTGCTCACACTGCTGGGACCCAGTGGCCTGCACGGGGCTGCCACCCAGGAGGCGACCAGCATGCAGTTTTGGAATGCACAGCCGCCTCTCCCAGTGCGGGGGAAACAGAAGCTCCTCTGTCAGCCTCAGCTGTGCTGTGGTTTCTTGTCAGGAGGTTTTGTCCTCTTGGACAAAGACAGAGAGCAGGACTTATGTTCTTCTAGATGTTAGTAACTAAATCTGGAGGGTAAGAGGATACATTCTTGAAATGATGAAGCGCGAGTAACATCCTGCCCCTTTCAATGACCGTAACTCCAGGCAAAGTGTGGTAGTTAATTTTAGTTTGCTTCTAGAAATTTTTCATACTTGTTAAATATTATCAAGTTTTTTTTAATCCAAAGAAGTGCGATTAGAAGAGGAATCTGGCTTTTCCATGCAAACTTGTGCTGTTAGGGTGTCCAAGCTGCTTGGGGGTGCTGGCATCTGGATCCTGGAATTTCTTCAGACTGCCCCCCCCCCCCCCCCAACTAAATTGGCCTGCTTCAACCTGTAGCTTCTTGTTCTGGCCTTCTCTGCTCCAGCCATCCTGCCCCTGGGCTCTGTGTCCCAGCCTTGGTCGTTTGTCTGGTTTTCCTGATTGACAGCCCACGTTGGAGTCACATTTCCAGGCTGATCTCGGCCTTTTGCAACAGCGCACAGCTCTGGAACTTGGCTGGGGCCTCATCCTCTGAAATCCCACTTTCCCTGCCTCACATTTAGCTCTGTCGCCAAGGGGCCCAAGGCTGGGTACCCCTAACCAGCCTCCCAGGGTGGGGAATGAGGCTGGACATTAAGTCAGGATGAGACATGCTCTTTAAAAATCTAGCTTCTCCTTTGAACTCTTCTATATATCTTCTCTCTCCTTAGAAGCTGGCAATTATTCAGCATTTATAAATTGAAGATAATTCCATTTCCTGATGACTCCTGGCAGCTCAGGTTTTGGGGTAGAAGAACTCTCATCCCAGTCTGCTGTTTGCAGAGGAAATAACTAAAATGCCTCTATTTCTCAGCTATGGACTTCCAAGGTCTGATTCTTTCCAAATAGATTTCTGTGTATTAAATCCTTTAATAATGGCAATAGTCTCCTATAGATTTTAAACCCAAAGGACAATTTCTCAAGGCACATTTCAAGTTACAAATTGTAGACAGCTGTCGGTCAAAGCCACTGGATTGTGGGGCAGTGTGGTTTTCTCCCTGGAGACCATTCCTTTCTGTCTTTCCTTTGACCTAGGGTGATGTTGGAATTGGAGTCAAAGTTAGGGCTGAGTGCAGCGCAGGATAGATTGGAGGTAGAGTTAATGTTTGAGGTATTTAGTGTCAGCATGGGGCTAGATGAGTCTTGGGCTGGAATCCAGTTGTGGTGTTAACAAAGAGGGTAAGAGTCGGGTAGGGTTTGGGTTAGCATGTGGTTTGTTGTTGGTATTTGGATTAGCGGTGGGTCAGTTGCTTTGCTGAGCTCTGGGAAGCTCGTTGGTGGGGCCCTCAGTCTGAGAGTTGTGCCACACCTGATTTTGTATGCTTTCTGGGACCAAACCCTTGGTCCTGCTGTGAAATTTTGGGCTGAATAAGATAAGGCCTCCCCCTCCCCCATCTCCCAGGAGTGTTTGGCGTTGCGATGTCACATATGAACTCCATGATAGCCTCCTGGGAAGCTTAGTAAGACTCAGTGTTGGGGTTTATCTCTTCTGCCTCCTGTGGAGGCAAGACGGCAGGAAGAGGCAGTGGGCCCTGGTGTTTGTCTATCTTCTTATACTGCTGGGCAGTTGAGACAGGACTATGAAACTCAGGCTCAGGACCTGAGGCACAGGTCAGTTGCTCGTTCGGTAGGTGCCTGCAACCAGAAACACATCCTATTTAGTCTTATACCTGGTGCCCAGCTGATCAGTTTTTTCCCCGTTTTAATCACTTTAAAGAAATACTTGGGAATGGCAATACATCGATTCCATTCCTCTGCCCCCACAAAGTGATAGGCAGGCAGCATTTCAGTGCCTTTCTGTGAAAGGGTACCAGGCAAACACAGATAAAGAACTCACATGCCGCCATGCACACCACCTAACCTTTGGCAAGCATCATCATGAGTCTGCATGTTGTCCCTTTTGCTTTTTCTCTTGCCATGGCCACCATATCCTATATTCTAGTCATGCTGACATGACCCTAAACACCAACCCCAACATGACTCTATAGCTTTGTTCATGCTGCTCATCTGCCCGAATGCCCTTTCCCCTGTCCATCTCTCCATGTACCTAACAAGTCCCCTCATCTTCCAGGGTGAAACTCTTGTGACATTACATTGTAATATTGTACAGGATTAAATACAGGAACGGTGTCTTATTCATACCATCTCCCCAGAACCTTGCAGAGGGACTGGAAGAGAGTGGATGCAAAATCAATGTTTGTTTAAAAAGTCGAGTGCAGGAAAGACCAGGCCATCAGGCTGATGAGTTATACTGATTTTATTAAGACTTAGGCCATTTTATAGAGCACCCTCAACTCTTCTCTAACTGAATTCCATCCCTCTTCATCCTTCCTGACACCACAACTTTATTTTTGTGAAGATATAAGTATCACTTCCCTGACCCTTTCCCCATTGTGGTGGCTTGGAGATGCTGCAAATTCTTTGATATCCTCCCTATTAAGAAATGGAGTCTAATCCCCTCCCTTGGATCTGGGCTCGTGCTAGTGATTTGTTTGGCCAACAGCATGCATTGGGAATCAATATCTGGAATTTTCAAAGTAGGTCATAAATTACCTTAAGCTCTCATTTTGGTTTCTTGAAACACTCCCTCTTAGCCACCATGTAGAAAGTCCAGTTATTCTTAGAACAACATGCAGGTAAAGCCACTAGATCAATAGTCTGAGCTAAGTCCAGCTTTCCAGGTATCGCGGCATCAGAAATGTGGGCAACACCATCTTGGACCCTCCAAACCAGACCATCTGCTGGCTGATACTGTTGAATGATTTGCATGAATACCATGTAGGAGAGATGGCATCACGTAGCTGATCCTTTCCCTAATTACCAACCCACAAAATTAGAGGATAAAATAAATTGGTTGCTGTTTTAAACTACTAAATGTTGGCATGGTTTGTTATACAGATAATCAGAACACCATTCTTTTTCCTTCCTTCCTTCCTTCCTTCCTTCCTTCCTTCCTTCCTTCCTTCCTTCCTTCCTTTCTTCCAAGCATGATACAAGTTTTTGTTTTGTTTTGTTTTGATACAATCACAAAGATTACAGTCATGAGCAGAACATATTCAGTCCTACCTGCAGAGGCTCACAGTCTAATGGAAGAGGTGGTATTATACAATAATACAAATAAACATATACTTTAAAAGATTATGAATTGTCATCAGTGCCATCAAAGTAAAGTGCTATGAGAAACAATGGGGACTCAAGGAGGTTTCTCTAAGGAACTAATATTTGAACTGAGAGTTAAAGCTGACAACAGAGGGCTCATTAATCACACCCTGCCCCTGAAGCCAAGCTCTGGGCATCTCTTGATACCTTCTGATGGAGATGGAAGCATTTTAGAAAAAGCAATGTAAAGGGTGGGGTGGGGCAGTGAGAACTTGAGGAAGGAACAAACCTCAAGTGAGCCTGTTCTTGTGTCCTCAGTCTCACTGCCTGTGGAAGGAGGGGACTAGAGGAGTCCAAGGGTTAAACAATTTATTTCCCAAAGAAAATCTTTTGTTAGTACTTTTTAACATTTTAGGTGTCACGAGCTTCTCTAGGAACCTGACAATGTTGTGGAAACTTGCCCTGGAAATTGACACACACACAGACACACACATACACACGTGAGTATGCTCAAAATCTGCGCCAGAATCTTGCCTGAGATGGATAGTCTACAGTTACCAGTATTGACCCATTCTGTTTTAAAAAGTCCTTTTTAAAAAGATTTTATTTATTTATTCATGAGAGACACAGAGAGAGGCAGAGACATAGGCAGAGGGAGTAGTGGGCTCCCTGTGGGGAGCCTGATGTAGGACTTGATCCCAGGACCCCAAGCCAGAGGGAGATACTCAACCATTGAGCCACCCAGGCACCCATAACTTTAGCCTCTAAACCAACCTACAAATATTTCTTCTTTCTTATTTGAAAATCTTTCCTAGAATATAAAGGTAAATTCTGATTTGCCATATTCACTTTTCTTCCATGGCCATTGACATGACTCTTCTGCCCTAAGTATATTGTCAAGAGTGGGTCCATACCTTCCTTTCTGTGCTTGGAATAATTAAAGGGGCCTTTGTGCTCTCTTAGGAATTATTTTTCTTCCTTGTCTCAACACTTTCTGTGCTGTTGCCTTCCTAGAACTCTCCAACTATGTCAGAATTGCTTTCCTTCAAGAAACTGAATCTATTGGAAAGCATTCTGGTTGGCTGTGCATTTTTAGATTCCAGGGAAAGATGTGGTCCTTCTTGCTGACCCACAGGCAATGACCAGGGAACTCAGAGCCCCCTGTTTTTACAACTCCTCCTTCTAAGGACCTAGTGGTGAGAACCCTACTGGTGCCTCCATGGGTGATACATTTTGGGAAAGTGCCAACTATTTCAACCACGATTGCTAAGATGTCTACCTCCTTCTACTCTGATTTCCTTGCCTTCACATTTCTGCTTGCGATGAGTGGCCTTGGAGGGGGTGAGAGGGTTTGTTGAGAGCTAGCGAAGGGGAAGCTGAGTTCAGGATGTGTTTAGTCTGGCTTTAGTGAGATGTATTTGTGAGGCTTCCAGTCACTCATGTGTAGTTAAATTATTGCCAGCCATCTGCAATGGAGAGGGCTTCCAGGGGCTTCTCTGTAGTTCACTGTGCTAACTTACTGGCACCTTGAGGTGCTCAGCTGGAGATTGTGCATGGTCTTATGGCAACCCCACAAGAAATGTTTGGGTACCAGAGGAGAAACAAAGTTTGGAATATATGGAAACTGTATTGATTTTCTAGGGCTGCTGTAATAAATGACCACAAACTGGATGGTTTAAAACAAAAGAAATGCATTCTCTCATAACTCTGGGGGCCAGATGTCTAGCACTCCCTCCAAAGGCTCTAGGGAAGAACCCTTCTTTGCCTTCTTTGTCTTTTTCAGCCCGGTGTTTCTTGGCACGTGTCTGCGTCACTTCATTCTCTGTCACTGTCTTCACATGGCCTTTTCCTCAGTGTCCGAGTCTTCTCCTCTTCTGTCACTTATAAGGACACCGTCATTGGTTTTAGGGCCCACCAGGGTAATCCAGGATGATGATCAAGTTCTTTAATCTAGTCACACATGCAAAGACCTTTTCTTCAAATAAGGTCAAACTCACAGGTCCATGGGGATAGCACAGGGACCTATCTTTTTGGTGGCTACCAGGCAACTTGCTACTGAACCATATGCTAGTCTGGGAAGTTTTAAATTTTCATTCATTAGAAAGGTAATGCTGTGGGAATTTGGTTCTCATCACCAATGCTAGGTCACAGTGAAAAGTCTTTCCTGCCAGGAACATACCCAATTGTAAATGTGCCGTACATTTTTCTTTTTTTTTTTTATGAGAAATATGATTTAATCAGAATTCCTGTGTTTATAGAGCACACATTTGCAGCAATGCTACAAATTGCTAGAATGCTTATCTGTGAAGTCATATGTTTGTGATTCTTATCACTGAATCGTATAAACAATATTTAATTTTCTTATTTAGTACTGACCTCGGTGAGTTAATACAACACTCATAATAAACCTCTATAGTCAGAACATCAACAAACTGGCTCCTTAATATTATTATCAATTCAAAGGACATTTAAGATGAGTCCCTATACAATAAAACTTGACATGCTCTGAAATACTATAGCTCATATATGGAAGGATCTTGATAGTGGTTTTCCCAAATATGACAACAATCCTAAAAATTTATGTGACATTACCAATATCAAGTTGTGAAGCTGAAACATTTTTCCTAAACCATCAATAATAAAAAACAAATTTTGATTAGCCATGCTGGAAGGAAAACTGAATTACTTTTCTGTACTCTGGAGAAGATAGTACTGTAAAACCTTTGATATAAAAGGAATCAATAAAAAAGTACACAAAAAACCCCACTTTTTTTCCCCTTAAAGTATTGTAGGGACATATCAAGCAGTTAATTAATAAACACATGTTATTTTTCTGGGCTTTGTGATTGTGGTACTTATCAGCATAAAATTTTTAAAAATTTTTCTTATGAATGATTTTCTTATTCTAAATAAACATATACTTTTGTGTCTAATTTTGTATTCATAAATTTGCCTTCTCTTTCTTAAAGAGTCCCTGCTTTTCAAGTTACGCCAATCTTAGGCCCATGTCATGAAACCTGTCTGACCCCTGGCTTTGAGCCCTTCACTTTGAGTGTCTTGGTTCATCCTCCAGCCTTTGTTTTTGTCTGTGTGTGTGTGTTCCCCAACTTGCCTTCTCCCCTGGCCCATATACGTGTTCAGGTTGCTCTCAAACCAAGGATGTTTCTGTCTTTGCAGTTACTCCTTCAAGTGGCACTTCTGCCTCTTTCCCCTTGCTGCCAAAGAGCTAGTTGATGACTCTGCTCTTCCATCCCCACACTGCTGCCACCATCTTATAAAAACAGCTGTCTGCGGGGTCACCAATGGCTCCCTACTACTTGCAGCATTCTGGAACAGCTTTATCAGGTTCAATGGCTTGAACAGCATGCAGGGGATCCCCCCAAGTCCTAGCAAGTGGTTCTGGGGTGCTCCCAGATCTCTTACACATATCTTAAGTAGTCTTTATTCACTGTCATTTCCTCAAACGTCAGATTCTAGCACACAGTAGGGGAGAGAAGGGGAGCGAATAGGAATCAAATGCCAGCCATGTTCCAGGCTTCATGCTGGGTATTTTCATACACTTCATTTATTTTCATATACCTCACAGCAACCTGGGATTATTGCTTATATTAATTGCCCTTTTATAGTCAACTGAACACGGAAGAGCCAACCAATTGGGAAATAGACATTTAAGAAACTTGCTCAAGATTTCACTTATGGGCACCTGAGTGGCTCAGGTGGTTAAGTGTCTGCCTTTGGCTCAGGTCATGATCCCAGGGTCCTGGGATTGAGTCCTGCATTGGGCTATCTGCTCAGCAGAGAGCCTGCTTCTCCCTCTTCCTCTGTTCTCCCTGCTTGTGTTCTCTCTCTCTGTCAAATAAATAAATAAATAAAATCTTCTAAAAAATCACTGTTAATTGGCACTAAAGCTGTACTTAGCCAAGGCTTGTCTGTTTCTATTTCAAGTGCACACTGTCTGCTAAGATTTCCTGTCTCTGGATTATTCTGGAGCAGGGGCACGATTATTTCTCTGATAGAACTGAACTGAGAGTGCCTTCCCCTTGGAACTCTGTCTTCCATTAACTGTGCTGATGCTCCACTGTCCTGATTCTTCTCTCTCCTTTCCTGCTGCCTTTCCTAGCTTCTAGCCCTTGAATTCCATCCTCACTCCTCTTCTCTCTGCTCCCTCTCTCTTGCCTGTTCATGTGGTTATGCAGCTGCAGCAGTCACATCTCGGGGGTTGATGTCTCCTGTGAAATTGCCAGTTGGGCTATCTGATCCCAGCCACAGTCTTGTTTCTACTATATCGCACCACCCAGGGCTTCCGCTGGAGTTTCTGTTTCAGTGCAACTATCTTCTTCTTGTCTCCTTTACAAGTCATCTTCTCTTGAATTCCCATCTTCTCAGTCACTCAAATTTCAACCCAGGGGAGGAGTGTCATCTTTGTCTCTTTCCTGCCCCTTGCTCCTTTTAGTTTATCCAACAAACATTGTTGTATATTTACTATGTACCAGGCTAGCCACTGGAAACTCACTGGAAATTCACTCATTCAAGGCAGACAGAGTCCCTGTCCTCAGGGAGCATGTGCTGTAGTCATAGTTTGTTGATACCAGCTCTCCGGGGTTCCAGTCTTTGCCTTGCCATTGCTATTTTCCTAGTTTAAGTCCTGGCTGGCCCAGGCTTGGACTATGGCTATTGTCTCTAGCATGGTCTTATTGCCTCTGCCTCTGCTCCCCATGGAGCCCCCATTCTCCCCTGTTCTTCAAGGAAAACATAACAAATAATTATATTTTATCCTCTGTGCTGAGAAAGGCTGAGCACGTTTGTCTCTTTTATGGTTCCCGGGCAAGCTCTAGTCCCTGGATGAGATTTAGAACTCATTCTGGCTTCATCAGTAGCACATACACTAGTCACCTCTTGGGTGGATTATTTCTTCATCCATCTCATGTTGAGTCTGGTGAGCTTCAGTTTTAAAGGGTCACCTTGGAAAAAAAAAGGGGGGGGGTCGCCTTGGCCTGTACATTGGCCAATTTGAATTGCATTTATAAAGGATCCTAAATAAATATCTTCCTTTAGCTGTCTCTCCCTTAGCAGAATTCTACCCTTTTTAAGTGCCTGCTCCACTGTGAAGTCTTCGCACCTGACTGAATGCCATTTTGCACTTGCAGAGCTTACTGTGGGTGCCCTTCTCTGGGGGGCACATTGCTTTGCAACGTAGAATTATGTCTTCCACAAGCAGGCAAACTCCTTGAAGGCGGGGGCTACACTTTGCTCATTTTTAATCTTCTGGCTACCTACCATCATGCCTTGCCCATAACAGCTACTAAATAGATGTTGGCTGAGTTTTCTAGTTTCTAGTTTTTTTTCTAGTTTCTAGTTTCTAGTTTTTTTTCTAGTTTTCTCTAGTTTCCCTTTCTTTCCATTTTCCATCCTTGCCTCTACACTCTGCCTCCTTCTTCTTTTTTCCTTTTTTTCAGATAAGCTCTACAACCAATGTGGGGCTTAAACTCATGACTCTGAGATCAAAATTCGCACACTCTACCGACTGAGCCAGCTAAGTGCCTCAGCTTCCTTCTTCTTGCCTTTGCCCTGGTGCTATTCTGCCTGTTTCTTCTCACATTCACAGAGTGCTGGCTCTAAGAGAAACTTCAGATCCTAAGTCCAGTGTTTCCTAGGCTAGGCTATCATCAGAAATACCTGGTAGCTTTAAAAAAAGAACCCTTTTTATTTAAAAAATTATATTGGGGTATATCATATAAACAGTAAAGATTACAAAGCTTAAGTGCACAGCTACATAAATTTTCTTTTTTTCTTTTTTTTCTTTGCATAAATTTTCTTACCCTTGTAACTACCATCCATCTCAAATATTCAGAACACTCCCTCATGCCTGCTCCAAATCAATATCAACCTCCACAAAGGTAATTGCTATTTTGATTTATCTCATAATAAATTAATTTTGCCTGTTCTTAAAATATACATAAATATATATAGTTTTTTTTTTGTGTCTGGCTCCTTTATTTCAACATTTTGTCTATGAGATTTATGCATTCTGTTATATCTGTAGTTTAATCTTTTAAATTGTGATATAGTATTCCATGGCATAAATCTAGCACCATGTATTTATCCATGCTACTTTTGATAGACGTTTGGATTGTTTCCAGTTTTTGACTTTTACAGATAAAACTGCTATGAACATTCATCTACATTTCTTTGGTGGACATATGCTGTATTATTCAGAGTTCTCTGGAGAATCAGAACTAGTAGTGTGTGTGTGTGTGTGTGTGTGTGTGTGTGTGTAGAGAGAGAGAGAATAATTCTTCTTATTATAAGAAATTGTCTCACATGATTATAGTTGACAAGTCCCAGGATCTGTGTTTTGCAAGCTGGAGACCCAGGAGAAGTGAACCAAAGGTGAGCTCAGAGTCTGAAGGCCTGGGAACCAGGAGAACTGATGGTGTAAGTTTTAGTCTGAATACTAGCAGGTTCAAGACCCAGAAATAACTGGTGTTTCAGTTTGAGTCCATAGGTCCAAAAGAACTGATGTCTCAGTTCAAGGCAGTCTGGCAGGAGGAGCTCATTCTTACTTAGCCTTTTATTCTGTTCAGGTCTTTGATTGATTGATTGGATGAGACTTACCCACTTTAGGGAGGGCAATCTACATTACTCAGCCTACTGATTCAAAAGTTAACCTTATCCAGAAATACCCTCGCAGACACACCCAGAAAAATATTTGACCAAATGTCTGGGCACTCTATGGCCAGGTCAACCTGACACCTAAAATTAGCCACTATAGACACACTAATTTCTGTGGGATATGCAGAAAATGCATACATACATACTCAAGATCAGAATATGTTTAGCTTTAGGAGATACTATCAGTTTTCCAATGTGATTGTACCAATTTACACACCCATGAGCAAGCTGTTAGAGTTCTACTTGCTCTACAGCCCTACCAGCACTTCGTATGGTTAGTCTTTTTCATTTTAGCCTTTGTGGCAGGTATGCTGTGGTCTCAGTGATATGCTACAGCCAGCCTGTGCAGCTTGTGAGAGTCAACCCTATATACATCTCTTCCTAATGATGCAATCAGCAATGTCACCTGGGCAGCTTAAAATCAGCCCTGGTGGAAATATTTACACCAAAGAAATGCTTTAGTCCCTGGAAAGTTGGTTGTTAAATATTTACCAGTGACTATTGGGAATGGTATCTCATTGTGGTTTTCATTTACTGGTGAGCTATGGGTAAACCTCTTTTCATGTGTATTCTGGTCTTTCATTTATCTTTATTTGTGAAGTGTCTATGTCTTTTACCACCTAAAAAAATTAGGTTCTTGATTTCTAATTTTTGTTGTTGATTTGTAGGCCTTCTTTATATATTCTAGTCTGCGTTCATTGTAGAATACATATATTGCAAATACCTCCCCCCAGTCTGTTAAAGAAAATATATCAGCCTCCTTTTTCACAGATAATGTGTTTTTTAATGTTCTCTTCCAGAAATTGTGATTTATCCCAATCACTTTAAAAAAAATACAGTTCACTGAATCAGATTTTTGAGCATGGGATACAGGGATATTTTAAAGTTCCCTTAAGTGCAGATGGCTTTTAAACACATTAAGTTTGTCAACTTTATTTGTAATGAATTAAATGCAAGTTGTAACCACGATGAATTGTTCTTTTTCCCATCTATCACATTAATGTAAATCAAAAAGTTGTATAACATACTGTGTTGGCCTAAGATGTGAAGCACTTTCATACATTGTCAGTCTGTGTAAATAGGTATGACTTTTATTTTTTTTTTAGGTATGACTTTTATAAAGAACAACTTAGCAATATTCACCAAAATAAAATAATATGCATGCCTTTTGATCTGCCTGGCAGTTCTTCTAGGAATATCCACAATTTTCAGAATTGTGCACAAAGAAATATATTACATGGATATTTGCTGCAGTTTTATTCGTAACAGGAAAAGATGGGAAATTACTTAAATATCTATCAACAGCCATGCAACGGAATACTAACAAGTCAGTAAGAAGGAGATAGTTCTCTATGTACAAACGTGGTGTGATTTATGTTATATGGTTAAAAGTAGAATGGGCATCGTAGAACACCGTGTTTAATTTCTTACCAAATGTGTGAAAACAGATAGTATGTATGTATGTATGTGTGCCTGTGCCGATACCTATACATGCTAGCATATTAAAATACATTTATTGAAGGAAACAAGAAATTCAGCTACAGAAATAAAAATTAAAACTCCCCTTCATACATTGGAAAAAAAAATTCAGCCACAATGACAGCCACTGAGGGTGTTGAATCCAATATACACCTTTTCTGTGCCATTGGCCTTTATATACTATGGGACAGTATTACTTTTCTTTTTTTAGAGCACCCCAGGTGATTTGGATGATCATCATATCGCTCATATGAGGAGACTGAGCCCAGAGCATTGGGGCCCAAGCAGGGATTGCTCAGAGCTCTTTGCTGAGAGTCAGTCATGCCCTTCCCCTCCCCCTCTTCCCACCCAGCTTGGCCTCTGGCTCACAGAACCAGTTTGTCCTGCACAATTTCTACCTTCTATCCAGGACCCTACAGCAAGCCACGAGCCAGACACCCCCTCTGAGGGTTTGGGTGGGAAGGAGAAGCAGCCCCACGTGCTGGCTACCAGTCCCTCCCGCTTTCCCCGAGGGTGATCTATGGCTTGTCAGAGGTGTGGGTTCTCGCCACTTGCTGAATAGAAAGCTTCTTTGTTCTTGGGAGTGAAAATAACCCTAAGATAAATGTTGGGGCTGGAAGAGCCAGGGAATGTTAGGCTCCAGCTGCCCTGAGGCTCCTCCCTGGAAGGTCTGAGGTTAGGTGAGACAAGAGTTGGTTCCTGAGGAAAGAGAATGGCCAGAGTCCTCAGGGGATCACGAGCAGCAGTTTCTGAAAGGTGGCCATGGGTTCTTCTCAAATTCAACCCAGTTCCTGATACTTGCCTGAAAACTACTTTCATGGTTGGTAACCTTTTATCAACCCTTTTATCAATCAAGGAAACTTCCTATCCCTTGTCACTTGTTGATTATGATATGACCAACTTCCCCATAACTCCCTTATTTCTCCTCACCCAAAGGCTGCCCTGTCTGCCCATACAAAAACTCCCTTTTTTCTTTATCAGCCTATTTGTGTTCCCATCTCCCTCTATTTGCCCCTTGGCAGAACTGGGTGCTCACTGGAGACTGCATTTCATTTCCCTGGCTGTTGTTAAGAAAAGGAGGGAGCCAGCTCTGCACCTGGCTGCTGCAAACCCCATAAAGTTCAAGGTATGACTCTTCCATGGACCATAACCTCCTCCCATCCCTAATCCAGCCTGGGCAGGACTGAATTGGAAGATGCCAGAGCTGCCAGGAGAGGAGGGAGGGGAGGATTGTTTGGGGCTGTTAATAGTCTCAAAAATAAAGCCACAAGACACGGTTGGAAGCTGTTTATTTTTCATTTTCATTTCTAAGGTTCTAGAGAAAGTATTTTTAACCTAGGAACTTTGAGAGATGGCCTAAGACATTCCAAGAATCCCGGAGGGACAGAAACCCATGAGGGACAGGGGTGAGAACGACATCAGAGTCCTCCAGGAAAGTCAAGGGCTGGGGTCCCTCTACTCAAACCCAGGGCTGGCTCAGAAAAGTGGAATTCGGGGGCCCCAGAAAGTGGAGCTACTGGAAGGACTTTAAAGAACAGACTACAGAGACAACAGGTGGCTTAGTGGTTGAGTGTCTGCCTTCGGCTCAAGGTGTGATCCCAGTGTCCTTGTAGGAGTCCCTCATCCAGCTCCCTGCAGGGAACCTGCTTCTTCCTTTGCCTACGTCTCTGCCTCTTTCTCTGTGTCCCTTGTGAATAAATAAAAAATATATTTTAAAAAGTCTACAGCCTAGTTCCTTCCTTTTACTAAGCATGGTTTGTCTGGCTGAGGCTTAAGAGGAAGGAGTGAGAGGGGCCATGAGGAGAGAGAGGAAGAAATGGAGGAGGCCAACAGGAGGCCATCAGTTCCACTCTATTTTCTGGGTGAAAAAAATAGAGATATAGTGAAGCTCAGAATGATGTCTCTAAGACAGTGGTGATGCAGCCCCTCTCCTGGTGCCTGCGCTTCTGTTTGTTCTTGCTGGCCCCTTACTGGGGTCTGATGGAGTGGGTGGTGTGAGGAACAGGCTTAGGAACTGTCTGGACCTCAAGCATAAGCCACACAAGATGACAAGAGGCACCCTCCCCATCGTGGGGGCTGGAGCCTCAGCTCGAAGTCCCAGTGTCCTGCAAGGGCTCCTTTACCAGGGACTCCTAAAGGCAGAAAGTGCCTATTCAAATCTCTGTCCACCCACCACCACCCCAACACTTTATCAGCTTTGCCTCTCTTTGGCTCTACTTGTCTGAACAAGAGGAGGTTTAGGATGAATCATTTTTTGGGTTTGTGGAAAAGAATGGAAGACAAAAAGGTATAAGGATGAGGGTGCCCACGTATCAAATCACATAGGTCAACCCTGGGGTAGAAACCTATGCGATCTTTTTATGTTTGCTTGTTTAAGATTTTACTCCTTTATTTGAGAGCCAGAGCCACAGCCAGAGCATGAGCAGGGGAAGAAGGCAGAGGGAGAGGGTGAAGCAGACTTCCCGCTGAGCAGGAAGCCTGGCAGCAGGGCTTCTATCCCAGGACCCTGAGATCATGACCTGAGCCGAAGTCAGTCACTTAACGTACTGAGTCACCCTGGAGCTCCCCTATGCAATCTTATTTAAGCCTTCCACAGCTCTTTGGAGCAGATATTATTGTTCCCCTTTCACCGAATCTTCTAAGGTTGAGTGACTTGCCCAAGGTCGCACAGCATGTAGCAGTGGATGAGGTTAGCTGTGTCTGGCTGTGGATGGAGGGTGCAACAATGCTGCCCTAGTGTGTGCTGGATGCTTCCTGGCTCAGTGCACCAGAAGTCAATGTGAGCTTTAGGCCTGAGGTAACCCCTGGGAAGGATGTCAGGGGGAACACCCAGTTCTGGGGGTGGAGCCCTAGCAAGTCAATCAAAGTACTCCTAGAGGCATCAGCCAAATTCCCCAGAGACTCTTGAGGGATGGACTGCCCCAACCCTGACCTCTGGAGGCTCCTCCCACCTGCTGCTGACCCAGGCAGGGATTTCTCAGGGCTGCTGATGATTCATGATGCCCCCCACCCCACCCCACCCCTGCCCTGGGCTGGTGAAGAGCTGGCTTTATGCTCAGTTGTTTAATAATCTGTGAAGAAATCAATGTGTTCCCACCTCTTCCTCTGGATTCAACCAGCACGGGTTATAATCACATCTGTGCTATTTGCCTATGCTGGGCAGAGGTGTGGAGGTAGGCTGGGAACTTAAAGTTTTCTAGACTAATAAACTGTTTCTCCCATTTCAACTTGACCTGCCCTTGCCTTTCCTGGCCAGCCTCCCCTCTACCCCCCTGGTACTCCCCTCACCCCCAGCTTTCCTCTTTCTTTCACTGAGGCTGACATCTCACTCACATTTTCCAAAAATTCCCCAAATTACCCTTAGTCTTCTTAGTTTCTGCTGTGGTCTGGAGTCATGCATCCCAGACTGCCCCTTGTTATCTTTCCCACTGTCACTCCTGAACATAAGGATTCCCCAGCTCTGGTTCCTGGCTGGCCTGGGTCCCTGGCTCAGGTTGGCCTGGCAGTGAAGCAGTAGGGTGGGGTCTGAGGAGCTTTTCCCCTCACCAGGTCCAGTGGGATAAAAGGACTGCTAGGAGAAACTGGACTGTGGCTGTGTGTGTGTAATGGCACACGCATGAAGGAGCAGGCTGGCTCTGAAAGGCCTTGTCGTGTGAGAATGGGCTAGGTCCTTCTGAAGCCTCACTAGGTAGGGTTGGAAGGCACACTGTTCAGTGGGAAAAGCCCAGGGTTTGGAGTCGGAAGGCCTGGGTTCAAGGTCTGATTCTGCTACTCAAGGGTTCTATGCTCTTGCACGGGCCATGTGGCCTCATCTCAGTGTTCTGTGTAAACTGGGGCTCTGTGTATTTTCCAACAAAGGCCATAACAGTATTTCCAGTGCCACATGCTCTTCCAGAACCTTACCAATGTTCCACTAAGAGGCAGAGTCTCTGGTCCCTTCCTCTTGAATCTAGGCAGGTCTCTGTGAGATAGGACAGATAGGATGTATCAGAAATGACATTGTGTAACTTCCTAAGCTAGGTCATAAAAGGCTTATAGCTTCCACTGGCTGGCACACACACTCTCTCTGTCTCTCTGTCACACTGGAACTCGGCCACCATGCTGTGAGAAGTCTCAGGCCACAGGGAAAGGGCACACGTCTGTTCTGGCCGAGAATCCGAGCTAAGGTCCCCACTGACAGCCAGCATCAAAGTCTAGACCAACCGAGCACTGCCCATCTTGCAAATTTGTGAACAAAAGTAATGTTATTGTTTTAAGCCACTTACTAAGTTTTGGGTATCATACAGCATACATTTTAGATGTCTGCATGTAGGATCATAATAGTAATGTTTGGCTTACAAAAGTTGTGAAGATTAGATGAAGAGAAGCATTTGATGGTGCCTTATGGAGTCCTGTATAAATATTGCACATTGTCTGTATCAGGGCTGTCCAAGCACTTTGTGTGTGAATGGGATGTCAGTGGGTGTGTCTCTAATGTAGAAAGAGCTGGGTTAGATGTCTCCATACATCCCTTCCTATAATCCTTATAACCATAACCTTCTCCCCTCTCCACTCTAGCTCAGACAGGACTAAATTCATTGTTGTAAGGATTAAACTAAGTTAGCATTATTATTTTCATCAATTTGCAAATGGGCAAACAGTAGTGCTGAAGGAGAAAGAAAGCTCGGGGGTGACCCAAAAGCCCAGAGTACCTAACCCTGACAGAGAGGGCTCAGAAGAGGAGGCTGGTGTTTCAAAGAGGTACTTCTACCCCTCTCCAAAACCTGCTCTGGGTGAGCCCCATGAATCTCCACTAAGCCAGATCAATAGACTCTGCTCTTGCCAACACACTACCAAGCCCTTGTCCCAGAAAAGTCATCACAGATCAATGAATGGCCGCTTGGGGAAATGTGCCCCAGGTGACCCAAGGCCTGAAGGTCAACAAAGGCCTTCCTAGCCCCAGGGAAAAGTCTGCATGGGAGCCGGGCAGGCTCTGGACTCTGAATGCAGAGAACAGCTGCTTCGGTTTAAATATTAATAATGCAAAATGAAATGTGTGGGGTGCCCAGCGCACCAGAACCCAGCCAGTGTGCGTTGCATCTAATGTCCTCTGCACTTGGGTTTGGAAAAATGCGGTCAGTGAATTTAATATACTTTTTGGCAAAGGGAAGACGACAGTTAACTTCTCTCCGGAGCCTCACTAAAGTGGGTTTTCTCCCTGGAAAGCGGAGGAGGGAGAGTGGTTTCTCCCAGTGTGCCAGCAGGCCTGCTGCCCAACTTCTGTCACAGCCCCTCTGCTCTGCCCACCTTGACACTCGCGGGGGGCTCTGGGGGCCGTAGAGCATCCCGCTGAGGGGAACAGAAACACAGCCAGACTTGTTCAAGATCCAGGGGGCGGAGGGTGAGGGGGTTGGAGGGGACTAATCCCCAGTTTCTGCTGGCTAGATCTCCTCCTTCCAGGATGTTCTCTCTCCATTTTGAGTCCCCTTGTAGAATCACCCATCCTGATGTCTGTCAGAGGAGCTCACCATGGGACTGTCGGTGCCACAGGGCTCTCACAGGGCCCCCTGAGGTTGACAGCTGATGCAAGGTGTCCAAGGCCTTGATGGTGGCTCCTAAGAGCTTCGCTTCTCTCAATTCCACCGCACTTTTGAATCCAGGGGGTTTCTGACCGAGCTGCTATGAAGAAGCTCTCCCCCTCCACTGCGTCCCTGCAACAGCTCTTGCCAGAGTCTCTGTGGGCCTGTTCCCCCTTCACCAACATCCCAGACTCTGCTGCTTTCTTGCCAAGTGCCACAGCTCTCAATTGGCTTCTTGAGAGGTTAATAAATGCTTGGTGACATCACAGCCCCAGAGCCAGGGAGCAAGAGAACGTCAGAGGCGAATGTTTCTGAGGAGAAGTCAGAGGCTCTGGGTTCGCCCAACAAAGGCGCCCTGTGCAAGTGTGGTCACGTAACGGCCACCGCCACCACAGAACTGGAACAAAGCTGGCCAGGCTCCCCCCTCCAAAGTTTCTCTGGTTTTATACAACCCTGTAGTGTTCCCAGCAGAGACGCTTCAGCATGTCATCCAGCAGGGAGGGCCAGGCAGTCCTTGCCAGTGGCCTGGTTGGGGCCTGCTCTGCTCTGGGGGGCCTCCGGCCTTGGGGGAAGCATTCACCCCAGGACCCCTCAGCTGGGGGCCGGGGAGGAGGCTCAGGGCAGGAGGGAAGTAGCCTTGCCTGGGAGGAGGGAGCTGCAAGTTACCCCGGGCTGGGGGGTGGGGGGGCTCCAGCTGTGCCCCAGGCTCCAGCTACCCCCAGTCCGCCCTCCCTGGCCTCTGGCCCTTGGGGAAGCTGAGAGAAAGTCTCGCCTGTTCTGGATGCCGCAGGCAGGATCGGCCACAGTGATCTCCTTCATGTGTCACCGCTGGCTGTAAGCGCTGTGTTTGGTTTGGCAAAACGGCTATTTAAATAGCAGTGAAATGTGTCACTGGAAAAAAATTAGCTCATGTTTCCTTTACCATTTCTTCATGATTTCCATTAAAAGTGTAACCACGGGTAATAAATTAACAAGATCTGTAAAAGCGACCATAGGAAACCATGGATCCAGGATTCCTATAAACTTCTAACCCATGATACTGAAAAGCAAGGCTACTTGGGGGAAGGGGAGCTGGATCACCCATGTACTCCAGTTTTCTTTGTGTCTGATTCTTACTCCCTCCCCCCAGAATGAGAAAGGAACCCCCCTACTTCTCGCAGGGGTTGCTGCAGTTATCAGGAGGGAGAGTCTTTGCTTGGAAAACCCGGAGCCTTGGGGCATTGCTTGGCTCTTCCTGTTCCGTTAAAAAAAGGTGTGTGTGGGGGGGGAGGCAAGAAAAACAAAACTAAAACGTTACTTCTCTATCAGAATACAATCTCCTTCTTCCCCCAACCGGTGCCTTACCTGGTTCTAACCACAGTCCGGTGGTTGAAATTGCAACTCCTGGTGGGAACCGGACCCTTTCCCGTGGGTCCTGAATAGTCTGAGGTCCAGTCGTAGCTCAGTTTCACAGGCAGGACCACTGAGGTCAAAGGCAAATATTTGTTTTGGGGGCAAAATGCAACGATCCGTGGATGGATGGGGAAAGCTGGGAGCAGCAGCCTTCTGATGGCTGTGCCTGCAGCACACGCACACATGCTCACGCGCGTTCACGCACAGCAAGGCTGGTTTGTGCTGGGCTGGAGGTGAGGGATCCCTGTAGGGCCCTGGAGGGGTCTCTGGAGATCATGGGGTGAAAAAGGCAAGTGGCCTGAGGAGTGCGTTGGCTTCGACACACACGGGGCTGTGGTGGCATCGAGGGAGGGCCCCGGCTGTGCTTCACCTGAGGGATGGGAGTGTGGGGGGCTCCACCAGGGCGGTGTGTTTAGTGCTACACCCAGAGGCTGCGGAAGTGGGGGGCAGGATGAGGAGTGTGTTCAGTGTCCCCCATGGAGCTGGGGGCTTGGAGGAGAGGCTGCAGGGGGGTGTTTAGTGTTCCACACAGTGACTGAAGGAGTGGGTGAAAGGACAGGGAGGGTGGGTCCCTGCTACACCCAGGACAGGAGGGGAGGGGCTAAGGGCTGGGCGAGGGGTTTAGTGTCATACACATGACTGGGGAGTGGAGGAGATGACTGGACGAGTGTGTCCTGCGTCACACGCAGGACTGGGGGACTGTGTCAGTGTGACACATCGTGCTGGGGGAGCATGTCCGAGGGATGCACGGGGCTGGGGGAACCTATTCAGTAGGGGGATGGAGGACAGGACTGGGGTGGTGTGTGTGGCACATAGGACTGGGGGAGCGTGTCAGTGTGATGCTCGGGGTTGGGGGAATGTGCTCAGTGTCACACACAAGGCTAGGGGGATGGAGGACAGGACTGGGGGAGCGTGTCGGTGTGACTCATGGAGTCAGGGTACAGAGGATGGAAGGAGTAAAGGGAAGGCAAATAGTAACCAGTGAATCAACTTTTGCCTCTGGTCCTTCCTTGACCCTCCTTTCATAAGTAGCTCAACCCTCTTTATTAGTCAAATGTGACCTGCCCTAGGTCTCCTGTTAGAAGATGGGGTGATAGGGGGAAGTTTTGTGCTCTTTCTAAGCCCCAGGACAGCCTCGGTCCCTAGAGCCCACCTCCCCTTGCACACTAGCTCCTGGGGGTAAGAAGGAGACCACCTCTTGTTTCTGCAGGACCATCCCTGTTCCTGGAAGGCAGTGGTGTGGAATGTGGAGGCTCAGAAAAGCCTCTGACACGATGAAATCAAAGAGGGATTTGGCATGGACTCTCTTCCCCAAGGATTTGCTTGAGGACCTCTCTCCTCTAAGGCCCCTTGCCCCCCAGTTCCCAAACCTTTCATCTTGTCCACACAGAAGCTACCCTCCATCGCCAGCATCGTTTCTCTAGGGGTGTCTGGCTTTCTTTGCTCACTCCCCCATGAGGCCCTCGGTCAGGGCAGGGCTGTGCCACCCTCCCCACCACCCCCTGGGCCCCGGCCCCGAGAGCCTTTCCCTTAGAGCTCCAGGCCGAGGGCTCTGCCAAGGCACCTGCTGTAACGAAGGAGAAACATCTGCTTGTTTTATTTACATTTCATCCAGATGTTTGGGTGCCATGTAGACGCAGCCTGTGGGCCGTCTGAACGCTGTGGCTGGAAACCGAGCTTCCCTCCTCTGGAGCCGGGAGGCCGGGGAGGGATGGGGCTGGACGGCAGACACTGCCTGGAGATGGGAGGGCGGCCGGAAGGCGAGACCGGGAACTGGAGGCGGATCACAGCCGTGGCAACAACTGGAACAAGATTCCTCATAAACATCGGATCTGTTTACAAAGCCACCAGTGAAGGCAAGCAGTTGCCAAGTCGTGATTTTTGAAAATGGCCCTTTATAGCGCTTCACACTGCTTGCCAGAGGCCGGGTGAGAGCCTCCTGGGTGCCCCAAGGGCCCTGCCAGCCCTGCCCGTGGCCCAGGCTGCGAGGAGAAGGAAAGCCACGGTCCCACGGCTCCGGCCCAGAGGGCCAAATAACAATGCCCGGCAGTGCGCATAAATCACCCGGCTCCCCCTTTTCCTGGGCTCGGGCTGGAAAGGATCAGAACTGTGCAAATACTTGGGATGTTTCTCTTTATTAGTGATAAAATATTGGACGTCAGCGTGTGCGGGTTCCTGCACTGCCTCCGACAGTGGGAGCAGTAATTGTGATGAATAGGGGTCCAGGGCCAGGGCTGCAGGCGTTTAAGAAGGGCTCTGTGGATTGAAAATATTAGGATTGATTAAAGGTCAAATACTTTATAAATTTATCAGTGCTGGATACATTCTTCCAAGGTGGGGGCTACCCTTCCAGCCTGTTGGAAAAAGAGCTCAGTAGGGTCACATGCTTTCCCCCTCCTCCACTATGTGCAGCCACATTTGACCTACAAAACTGACGAAACAGCAGACATTTCCCTGTAATTCCTGCCCTTTTGCTTCTCCTGCCAGGAGCTGTGTTCAGTACAGACATCTGTGGGCAGAAGTTTGTCCATTTCTCATTGAAGAGAGAAAAGAGAAGCTTCTTTGGGACGGAGGATTGAATCCTCCAAGGTGCAAGCTGGTCTCTGGAGCCAGGATGCTCTGCCATCAGCCCTCTGAGGCAGAGCCTCCAGGGCCTGGCAATCGGGACCTGCTGTTGCCCACCTAAGGAGCCCTCCTGGCAGAAGGAGGGTCTCTTTGCTCATTCTGCTCTTTTCAGGAGTGTCTGATCTCCTGTTAGTAGGAAAAGAGATCTTTTAACTCTTTGCCTGCCAGGAAGGTCCAGTTGAAACTCTATGTTGAATCGTGGCACCAGCCCTCATCTGCCTCCTTAGAGGGTTTATTTACTGAACAAATACATATTAAGGCAAGAGCCACTCTAGTGCTGGGGATAGAGCAGGGAACAAACTAGATGAAAAGGCCTGTACCTAGGGAGCTCATATTCTAGGAGGGAGTGAAAAAAAGAAAAAAAAAACCTCACTATAAATTATATAATGTATTACATGATAATAAGGGCTAAGAAAAAAATTAAGTAGGGGAGGAAAAGGAGTAGGAGGGGAAGGGGAAAGAGCCTGACATTTTGGAGACAGTCAGGGAGGGCCTCTGAGCCCTGGAAGAAGCGAGTGCAGTTATTGGAGAGAAGAGTTTTTATCTGTAAAGCGTGTTTCAGTTATGCTGGTATGAGAGCATTTTAATATTGGCTGTCAGCTCTCCTTTCCTATTTGGAAAAACATGCAGAAAACGAATGAGGTAAGGGCGCCTGGGTGGCTCAGTGGGTGAAGCATCGGCCTTCAGCTCAGGTCATAATCCAGGGGTCCTGGGATCTAGCCCACATCAGGACTACTGCTCAGCAGGGAGCCTGCATCTCCATCTCCATCTGCTGCTCTCTCTCTCTGTCAGATAAATTCTTAAAAGAGAGAGAAAGAGAGAGAAAGAAAAAGGAATGAGAAACCCCCTAGACTAATGACTTGCATCTGAATTACCTGGAGGGCTTGGTGAAACACAGATTGCTGGCCTCACCCTCAGAGTGTCCAAGTGAGTTGAGGTCTGAGAATTTGTGATTCTAGCAAGTTCCCAGGTCCTGCTAATCCAGCGACCACACTTTGACGACCACTGCCCTAAACCTGCAGAGCATGCTCTGCATCATGCTCAGCATGATCAGGCGGGGCTTCCCGGAAGAGATAACCTCTGGAGAAAAGTTTGGGAAAAAGAACAAATAGCAATTTTCCAACTTTACTCCTTAGAAACAAGGGCGGTGAAAATTAAATCAGCCGGTGGGTATGGAGGGAAGGCCAAACTACAGATAGGTAGGGGATCGGTTCTGTTGGCTGAAACTGGCACTTGACTTCCTTCCCCAGCATCTGGACTGGGACAGAGAAGGAGGGAACAAGCAGAGAGAGGGAGAGCATGTACACAGGGCAGGTGTGGGAGCCAGACTTGACAGCTAGAAGGCAGGAAGGGGAAATTCAGAGAAGCGTTCCTCCCCGTGCCTTCCCCCACTATGCCAGCCTTATGAAGCACTCACTGGAGGGCCTGGGGCGGTGGGGAGGGCATACACATCTCTAAAGACAGCTCTTCCCAAAATGTACTCCATGTAACACTTCTTTCAAGAGATGTTCATAGATATCACCAAGAAGAGGATTCTTTTGTCAAATATGTTTAGAACACACTGGATTAAACAAACTTCTTCACTGCTGGACTTCTCAGGGCCTTTACTGTGCAAATGTACATTATTAACCTTCCCAGAGAAAGATTTAATATTCAGTATTTCTTAAACTTTTTTTGACCACAGAACCTCCTTTACTTTTTCGTACAGTGGGATATGCTTCAGCAAACTGGGCCCTAGGACTCAATGGTCTCCTAACCTACACTGATGGGTGAAAAGAGAAAACCCTCACACAGCCGGGACTGCTATCTCCAGCAGTCCTTTGTTCTCTTAAAGACTTGTAGATTGGGTTAGAAGGGTCTCCAGATGTGCCCACGGCTCAGAGCCCATCTTGAGGTCCCCAGGGTTCTCTTAGGAGAAAGCCTGGACTCCTGAACATTGTGTGTTTGATACGAGCAGGACTGAGAGACATCATCCCTCTCACAGAGCATCTTGTTTCAGACACATTCCTGCCACACAAAATGTGGAGAAGAAGCATGTGTTGTGCTGGCTGGGCCGACAGAATTGGTCATGGGGTGGTTTGCACTGAATCCCAGTGCATGGCTTATGCCTATAGGCAGGGCCTGCGGAAGTGAGCAGGGGAGGGGCCGATGGCCCCATCTGCGTCTGGAGAACAGCAGCCCTGATATTTACGACTATGATGGTCCTTCTCTAGTGGACCTGCTTTGGAACATAAATAAACTTAATAGGCTTCAAATAATTGTGACAACAGTTTAAGCCCAGACTGGTCCAGGGCAATGGATGTCTTTCTTTCTCTTTCTCTGCTCTTCTCAACTGGGCCTGATTCTATAGACCCAGTGCTCAATCCTGAGCACGGCAACACCGTTGGCTGGGTGTGTTTTGGGGCATTGATGGGGGAGGGCAGTGACCTTGAGAATGAGCCAGAGGAAGGAGATCCACTTTTATAGAATGTTCCAGGCTGAGATGCCCTGCAGACCGCATCCAATCCCCAACCCCATGGGGCAGATTCCAGATCCCACTCCTTACATGGTGGGGGTAGGGTAAGCCATCCCTTGCCCCCTACCTGGCCTTTCTCACAAGCCCCAGCTGAGACATAGAAGTATAAATCTGGTTCAAAGAACTGGCGTACTTTGAACACTTTCTTTGTGTGAGACACCATACCATCTTGTAGGAAAAAAAGACACCTGACTCTAACACACAGCAAACTGAGATAAAGGGCCATAGTAGAGAGTTATAAAGAAAACAATGAGATAACAGATGAGATGAATTCCTACCGAGCAGGGACGGGACTTTCCAGGAGAGAGACCTAAACAAAGCCGCAGAGGTGGAGGAGTACAGGAATGTTCAGAGAAGGTGCACAAGGGCGAGAGAGCAAGCAGGAGAAGGTGCTGGAGTGGGAAGCTGGAGAACCTTTTCTTTCATACTAAGAGATTTCAGTTTATTAAACAAGCACTAGAAAGTCAGGTTTTTATTTTAATGTGTTAAAGTAATCGATGTATAGAGTAAAATCCTCAAAGAATATACATGTGTATTCAGTGAAAAGTCTCCCTCTCATCCCTGATTGCCAGTCACTCAGTTCCCTTTCCAGAAGCAATGGCAGCATCTAGTTATCAGTATCTTGTGCATTCTTTCAGAGATATTCCATGTCTTTGCAAACATGGGTGTGAATATATCTTCCCAATGCTTTTTAAGTGCAGATAGTCACATATTGTGTACACTTGTACTTTGCTCATTACACTTAACCATAGATCTTGGAGATTTTTGGGTGAAGCACACTGTGTCCTATAGTCTATTTAGTAAGACTTTACTGAGGGATATCTGGTGTTTGTACTTCTTTTGCTACTTCAAACAACAATGCAGCAAATATCCTAGTATGTAAATCACTTTGTACACGTGTCTATAGCTACATAGACATGGAATTGCTTGCTCAAAAGGTATTTGCATTTTTCATTTTGATAGATTTCACGTGGGGGAATTTAATGCAGGGGATGCTGGGACCAGATCTGTTTTAGGAAGATGCTCTTGGAGGCAGGCACTAGGATGATGGGAAGGAGGGAAGAGACGCGTGTAGAGGGTGTGATGATCACACCAGGTGAAATATGATGAGGGCCAGAGCAGAGCGCTGGCTGAGGAAAGGGAGGGAAAGGCGAGCATGGAAGAGACACTAGTAACTGGTTAGATGTGCCCATATGGGAGAGGAGGAATCAAAGACAATCAGAGGCCCAGAGCCCCGCGTGGGGAGGGGTTAACCAAGAGATAGAAGGAGTAGCTTTGATCAGATTCTTGAAAACCAGGAATGTGTCTGCATAGATAGGAAAGCAGAAAGCTAAGAAATCACTACCTCAGGCTTGGTAGGGCAGGAAGAAGGATAAGACTCAAAAAAAGAGGGTCCTAATGTCCTCTGAAGAGGGTTGATCAGACTCTGTACAGTTTCAGACAAGAAAGGGGCTGAAAGCATCGACTTTGGGGTCTTTGACTTTAAAGCAGCTTATGAACTGTGTTAGTCAGTTTAGGCTTTCTGGTGGAATCAACAATTGCCAAATTTCGGTGGCTGAACCCAGTAGCTTGCATCAGCACCCACCGCAGGGACGCTGATGAGGAAAGAAGCTCTGCTTTAAGCAGTTATGGAGGTTTTATGGGCCACTTGTGCCTACTTTCTATTGGTCAGCATTGAGTCATGGAGTTGCAGCTGTGAGGAGGCCTGGAAATGGCATCCAGCTGTGTGCCGAAGTGCTCTGCAAACAACTAGCCAAACTGTCCCCAGAACTGTGTGTCCTGGACAAGTCATTTAACATCTCAGAGGCTCAGTTTTTACATCTGTGAAATGGGAGTAATCGCCTCCCTGGTCGGATCATTGTGAGGACTATGAGGTTACGTATGCCATCCACTTGGCCTGACTTACAGAGAGGAATAAATCACTACCGTGAATATTTATATGTATTCATAGTGTGTGCTTTTTGGTTGTGATCCAGGAGAGCTGTGGTGGTGGTTTTCCTGATCTTTCTCTGCCCACTCCGGGTCTACACAGAGGAAACCTGTCTATTTTCTGACAGACCTGGATCCTGCTGGCCCCAAAGTCGATTTATTTTCTTGAAATAAATCGTTTGGTTTGGCCGACTTCGTGGATCGAATTCATAAGATTATTTCCAAATCTCACTCTCCCTGGTCCACGTAGACCTAGCCGCAACCTCTGCCAGACAGCTGCGCTCTGAGCACACGCAGGCTGAAGAATGATTCTTGTCCATTCTTTCATGTTATTCCCACACTTCAGAAGTCTGGAGGGAAGCTGAATGTTTGCTGTTCTGGGATCATTTGAAGCCGGGCATGCAAAGAGTTCCGAGTCACTTTCAAGTCTGCCCGTAGGAAATCTTTCTTGGCAACCAGACAACTAGAATTAGTTATTAAAGGCATGTCAAATGAATAAAGACACCTCTGTGAGGAAAACCGCAAGAGCAGTTACTTTTTCTAATATGAATAGGAGGCTAATATCAAATCACCTTTAATTTTCCACTCTTTCTTTGCTGTTTCGATGGTGGGTCAAATCTAATAATACAGATACAACGGAAAACCATTTATGTTTTCATCTATCGCAATACATGTGCCCACTGCAGATGTGTGTCTTAAAAACCAGGGTCTGGAATTTAAACAAGTACCTGCATACTGACAAGGCTGTTTCCTCCAGAACTTTCTCTTGGATGTCATGCCTGGGTTGCCCTCACAGGCTGTAAGCAGCCAACCCATGAAGCAGAATGAAGCGTGCTCTTGTCTATAAAGTGCGCACCCCACAGAGCCTGGGTACACAACAGTTGCTGGAAGGCAAGGATGGTCGAGAAGACCCAGCCCTCAGAACCTGGGAGAAAGTGGTGTGAAGGCATCTTGGAAACATAAGCCTGCTTTCCAGATGCCAGTCACCGAAGACCCGGTGAACTCTCATTCCATGTGGCCTAGATTTAGGGTCAGTGGATAGACTTGCAGACAGGGGAGCTGATGACAAGCAGGAAGTGCTGTATCATGGTGAAGAGGCTCCCAAGTTGGACACACTGTCTGGGTTCACACCCCAGGGCTGCTAGGTTTTGTTGTTACAACAAGCAAATTACTCAATTTCCTTAGCTGTTGAACGGGGATAATAGTACCTACCTCTCACATGGTTGTTGTGAGTAATAACAAAACATTTAAAACAAATGTTTGACAATGAGTAAGTTCTCAATGACCATTGACTATTATTGCTAGTATTATCAATAGTTCAATGGGGAAAAGGATCGATGGGGTGATTTTATGTGTGGGTGGGTCATGTAAGCCTGGACAGTATGGACTCTATATGGAAGAGTTTGTTGGTTGAAAGAAACCAGTCTGGCACCATAAGGTGCTGCCACCTTGTAAGCTCTTCTGCTGGATAGACATGAATTGAGCCCTCATGGTCAAATGGGGAAGGTCTTCCCACACAGATATTCTCCTGGGCAGACAAGTCCATCCTCTGGATACAGATACATCCTCTTGATCCACGACCAAGAATACATTTAAAACTGAGCAAGCACATTCCAACTTCCTAGAAATTAATCCCCTCAGGTGGGTCCCATGCAATAAAGCCCCTTTGAAAGCTTTTTTAGATCATGCATTTTACATGCCTAAGAGGTTTGGGTGGCTTTTTCTTAAATTAACACTTAAGGGCTAAGGAATCTTTTGGCAGCATTTATCCCTGAATCTAAGTGTAGGCCACCACTGTGACCTCCTGCCCTTTGTCCTTACCTTTTCTTTGATACTAACGGTGGATCTTCAGCCACCCTTGAATCTGTGCCATGTAGCTGCTCTAGGGTGACAAAAGATTCTCTCCTTGACCAAATGCTACTCAGGCCCCCCTGAACTCTTCCCAAGCAGGACTTGACTTTTGGGCTTCTATGTTTGTCTCTTGAATTTTTGCAAGAATCCTTCTAAATCAGTTTGAACAGAATCCCCTACTCTTGATATCTGATCACTCTCGATACCTGACCTGGTTCCTCAGCCTACCCCCTACCCCAGGTAATGTCTGATTACCCAGCTGTGCCTTCAGCAAGAATCCTGTCAGATTGATTTAGTCAGAATCCCACCTGCTCCCCACACCCCTGATGCTTCCTCTTAGTCATTTTCTATCCCTGGACCCCCCTCTGTGCTTGCTGGCTATATGTCCTTGCTGTATTACCAGGTGACTGCATCTCCCTCCCCCGCTACAAAACCCCCTTGTAGTAGCCCTCTTTACTATCTTTAACTGGTGTCATGAATAACTTGTCTTTAATAACTTGTCTTTAAACTGTAGGGTTTATTCTGGGAGAGCTGAGATTGCCTGCATATCGTGTTGCTCCAATCTACAGGTATGAATCACGGATGGACAAGAAATCTAGCACTAACTCCCTGGAGTAGTTTGTCAAGTGAGATCAGGGGAAGTGGCCACAGAATTCAAGAGAACTCAGCCCTCTTTGTCCTTGTTATCTCCACAATTGATATTTTTTAGGTGGAATCACTAATTAACTGACCAATCAACAACACTGTGGCCTAAATGACGGGCATAATTTTCTTAACCGGGACTTCAGGAGTAAAAGAAAAATTAGAAAAAAGTCGGGATCCCTGGGTGGCGCAGCGGTTTAGCGCCTGTCTTTGGCCCAGGGCGCGATCCTGGAGACCCGGGATCGAGTCCCACGTCGGGCTCCCGGTGCATGGAGCCTGTTTCTCCCTCTGCCTGTGTCTCTGCCCCTCTCTCTCTCTCTCTGTGACTATCATAAATAAATAAAAAAAAAGTTAAAAAAAAAAAAGAAAAGAAAAAAGTGATCCTGCTGGTTTGCTTTGTTTTTCCCTGCTTATACTCCATCTTTGTTTCAAAAAAGAGTTGAAGGTTGTTAACTCTATGTAGAATCCAAAATGGAGGTAAAAATGGAAAACTTCAGGGCACCTGGGTGGCTCAGCAGTTGAGCATCTGTCTTTAGTTCAGGTCGTGATCCTGGGGTCCTGGGATCGAGTCCCACATTAGGCTCCCCGCTCTCTTGCTTCTCCTTCTGCCTGTGTCTCTGCCTCTCTTTCTGTGTCTTCATGAATAAATAAATAAAATCTTTAAAAAAATGAAAAACTTCAGGAGACCTTGGGTGCACAGGAAGTTAAGCATCTAACTCTTGGTTTCAGCACAGGTCATGATCTCTAAATCATGAGATCTCTGTGTGGGGCACTGAGCTCAGTGCAGATTCTGCTTGAGATTCTCTCTCCTTCTGCCCCTGCCTCCACTAGTGTTCTCTCTCTCTGTCTCTAAAACAGATAAATCTTAAACAAAAAAAAAAAAAGGAAAACTTCACTCAGATGCTAGGATATGGCTGTTTGAATGTTTGCCTTTGTCAGTCAAGGCAAGCAGTACATTGATTGGAGTTTTCTTTCTCAACTAATTGTGGTGCTCTAGAAACATAGCCTAAGGCCTTCAATGAGACTGGAGCCTATGTGTGCCCGGGTGTGTATTTGTGCCCAGAGCATGTGTGTGAGCACCTGCTGATGAAGCAGAAAATGCACCAGCAGCTGTGCCTGAGCCCCTACTCCTCCCCAGGTGCTTTGCTGAGTTTATTCCTCATCACAGACCCCAGGAATATTACTATTATTATGACATGTGGGGAAATTGAGGTTGTGAAGGCAAGAGAATTCACTTAAGCCTCAGTACCAGGTAGGAGAGAGAATTGTGTAGGCTGTGGGGATGGGGAGGAAAGCAAGGTGGAGAGCCCAGAGAGGTGGGAGTAGGTACAGAGGAGAGACGTCGCCCCAGGGACAGGGTCTAACCCCCCAGAAGACTACAGAAGGAGGTCTGAGCCATGGTCTAACTGTCCCTGGTACCCTGAACTCTCAGGCACCTTAAGGCTGGGAAGTTTTCCTCTTTTTTTTTTTTTTTTTTTTAGATTTTATTTATTCATGAGAGACACAGAGAGAGGCAGAGACATAGGCATAGGTAGAGGGAGGAGGCAGCTCCCTGCAGGGAGCCCGATGCCAGACTTGATCCCAAGACCCAAGGATCACAACCTGAGCCAAAGGCAAATGCTCAACCACTGAGCCACCCAGGTGTCCTGGAAGACTTCCTCTTCTTGCCTGATAGAGGCCTGCCCATCTTGATGTTGGAGTCCAGATCTTTGGCTTCTGGAACGGGGCTCCCACTGCTTTGGTAGAGAGGTCCTGAGCTGGGGGCCCTGTGAAAGAGCCTCAGGGACCTGGGGGTGAGCAGCAAAGGGGTCTATGCTGTCCCGGGCTGGCCACCTCCAGCAGCTGGGCCACAGCCACCCAGCAACCCTCTGCCACATGTCTTGGGCATCCTCCCATGAGCGGCAGCACAGAACCTTGCCTCTCCCTCACCTGTCCATCCCTTGGGCTCAGCAGGAGTCATCCATACATAGGGGTGACAATGTGTCTTTCATGTTCCTTAAGGAGACGCTGTGGGAGGGAAACCCCTTTCTTTCCCTCCAGCCCGTGGCGTTATGCTACCTCCTGGGAGGGGAGGCCTGGGAGCTTTCTCCTTTGCCTGCCTCTGCCCTGGAATGGGAACCTCTGCAGAACCTTCCCGCCCAGCACTCCTGAGCAAAGAGCCAAGCCAGGGTAAGCCTGTGCGTATAGGGCCTCAATTTCAGATCAGATTCACAAATTTAATTTCCTATTCCTTAATTTAATTCTGCATTTTAGTTTTGTTTTTATTATTTACATGGGTTGCCTTTAATGATTCCAAATTGCTGCTGCCCCTCTAGCAGTATTTTGTCTTAGGTTAACTTCTTGAAAACTGATCAGCGTTGGAGTTTATTCCGCACTGGGTTTAGTTATTTTCTGAAACGAAGCACAATTAAATTAGAATAATGAACATGCTCTTTAGAGGATTAATTCATAATAAGCAGGCCATGTGCTACAGCTCACAGAAGAAAGGGCACGAGGACCAAAAGCTGTTTTTTCTGCCTAAATATGAAAAGTACATTCTGCAGAGCAGAACAAATCAGCTAATGACATCCAGAGCGCTGGCCAGCCCCAGAGCGGCACGGAGCTGGCATCTTGAGTTAGCGCGATCCCCGCCAACACTGCTGCCTACCTTCCCTCCCGGTGAAGGCTGGCAGCTGGTGATTCCGGCTGGCTCCTGGCTCCACAGGCAGAGCCTAACGAGGCCACTGGGTATGCCCTCGGTTCTACCCCAGGAAGCCCCAAACTCCAGCCTGTGGCTTCTCAAGCTTCACCCTCAGAGCTTCTGAGAGCCCATTCATTCCTTTCTTCCTTCATCCAAGGAATGTTCTACTGAGCTCCTGCTATGTATCAAGCATCCATGGGTACACCCTTGGGATACAGGTAGGCGTGTGGATGGTGAGGTGGAAGGTCAAAGCCAACAGGTCCTGAAAAGAGAGAGGGAGAGGACAGTGAATGGGACCAGACCCTCCAGGGCCTTGGTTTCTCCCTGAGTGAATGGGAAGTCATGGCAGGGACTGGAGCAGAAATCGTTCTTCTGGTCTGACTTAACATAAAAGCGCCTCTGACTGCTGGCTGACAAAAGACTTTCTGGCCTGAGGTGGAGTGGGGTGGGGTAGAGAGAAGCTGGGAGCCCTGTCAGGAGGCTAACAGCTTAGGCTTCTAAAACTCTAGCCCCAGGTTCTCCAGAACACCCCAAAATGCTGAGCCCAGGCTTCACAACCAGGCCTGGCGGCTTGAAGTTGGCTGGAACCTCATGCCTCCCAGAAGAGTAGTTTTCAAGCAGCTGTAAGGCATGTTCAGGGGCATCTTACTTTGCCAGGCCTAGGAGACCCCTCTGCAGCCCCTGCCCACCCCTCCCACTGACCCTTGGATGAAAGGGGACTCCTCCGCAGGGGACAGCTCTGCATTGTCCCTGTGGTTGTCTAGGGCTCCTCTGAGAGTGAGACCTTCTGATCTAGGTAACTGGCAAAGGGACATCAGAAGGCCTCTGTGATGCCACAGGAACAGGGGGCAGATCAAAGCAGGAGAGGACCGACATCCGCGGGAACCAAAGCAAGGAAGAAGGTACAAATGGACTGAATGAATAAATAAGCAGATGAATGATTGATGGGTAGGGGGATGAATGATGAATGAATAAATGAATGAGTGATGAACAAACAAGTGTATCATCAGCTCCACCTCTCTGCTTTCTTGGTGTATTCTCTCCTGGGAACCACGGAGTAAACATCCTCCCATGGTCCTCACTCAGCTCTAGGACTCCCCGCTGGAGTTGAGACCACACTGTTCCTGACCCCACAGGCTGAGGTGGCTTTGGCTTAGGAGTAGGGTCCTGTGGCTGCAGGGGTGGGTGGTCTGTAGGTTCAGAGGGAGGAGAGCTTTGAGGACTTCAGAGGAGGGGAAGGTGTAGGGGGAAGGAGGTATTTTACTTTATTAAATTTTTTTGTTTTGTTTCCCCTTTCTTCCTTTTTTCCTTTCTTAAATTTAAATTAAATTTGCCAGCATATAGTATAACACCCAGGGCTCATCTCATCATGTGCCTCCTTGATGCCCATCACCCAGTTACCCCATCCACCCATCCACCTCCCCTTCTGCAACCCTTTGTTTCCCAGAGTCAGGAGTCTCTCATGATTTGTCTTCCTCACTAATTTTTCCCTACTCAGTTTCCCCTCCTTCTCTTATGGTTCCTTTCACTATTTCTTATATTCCACATATGAGTGAAACCATATGATGATTGTATTTCTCTGATTGACTTATTTCACTCAGCATAATACCCTCCAGTTCCATCCATGTCGATGTAAATGGTAGGTATTCATTCTTTCCGATGGCTGAGTAATATTCCATTGTATATATGTATCATACGGAAGAAGGTATTCTAAAATGTAGGTTTTATTATTCAGGTATGGTGAGACCAATTAAGGGGATGCTTGCCATTAAAAAAGATAGTTTGTTATATGCATAGATCCCAAGAGAAGGTGGCATGCCATGGAGGGTCAGGGGAGGGGCACACAGGGAAGCACCAGGGTTGGTCAGGAGGCAGAGGGAGTGAGGGGAAATGTGGTCAAGAGCCTTTATTGTGGTTTCCACAGGAAGGAACAAGGAGGCAGGGTAAGCAGATTTAGGATTGGCTCCTTTGAATAATTTTAAGAAGTACTGGGAAGCACAGGAGCCCTCCCTCGTTAGTCCCTGGCCCTGGGAGATTAGGGCAGGGGATATTGGTTTGGAGAGTAAGAGCTCAATTAAGGAGATGGTTGGGGTTATAGACTCTGGATTGGTTGGTTCATGTATGAGGGGTGTACTAGAAGGTGAGTTTTTAATTATCTCTAGGAGCGTTAACCCTGGGAGGGGAGGTCCCTCCAGTGTCTGCAAGGCCATGTCAAAGCATCAAAAACACAACAAATAAAAAGACATGCTTATAAAAGAGGGAAGAGGAGAGATTTGTTTTTCCTTTCATAGTTCCACACCAGGCCTCGGATTAGTCTCATTTTAGGGCCTATTAGGGTAGAGAAGTCCATTTCAGCTGAGTGTGTAACTGTATCAGCCCAACAGGCAGAAAGATTTCACTGACTGAAAATTCCAGAAATTTCTCTCAATGAGGCAGGCCAGTGTTAACTTCAGCTCAGGCCCAGAAAACTCCTCCATTGCACTGGCAACACCCAGACACTTGATGTGCCCTCCTCACCTCTGTCGCCCAGGGTGGCCAGATCCTGCTGCCCACCAGGGAGGAGGGGTGCCTTATTCAAAAAGCAGTGTCTGGAGACCCTGGGTCTCATGGGCCCCCTCAATAGTGGAGGAGGGTCTTGCCCAAGGATTTCTGTGGCATCTAGACTGTGAGTTTGGGGTCAAAAGGCCACTCAAAAGAGTACACGTGTATTTTTTGAACTTTCAGAGATGATCACAATAAAAATGACTCCCATTAATTGAAAGCTTACTAAGGGTTAGAAGTCGGCTTTGCATTCTTTGTCATTTAATTCATCAACCTTGGGTTGTAGGTATTTTTACCCTCCTTTTACTGGTGACATTGAGGCACAGAGAGAGGCTAAGTTCTTTGCTGGTGAGTGGGGGAGCCAGAATTGCACCCAGATGGAACACGGCCACTGGGAATGGGAAACTGAAGAGATTTTCCTGGAGGCCCCTTCCAACAACCCCATTGCTCCTCTGGCCTCCATCCTTCTTAACCCTTTGAGGGCTGCAGAGTCCTTTAAGCACATGAGGAATGAAGAGACTTCCTAGAAAACGGACATTTTGCATGTTGCACAAGTATATTTCCCAGGCAATTTCGGGGGTCCATGGGGTCCCCCTGAAGCTCAGGAGCCCTGCTTTTGGCATTTGCTTTCTGCAGTGACTATTTTTCTTTCTCATAACCCTAGGGCACAGGGCAAACCTCAGGGCCCCAAAATCATCCCAGTGGGGAATGGAAGCAGACAGGACAGGTTAATCAATGAAAGCTCACTACACACTCCTTCCATAATTGCATTCCTGCCTCCTCACCCTAACAGCCAGCACTTAGGGTAATTGCATTCCAATAAGGCTCCCGGGCCTCTGGGGCCTGCCCTGGAACCTGTTGACAAGCCATCTGCTTCCAGAGGGGTTCTGGAGACCAAGAGAGCCTTTTAAAATTCTTCTCTGTTGTCTTTGCTATAAGAGAGACAAAGGACTCTGTAACAGATCTTGTCCAAAATCCCACTTTCTTATCCGCATCCCCGCCCCCCCCCCCCCCCCCCCCCCGCCCCCATCAGCCCTGGAGCCAAGGAGGCAGGCTTCCTCTGTCCTGGGTTGTTTTGCTGAAGTCAAAACAGCAGCACCTGTTCTTCCAAGTGGATGACCTTTGGAAACACCTGGCTTCCAGGTACGGCAGCCCAACACAGTGCGGCTGGGCAGAACCAGCTCAAGGCTTAAGACTCACAGGGCTTGAGTCCTGCCTCGGGGTTGGGTATTGTGCTGCCCCAACTGCCCCACCTCCAGGCTTCACTCTTTTATTCATAAGATTTATTGGAACCTCCCTAAGGGCGCCTGCTCTTCCTGAGGAAAACCCAGAAAACAAGGAATCCCCCAAGAAACAGGGAAGTTTCATGAATCCAGAGAGTCCTGTTTCCAGAAATGTAACTTCTTCAGAAGAAGGTCCATGTGTTCTCCAAGCACAATGCAGTCTATGCAATTAGCAGAAAAAGCGCAGGGTTCAGAGTGATGTGAGTTTCACTGTTTCCCAGATAGAGATGGCTCCTCTGCTCACCCCCACCAAAGGAATGAGGTATAAAATGGGGAGGTCTGGTGTTTGTTATATGACTTACAGATGCCCCTTCCCCCACTACAGCCTCTAATGCTTCTTTCCTGCAAAGAAAACTCTCCTCTGGGGTTCTTCTTCCTCTCTAGTGTGAGCCCCAAGGAGCCCCGGCGAGCCCAGCTCCCTCGTGCTACATCCTCAGGGCTGTGAGCAGATTCCCTCTTCTCTGCTGAGGCCTTCCTGCCCTTGGTCAGAGGAAATGGATTGTTTCAGGAAGGAAATGTTCTTGCTGCAGGAGGGAGGGGAGACCCGAGTATTCTTGGGTGGTTAATCCCCCCTCCAACATGATAAGCCCTGCTGCTGATCTATGGTTTAGCAGAAGAGCATCAATGTTTCAGTATGGCAGGCCAGCATTTGAATCCTGGCTTGGCCAGTCTCTGCACCATTGGGCATTTGTCTTCTCTGGTGGTGGAGGGTAAGATTTACCTTTGTAGGTTGAAGAGCTAACATATGCTGTAGGTTTGATATGTGACTTCCTTTCCTTCTTTCCCCACATGGAGACACAAACTCCTAAAGCATTCTGCAGATGCTAGAAGGTACTATTGGGTTGTTCTCTATCAGTGCTTCAGTGGTCTCAGACCAACACTTTTCCCCACCTTTACTCTCCTCCTGCCCATTCCATTCTTCCTTTATCCTGAACTCCTCCTACCTATAGCCTAAACTCCAAACTATTGCATTAGGCTTTCCCCAAAGGATTTGGTTCTCACCGACCAGTTTGTGCATCCTCCCTGCGGTTCACAGATGAGGCCCTTGCAGCCTCACAAATGGAGACACCCATGGTCAGGTCAGTTTGTCCGTTCCTGCCTCTCTTGGGCTTAACACCAAGGTCCTTAAATCCAAGTCTAATAGGGCTGCTACACACTTGTTATGGGGTGGTGCGCTTGAAGACTTTTCACTGCAGAGATTGGATTCTAAATGGGCACCAGCCTCCTGGGGGTGAGCAGAGGCTAGTAGGGCTGTGTGATGCACACATCCTCCTGTTCAAGGCCATGTCCACTCCAGCCACTTCACCGTGGCTGCCATCCTGGCCAGTATCCCCGCCATCATGCTCACTCTGGCCATTAGCACCCAGCACCCCAGTGAGGATGATCTGAGCCTCTGGAAACTATCATACCTTAAGACTCAGGAAACAGATCCTCAAAGAGGACCCCATGCTCAGACCTACTGTTTTTGGGTATGTTTTGTTTTCTTATAGGTTAAGTGTTTTACATGGAATCTTGAGGTTCCCAAGTCTTTGGGAGGGTGGGGGAGGTGGGTAGGGAAAGGGTCAGAACAGGCCAGGGGAGATTAGGGATTTAATTAAACTGCCTGTTTGGGTAAGGACTTTTAGGTGCAAAGCTGCTTTGCATGATAATGGCAGTTTATCTGAATTCCATTCTACTGAAGGAAGCTCTTTTACACTTAATTACTGTGGCCTGTAAACCCGGCTTCTCCTTAATGCCCCTCCCCAGGGTAAGCAGGACAGCTTCTCAGCTTCAGCCCTGCTTTCCACTGCCAGGACCAGATCTCTAGTCATCTGTCCCAGTATGAGGCCTGTGCACGCACCAGGCAATACCTAGGTGGGTGGAGGGCCTTTGGGATGACTCAGCAAAGTCAGGTCTGGTTTGGGGGTGACCCACCAAGTTCCCATAGGGCTCCACAACCATCCAGGGCAGCAGAGAATGGGTCTGGGATCAGGCTGCTGGGGCTGGGCCTGGGATTTCTGGTGTTTATCTGGTAGGCTCCTGCTGCTGAACAGCAGCGCTGGACTGGCAGAGGCGTGGTGGCTTAGTGTGCTGAGTCTGATGGGTGGTAGGTTGGGTCGGGACCAGAGGGAGACTCCCTGGCTGACTTGTCAGAGCGGCCTGAAGGTGGAGGGCTACATCTTAGGGTTTAGTGGTGGTAGTAGCTTTCCAAGTAGAAGGACGGTGTTCAGTGACCCATCAGGACAAAGGGAGAGGAAATGGAAAGGTTAGGGGGTGGGAGGGGGAGCTAGAGAGCCTTAATACAGAGAGCAGGAAGCCACAAGGAGATGTCTCAGCATTTAGAGCCTCCAGACACTAGGGCAGGCTAGGGAGGGGTTAAAGGCTTGGGAACTCCTGTTTCCAATCACTTGTCAGCCAGCTTTGCTCTCATCCTTATCAGCAGGGATAGGGCCGCGCAGGGAGAGGCTCCGAGAGCTTTCCAAGCTCTTCCCAGACTCCAAGCTCTCAGCATTCTTATTACCTTCTAAGGGCTCCCTCGTTCAGTCCAGGGGGAACGTGGTGTGTGGAGGCTGGGAACCCAAACACATTTAATGGAGTAGAGTGTGAGTTACTAAATACAGCCCTGGGGTGGTGGGGGCTGTACGATCTCAGCAGTAAAGCTTCTGAGTCAAACTGCACCGCCCCCCCATAACGCCAGATTAATGCAGGCTGTCTTTGCTTCTATTAAACTCACCATTTCACTAAAACCCTTCAGTGGTTTTCCCTTTTACTGTTACCCCCTACTCAGAAATCTCCGTTGTGTATTTGTGCAGTGACTTTTGGAACTCAAGTAAAGGACGTTTCATTTTGGGTAAGATTCATCTTGGTTGATTAGCCCTATGCTAGCCTTTGCAGAGGCATGCGGTTTTCACCTCTGCCATCCTACCTACTTTAAACTGTTCCCGTTTCAGCCATTAGAAAAGTTCAGAAGCTTGCTTTCTAGAAAGATGTTGCCTCAGAGAGGGCTGAGGGCAGAGCCATTGGTCACACCAATATAGGTTGTCCTCTAGAACTTGACATCAACCTGTAGTCAGTAACCTTTGGGTGTGGTTATTAAACCAGCTACTAATTTTACTAATTTCCCATATGGCTTTTCTCTAATTTATAATCCACCAACGCATTCAGGAGACTACCACGAGAAAAGATAGATGCCTTTCTGAAATCCAACACACTTAGTCCCTGAATCTCCCTGATTTGCCATTCTAGTAAGCCTGCTGATGAAGGAAGTCAGGTTTATGTGATATTTTGCAGTAGACAGGAGATATGTTATGAATGCAAATGTAAACATCATAACTAAGATTTTGTGAGGAGCGAGAGTTGTTTGCCAGGAAGAACTGGTATGTGTTTCAGACGTGCTAGGAGCTGAGTCTGTAAAAGAGAACTGACCCAGTGAAGAAATGGGGATCTAAAGGGAATTTGAGTTAATCAAAAGCAGTGACTGGGGCAGCAGTTTGTGGGGAAGGCAACAGTTCCCGTGATTTCGAAGGGGTCCTGGACTGCAAGAGTAGATCTTGGGCTAAAACCAAGATTTTCCCCCTGGAAAATTAGCTAAGAAGACCTTGATTCTGCTGGATCTTGAAACCACAGGCAGGATCTGAACACTCCATGCTGTTTGAGCCTCATGTCTCTACCAATGCTATTCCCTCTGGAATTCCTCTTCCTGCTGCAAGCTGGTGAACATCTGCTCATCCTTCATTTCCATTGCAAGTCTCACCTCTTCTAACTAGTCTAGCCTGCCACTGCTTTACCTCTAATTCTGGACTTTCCGGGGAGAATTCACTACCTCTCCCACTGTGACCATTCATCCATCCTCTGTATAGATGCTTGCATTTGCACCCAAACCATTTCACGGTGCACAGTTAAGAACACTGACTTTGAAGTCCAATGGAGTTAGATTTCAGCTCTGACTTTGCTTCTTAGTTTTAACCTAAGTCCCAGGTTCCTCATCTGTAAAGTTGGGACAAGAGTAAATATTCAATAGGACTGGCATCCCACTTCAGGGCTTCAGTAGATCATGAACACAAAGTGCTGGATTGGTTTTCTATTGCTGCATACCAAGTTACACCAAATTTAGTGGCTTAAACCAACAATAGATGCTATTTCACACAGTTTCTGTGGGTTAGGGATTTGCAAATAGCTTAGCTAAGTGGTTATGGCTTGTGGTTTTTCACGAGGTTCTGGTCATCTGAAGGTTTGTCAGAAAACTGGAGGCTCTGCCTCTAAGATGGCTGAATCACACAGCTGTTGGCAGAAGGTTGCAGTTATTGGTGGGCAAACTCAGTTCTCTGTGTGGACCTCTCCAGAGGGCTTCTTGAGTATCTTCACTACATGGCAGCTGGATTTCCTGAAGGTGCCTGAGCCAAGAGAGAGCAAGGTGGAAGCTGCCATGTTATTTATCGCCTTGCCTCAGAAGTCACACACTATTTCCCTCACAAATTGTATTAGTTCCACATGTCAGCCCTCAGCAATGTAGAAGGGGACCACACAAGCTCATGACAGGAGGTGAGGATCATTGGGGACCATCTTGGAGGCTATGAGTCCTATGTTTATCAACAGCAATATTATATCATAAGGTGGAAACAACCTAAGTGTCCACTGACAGATGAATGGATAAAGAAAATTTGGTATAGACAATAGAATATTATTCAGCCTTAAAAAAAAAAAAAAAAAAAAAGGAAAATCCTGCCATTTGCAACAGCATGGATGAACCTGGAGGATGGTATGCTGAGTGAAATAAGCCAGACACAGAAGGACAAATTATCACATGATCTCATTGATGTGTAGGATCTAAAAAGGTAGGAAAAAGGTCAGCTGCATGGTAACAGAGAGTAGAATGGTAATTACCAGAGGCTGGAGGAGGTGAGTGGGGGAAAAGAGATATTGATCAAAGGGTACAAACTTTTCAAATACAAGATGGATAAGTTCTGAAAACCTAATGTACAGCATGGGGACTGTAGTTAATAATCAATATACACTTGAAATTTGCTAAGAGAGTAAATCTCAAGTGTTCTTACTACATATAGAACATGTAACTAGGGGCACACTGGGTGGATCAGTCAGTTAAGCGTTTAACTCTTGGTTTCAGCTAAGTCATGATTTTAGGGTCGTGAGATCAAGCCCTGAGTTTGGCTCTGGGCTCAGCACAGAGTCTGCTTGTCTCTGCCCCTCTCCCTGCTCATGCTCTCTCTCAAATAAATGAATAAAATCTAAAAAAAAAAAAAAAAAAAAAAAAAAAAAGTAACTATGGGAGGTGGTGAGTATATTAATTAGTTTGTGGTAATCACTTCACAATGTCAAAACATCACACTATACATTTTAAATATATTCAATTTTTATTTGCCAAAAATAAATAATATTTTTAAAAGAGGTATCAGAAGGGTTCAATAAATATAGCTGCTATTATTAGCTCACACTCTGTGTTCTCTACTAGAAAGTCAATTCCTTGAGGAAAGAGACCATGTATGTCTTGGCTTGTGTAATCAGGCATATTGGTAAGCACATACTCAGTGTTGATGGGGAATACCCAAATAAAGCCATAGAAAGGTTTAGTTGAATGGCAAGTTCAGAGTGATGGGAGAGAGTTCACATCCAGATGTTAAGTAGAATTCTGTAACTCAGCCATGTATCTGGAATTACTAACCTGTATAGAATCAATAACTGATGGTTCCTGACATTTTGCTGCCTAAGTACCAAAGACATTTGATACTTAGAAGGTAGACAGGACAGGTGACGTTCTTATGAGTCCCTTTGGAAAAAAGCCCCTGAGAAGGAATTTGGAGTAGATCAATGGTCCCAACCCAATGTTTAAAGAGTGAACCTACTGTTGTTTAATTCCCCAGCCTAAGACAGACATGGGATCTGCTTGATATTTTTGTCATACTCAAATTCCTATCTTGATGACTCCTCTGTCCTACCAGGCAGAACAAGCTCCCTTTCTGGGAGACTCTGATGCACATTTCTTAGAGTTAATTAAAAGGTGCACAGAGAGTTTCATGTCAGAGACCTGCCTGGCTACTCCTGCCCTCTGGAGCAGGAGAGGATCTGAGTCTGCCAGGTAATTGATACTCTGGGCAATATTGAGTTTCTAGACATCTAATTCAAATTGTAAGCCTTGCCCCCACTGCCTGGGATTGAAGGTTCACTGACTATCTTTTTCCCACAGACAAAGCTCTCTGTCCCTGCCAGTGCTATGCCTGTTTGCCCCTTTTCCCAACAAGAAGCCACTCCCATGAGGCTGACCTTCAGGAGCTCGGAGACAATGACCTCTGAATGAGCAGGGGTCCTCTTGGAGATTTCCCATGTAGATCACATTCCGACTTGCCAGAGGTCCCATTTCAATCCAGTTCCTTGAACTCTCAAACAACGGCTTCGCTCTTTCTTGCTTTCTTATGGTTAGGGAAAGTGTGGCAAGAAGAGGGAAAATCCCCCCCACCCTTTTTTTTTTTTTGGAATGGAAAGAGCTTGGTTGCATTGATCAATATTTTGCCCCTGGGTAATACAAGATAGATCAAGACACGAAAATCGTAAATGGGACACACCATGGGAGACAGATGATGTATGAATTGCATCTAAACCAAACAGGTCACCATATAGGACTTTGAAAGGATATTGAAAATATTTATTGATTGAAATAAAAAATATCATACTTGAGTCTGATAGAATATATCAAGAACCATTGTAATCCAAGGCAACTGGACTCTGGAATGACCCCCATCTCGAGTAGGCTTCTCTTACAGTATTTATTTCACTTTCCATTAGGATTTAACCAGAAAGAACATTTTTTTTGGTAGAGACAGCATTGAGAAATATGGCCAGTTGGAGACTTGTGTGTCTGAGGAATTCTTTGAGTGTAGGATCAAGGCAATGTGACTCTATTGGTTTTAAAATTCTTCCTCTGCATAGCTGTGGAAAGAATTGTGTCATTCCTGGTAGAAAACCCAGCCAAAGCGTTCCCTTGGAGATAAAAACACAAAATAAGAGTTTTAAGAAACATTTTTTTGGGGGGAGTAAAAAATAAAGCTAATGAGAGAGTTGATTAAGTTATACAAAGAAGTTGAAAAGAAAATAGATACTTATGACCAGTTGATATGTTTAAAAAAAATAAAGAAAATATTGAGCTTTCCGAAGGGAAGCAGGGAATGGGAGCAGAAAGAGCTCAATGGGGGGACAATGTAGAAACCAAATTGAGGATGCCAGACTTTTAACCAATGATTAGAAAAACAGCAATGACAGTTATTGATTCTTTTGAAGAACAAATTATGGTTCTAGGCAAAGGGACACAAACAATCAGTCTTGGGAAGACCGTACCATGTTGGGCAGGCTGTGAGTTTTATGGGCAGTGTCTCTTATTTCTTGTGTGATTAAGAATACTCTTCTTTGGGTCATGACATTCGGTTGACCATCATTTATTGAGCACATACTACATGTCACATTGTTTGGCAAAGCAATAAATATATTTTAAAAATCCTTAAAACACCTCTATGATTGAGTATAACTATTACCCTTGTGTTGCAGAAGAGGAAACTGCGGTCCAAAGAAATCATGTACTTTCTCAGTGTCAAAGTTGGGAAGCAGTGGGACAAGGATTTAAACCTCAAAGGTCCTGTAAACTACTACACACTACTTCACTTTTGGTAAGTACCTGAAAAACCAAAATGCAAAATGAAATGAAATGCAGTGAAAAACACTGTATGGGGGAGCCAAACAAGTTACAGGGAAGTTCTAACCTCTGGCAAGGGCAGGGAATGGTGGGAAGGGCTCCCTGGAGGGGCAGCATTCGAATTTGGTCTTAAAATGTAGACAAGAGTTTCACAAGTGGGCATAAAGGAAAGTATCTTTAAGATGAAAGAGATAACATGAACTAGCACTCAGGATTGGGAAAGTGAAAGGTATGTTTGGAGAGTTTTACAGTCCAGTTTGCTGGGGAAGTAGCTTTCCAAGATGGCGACAGATTAGCTGGAATGAGTTGGAAGTAGTCAGAGAATGGGGGTTCTCATACTATCGTGGGCACATGGGCAGCCTGTAGGTCTGGGTAAATGCAGCTTCTGCCTTAGCAGTCTGTGGTGCTGGTCCCCAGGGGTGCCAAGGCAGCTGGTTTTGGACTGAACTGAACATGTGGGCTCTTGAGGGCCTTACTTTCCTGGCTTGGGAGTGTGGACTTTATTTGGTAAAGTTATGACTGCACAGATGGATTCTAAGCAGGGAAACAGAGCTTTATTTTTTTTATTTTTTAAAAGATTTTATTTATTTATTTGTGAGAGACACAGAAAGAGAGGCAGAGACACAGGCAGAGGGAGATGCAGGCTCCATGTAGTGAGCCCGATGTGGGACTTGATCCCGGGACTCCAGGATCATGCCCTGAGCCGAAGGCAGATGCTCAACGGCCGAGCTGCCCAGGTGTCCCGAAACAGAGCTTTAGAAAGATGTTTGGTGGCACTGCGGAATCCTCTGCACTTTGGTTCCTTTGGCCCCTAACTCGGGAACCCTCAAAACTCACAACACCAATTCAGTCAGGGTTCACGCAGGAAAACAGAAACCCCCTTAACTGGTTTAATGGAGAGAATTGCACCCTGAATCTTCTGACTCAGAAGGGCTGATTTGCCAGAGCTGCCTAGATACTGTTCCCTGCTGTCCTGGAGGTCTGGCTGGAAGCAAAATCTGTCCTATTCTCTATGGGCTCAAGAAGGAGATGAAATGTTGGTTTGGTCTTGGGCCATCCTGTGGGCTTTTCCAGGTAGAGGCTGGGCCCCATCACCCAGCATACTCTGGATCATTTTTCCCCCCGATAGGCAGATCTGCTCAGAGAATAAGAAATGCTGCTAATATCAGCCTGAAAAAAAACATTATCAGGAAATGAAATCTGTGGCTTTAAAAAACCTCACACTGCTTTCTGGTGCTGCTCCATCTCCCATCAGGGAGCTCTCCCTCTGCCTGGGGGCCTCCTTCCCGCCTCCTCCCCACCCTAGCTGGTCCTCCCACCTCTGTGTCCCCTCCCCCACCCTCCCCTCCTTCCTTTCCTTCTCTCTTTCTCGTCCCACAGGACCTCTAGCCTCCTCCTTTCTTCTCACTGAGCTCCTCCTTTGTGGCTTCAGCCTGCCCTTCCTGTCTCCAGGCCTCCAGCTTTTCCTCAGCTCCACGGAAGCATCTGTCTGTATCCTTTTCACTTCCCATGAGGGAATCCAAAATGCTGAATAGGCCCTTCAGACTGGGCCCTGAAGGGGACTTGGCTGGGACACTGGGGAGGAGGGGAGGGGTGCCGGGAACCTGCCAGGGCCATACAGAAGCCCATTGATAGGCAGCCCCTCCACGCAGACAATCCAGCCAGGCCACCATGGCTCTGGGCAAAGAAAGGTGTCCCTTGAGGTGGTGGCCAACATCCTGGACATCATGAATGACCTCAGTGTCTCTGGCTGGTGGGGACCTTCCCTCTGTATCCTCCAAATCTTTCAGGCCTATCAGCCCCACCATTGGTGTGAATATATTTGTCTTGAAAATAATTTGTCAGTACATCTCCATCAGCAGTGCTGATTTCATTAATTGGAAGAATTAGCTCTTTGTGGCCAATGGAAGAATATGGAGCCAAAACACACGAAACGCTTTTCCCCGGTGACCCAGAGACCCCTGGACGAACTCCTGGGTGCCATGAAAATGGATCATTTTGCAGAAAGAATATCATTGGATGTTTATTTAACATCACTCTCCACCCCCACCCCCCAGCCCCAAAGACCTCCGAATCACTCTCACATCTGGCTGCTTTTTTCCCTTCACTTTTTTTGTACAAAGCCAGGGCAGGGAGGAAACTTCACCAGTCTGAAAACATCCAGCAGCAAAGTGTAAATTAAATGTGCAGAGGCCAGGGGAGGGGGAGTCTTACATCTGGGGTGGGGGGAGGGAGTAAAGAGACTGTGTCCTCATCCCCACTCAGCATGGGCAGCGCTGCTCTGGACCCTGTGTCTGTCCCTAGGATCTGTGTGATCTTGGGCAAGACGTTGAACTCTCCTGAGCCTCAGCTTCCTTACTGGTACAACAGGGAAATAAACACATCCTTATGGGGCTGTGGGAGGGTTAAAGGAGATAATATACACGGACTATATGGCACATAGTAGACGCTTGATTAATGGTTGCTACTGTTATTGTTGCTAGAATGAAATCAGAGTAGAATCCCGATGGTTCCCATATCTCAGAGACCTACCATCCCTGGCCCATCCAGGGAGACAGATGGGCAAAATATATCCAATGAGGGGAGACAGATGGACAAAAAAGGATGATCAAGGGTATCGGATGGAATGACAGGCCAGTAGGGTGATGGACAGATGGAACATCTCGTGGGGAAAACAGATTTATGGCAACCCAAAGGAGACACTGAGAGACAGTTGTCCTGTGGGAAGGTACAGATGGATGAGGGTCCAACGAAGGAGACAGAGATGACAGGCCAAAGTGGAAGACAGATGGATGGCAATTTCATAGTGGAGTGGGGGATGGGGTGGGCAACAATGACTAGGGAGAAACAGATGGACACATGCTGGTGATGGGCTCCAGGTTTCCTGTTTAGTCTCTATTCCTCAGGCCTGGACATCCCTGAATTCGCAAGAACCCCGGGGGCTCCGTGGGCATTCGAGAGGGGGTTGTCACATGACCTGAGAGGACTCTAAGCACCAGAGTCAGCCTGGCCTCTGCTCTCCTCACTCCCACAGCCCCTCCCTGGGTGGCCTCACAGATAAAGGCTCAGGCATGATGAGAAAGAGGAGGAGGAGGAAGAAGAGGAGGGAGAAAACGTTTTGGAAGGAGAGGGAAGTGAAAACTGGCTAAAACTTTTATTTATTTAAAATAAAGGTTGTTATGCTTGACTGTAAACACGCTGGCCCATCCCTCCCTCCCTCCCTCTTCTCATGGCAGAGGGCTCAGACCACACAGCAAGCTGGGGGCAGGAGGCAGAGTGAAGGCCACGGGGAGGGGTGACCCAGGTGTTGGGAGAGGAGAGGGACCTAGGAACTCCGCCCCTGCTGAACACATCTGGGCTGGGCTAGTCCTTGACCCACTGGCCCTCGGCTCTGAATCCTTCAGCATCTAAACCTGCCATAGTCCACAGGGCCTCAATGTCACATGTACATGCATGTGCAGTCAATGTAGGGATGAGGACGGCACAGACAGGCCTGTGGACGTTCACAGGAGCCTGCCTCTCTCTCTGTTTCTCTCCTTGTCAGAGACAGACAGCAGCCTAGAGCAGGTGAGTAGAGCTCCAGCTGAGTCACACTTTCCATTGAACTAAAAATCCTTATCTGCCTTTGTCCTCTTGGTTTCTGGTTCTACCTGACTTCCTTCCATTTTTTCAGTGACTGAGCCCTTTTGGGTGGCCTGTAAGAAACTATGAGCTCCCCAGAGAAGGGAGACAGGTGTGGATGGAGAAGAATCTGGACTGGAGACAGGTCTGGGGACCCTGTGTTGCAGGTCTTTTGTGAGTAGGTTGCTGTGGCCACCACTGGTAGCCCAACCAGACAGGAAGGACTGTGGTATGCAGGGTCAGGGAGCGAATAGGCAGGAAATGTTTGTGATAAGAGGCTTCCCCTCTTGCAAGCTCCCCTTAAATCCAGACCCAGCTGTGGGATAAGGGCAGGGAGCTGTCAGGGGCAGATTCTAGAGCCAGCCTTTGGGACTGCTAGAGGAATGGCAGCATTTGCTATGGCCCCTGAGGGCCCCAAAAAAGGCAGCACTTGGGATCCTGGGAACCCAGCCAGGGCTGCCTTCTTTTGGGATCCGGAAGTTCAATTATACTTCACAAGGCCAATCAATTCTTAAGAAAAAGAAAAGAAAACAAAGCCCCTGGGCTTTTAAAATCCAAGTTGCCCAGAGGGGAGAGCAGGTCTAACTACGGCTGACTCCAGGACATTTCATGCTCTGGGTTGGTCCCACCTGGAGCCATTCATTAATGTTAACCAGTAAAAATGGAAAATGGAAGAGTGAATCCCAAGCTGGAAGCTCTGAGAGGGAATCCATTCCAAGGTACTCTTCTGCTGGGGATGGAGTCTCAGGAATGTGTGTCACGCTGCACGATGCTCCCCGGACTCCAACTGTCTCCTGTTTGTTCAAGGCCCCCGTAACTTCACCATCTGTGGTTGACTTGGACAGCTCACAAAAGAGCTGGAAGTGCTGCAAAGGAGCACCCCATGGGTAGGGGTGAGGCTTTGGGCCTCCTGCTATTGTACCAGTGCCCCTTCTTAAGGATTAGCAGCTTCTAGCTGCCCCTGGGGGCTTCACTGTAAATGCCTGTGTAATGCTAATTTGTGGTTGGCAAGAGATTGATTGGGAAAGAGCTGAACAATGGCAGGAGGAGGCTGAGCTCCCTCCAGCTTCTGGAGCCTTTGGGTGTGTGTGTGTGTGTGTGTGTGTGTGTGTGTGTATCTTCTAGAAAGAATGTAGCAACAAGAACACAGGATGATTGAAGGAGAGGAGGGGCATTAAGTCACTGACAGTCGGAGTAGTAGAGTCTGTGAAGCACCAGTTCAGGGAGATTTTTTTGATATGTGACATCCTATCACTTTTTGCTGTATTCTATTAGTTAGAAGCAAGTCACCAGGTCCAGGGCACACATAGAAGGAAAGGTTCCACAGGAGGCAAGAATCAGCGAGGGTCATTTCCGAAGCTGCCAGGGACACAGTGTCTGGTACATAGGAAGTGCTCAGGAAAAGATGTTGTTACGGGGTCTAGGGACACAGTCTGTGAGGTATGCTACTTTCCCTTCAGTGGCCTGGCCTCTGCTGTGCCATCTTCATCCCTCTTGGAGTGGCTGGGTTTTCTCTGAAGATTTTTCTCTTGTGCTGTGAGGTTTGTGACTCTCTCTGGGTGTGAGCTGGCAAACAGAGGACAGATGCTTGCTCATGCTCACACTATCTAACAGCCTCCGTGTGACTGTGTGTGGTCTTGCATTGCGGTCAGTGTACAGATATTTTAATTTCCTGCTCACCTGCTCAGTGGAGGATCTGATTTCTTCTTGCATTTATTTTTTTTCTCTAGCAGCTTGTGGACAGGTATTTTTGTCTGACCATCTGGTAGCCATTCACCTTTATGATGGCTTGAGAAAGGAATTAATTTCACTTGTTTCTTTAGCTGTATCTGCCTCCTTTGACAGCAAGTTACCTTTATCACCTCTTAAAATTCTTACTATGTTGGTCCTTCTGGTACCTAGGGGGCTCTTTAGATCCCCTACCTTTGTGCAACTGTGTCTCCTCCTTTGGTTTAGCTTATCATGCCTTTCTTCCTGTACTGTGGTTTTAAACATCCTAGATCTACTTCTAAGGCTGTATCTCTCCTCACCCACCACCCAGCGAGAGTGATGGATTCAGCTTGACTAGACCAGGCAAGAGTAATCAGAAAACATTCAACTGAAAGAGAAATTCTGACCCTTGCCCGGGATCCTGTCCCTCGACTGGCTCCTGAGGCCTTTCGCCTAATTCTGGTGGGTAATTTAGGGAAGGAAGTCTATGGGAAGGTAGAGGAAATTCCTGAGCAAGAATGAGGTGGGTGGAGCTTGTTCATTCCTTTTTGGCTTTGTATCTCCCCTACCCCCCAGTATCTCAAGGGCCTACTGTGTCCCCTGGGGGACCTCTAGAAGGTAGAGAAATCAAAGATTGGTATTCTGCTTGACAGATGAAACATCTAGGGCTTCTGTTCAGGAGCCTCTGCTCAGCCTACCATGTTCTGTTGTATTTTTGTTGGAAGGAGTGTTGGCAAGGCTCTGGTATACACTGGGCTGTCTGGCCATAGAATATTATAAACACACCTTGCCTGAAAATAGTGCTGCATGGAGGGGATGACTAATATCCTGATCAGAATGAAGCCAACAACTGTCTTCTGGGATCTTAAAAGTCCTTCTAGCACCATTCACACACTAGTCTGTAATTCGTAAATAGACATGGTTGCCATTTCTAGGACCTGTTGCTCTAGTGTAGTGGTCAAGAGTGTGCACTCTTGTCAGATAGGGCTTGGTTTGAATCTTAGTCCCTTCACTTACTAGCTCTGTAACCTTAGCTAGCTTCTTTAAGTCTCAGTTTGACTTCTGTAAAATGGGCATGTGATAGTTTCATTCTCAGAGTTGCTATGAAAATTATACAAAATAATAAATGTAACAGTATATATAACATAGAGTGCCTGGTACATAGTGAGCAATCTTTTAAAAAAAGATTTTACTAAAAAAAAATAAAGATTTTACTCACTTATTTGAAAGAAAGGGTGCATGAGCAGGAGGAAAGGGAGAGGTTAGACTCTCCATTGAGTAGGGAGCCTGACTCTTGGGCTCAACCCCAGGACCCTGGGGTCATGACTTGAGCCAAAGGCAGACGCTTAACTAACTGAGCCACCCAGGTGCCTTACAGAGAGAGAGCTTAAAGTGTTTTTAGTTTTATTATCTTGGCCCCTAGGACCTTCCAGCAATTGAAGCTTCCATTTTTGGAGCTTATTACGCCTGTTACACATCTTACCTGATGGAGGTTGTCTCTTTCTGCCCACTTTCCTTGCATGTTGGGCATGTGATGACCCTTACATCAATCCATCAATCTCCCTCCTGTATATTCTGTCTCTGGGACCTTGAACCTTCCTCTCTGAAACCCCCACTCCATGCTCCTCCTAGCCTGTGAATCAGTCTCCAAGTCCTGTCAGCTTGTCATTGTGGAGTGTCCTCTCAGGGCTGAGGAATGGTCCAGCTGGGAGGTCGCCCTCCCTATCACTGATGATTTTGTTGTGAACCTTCCTGAGGCACTGAGGAGAAATGTAAGAAGTTAAGACAAGTTGTTGTTTGTCATCCTTCTCACTCCTCCCCACCCCCACCTCCATTAATGGAATTTAACTCACTCCCTGAAACACAGAATTGAGTCAAAACCCTTTTTGTCTACAGACAGAGTAGACCTTATACTTGGCTGGGGAGCTGTGCTGAAGAAACTGCCCAGGAGGCCGGACAGGATGTTGGTGGTGGGTCGGATCCCTCGGTTCATGAGAGGAGGTGAGATGGAAAGGAAGGGACAGGCAAGTGTGAGTGTGGCCTGAGGCTCCATGGTGGTCCCAGGCTGTGTCCACAGTCCCTCTGGGCTAGAAGCTTCCTCAATTTATACAGGACAGCCTGGCCAAGCCATGCCCCAAGAACAGCTAGTCTTTCTCCTTTGGAAACTGGCACACTGGTTTCCATAGCAACAGGACTCCCCCACTTTGTCCTCTCTGAGCCCAATCTCAGAAGCTTTTTGGCATGGATATCAAGGCTCAGGATGAGAGGATGAATCATCTGCATACTTTATCCAAAGGGAACTGGGCTTTCTAAGCCCAAAGCTCTCATGTGATGTAAATAGTGAAGCTGAAGGCTAGGATGTCAGGGTGTTAGGGAGGTTGGCTACGTTTGGAAAGCAGGATTGCTGAGTCAGTTGATGGAGGCAGATTTTGATGAGTGTTGTGAATTACTGGTTTGGCATGGAACATGAAATGGCTTTGTACCAAATCATTGGTGAAGAGAAAAGGGCTGGCATGGGTTTAGGAAGAGTGACGGTGTCTGTGAGCTCATTCTCAGAGACCTGGAAAGCTTGCATAGTCTTCCAAAAGCCTCCTGAGGAGGGAGAAACTCAGAAGCTATCCCATAAAGGGGGAGGAGGGTCATTTTTTTTGTCTCAATGCCCTGTGGATAAAGCCTATTTCTCAGGACCACAGAAATTAGGGGTCTGAGGGGCACCAAAGTGGCTCAGTCAGTTAAGTGTCTGCCTTTGGCTCAGGTCATGATCCCGGAGTCCTAGGATGGAACCCAGAGTGGAGTTGGGCTCCCTGCTTAGCAAGGGGTCTGCTTCTCCCTCTACCTCTGCCCCTACCCCTGCTACTTTTCTCTCTCACTCACTTGTGCTCCTAAATAAATAAATAAATAAATAAAATCTTAAAGAAATGAAGGGTCTGAGAATGGGGAGGTGATCTTCAGGTGTGTGTGTGTGGGGGGATATGACATATCTCCAATTGGAGTGAGGAAAATTTTCCTTTCTGATTATTCCAGAAGAGGACAAAGCTGACTGGATTGTGGATAAGAGCTGCCCTTGTATGGAGGCAGGATGTAGAAGGAAGAGACTGTGCTCGGGAGTTCTACAAGCTGATTAGTTACTGGATAAGCTGAAATTTACTTTGGGAAGCTGATCATTGATGTGGGTCTTGTTTTTACGTGAGTTATTTCTCTGTCTTTAAGCATTTATAACAAATAAAGAGAGAAGGATAAACAGATCTCTGCAGTTTTTATACTGGAAAATCCTGTTAATCTCTTTGTGATTTGAGCAGGTGGATGAGATTCCTGATTTCCATAATTATCTGTGCCTGGAGATTTATACAGAAAAAAGGTCACCGGGGTAGGCTTGAAACATGGTGCCTATGAGTAGAGATTGTACTCCAGGGGCCATGGAAAGAACTTCTGACAGCTGGAGACAGCCTTCTGAGTGGGTGGGTGGGGACATAATCCCTTTTATCCTGGCTTTGGTTTGCTTAATTACCTCTTTAGCAGGGCTGTTCATAGCTGCAACAGGTGTCAGGCTCTGTAAGGCAGACGCTGAGAGCTGGGCAATATCTTTGGTCATTCCTGACCTGTAGGGCTGAACTTTCAATACCATGAGGTCTTATTCACCATTGCAGTCCCTTGTCCTGGGGATGAGAGAGAAAGTATTGTGTTCATTTCTGGCAAAAGTCCAGGAATGAGTCAGGAAGGGCAGCCTCTCCTTCTAAATCCAAAAAAGAAGCTAAGTGGAAGAATTGGGGTGGCAGGATGGGCACAGGGGATGGAGACCAAGGGGATTTGTCACTACTTTGGAAAATTGTCCTAGACTTTTGCAAGTCACAGGAAGTCAGCAGAGGAAAAACAGCTGGATACTTTTCATCACCTTGGCCTGCATATTATCTTGAGATAATGTGTGCTACACTATACTTTGAGAGAGTGTAGAAATATGGGAAGTGTATGATAGTGGGAGTCAGGACTGTGGGGTTTTAGACTTCCGCTGGCCAGTGGTGGAAGCCTGGAGAGGTTGCTTCGGCTCTTGGGGTTCTCTCCAGTTGTCTCCTCTGCTTGTGGGGGTAGGGAATGTGGGTGGACAGGGAGGAGGTGGTCTCTGTTCTATGACTCACCGGGCCGCAGCATGACCATGTCTTACATACACAGCCAAAGATGTTGATTGCTCTCAGCAGGGCTACGCTCCCCCCTCCCCTGCCTCCCCAGCGGGTTATCATGCTGACTCGACTAACACAACCCCATCTGGACGCAGTCCAAACGCCAGATGTGCCCCCGATTAGCGTCGGTCTGGGGGATGTTTCCATGACTGAAAGGTCAGTGTCAGCTGGAAGTGCCCAGTGTGGGTGTCTGCCCCCCACCCATGTCAGCTGGGAGGGCTGAAACTTCCATTATCTCACTGGCCAAGGAACTAAGCTGGGGCAGCTTGGGGCCGGGAGGCAGCCGCGTTCAGGAGGGCCTGGTTTTACTTGCTTTCCTTCTTTGCTCTCCGCTGGACAGAGTGTGATTTTCCACTTGGAAGAGACTCCAGGGGTGTGCAAAGAAGGAAGTCCTGCTGGTGTGTAACTGAAAACACTTTGTTCTCTTTTAGATCTGCAATGTGCTCGTGTCTCTTCTGATTTTCTCATGGCGGCCGTCACCTCCACTATGGAAAGAAAAATGAATGGTAATGTTGTGATGGGCTGGGCTGCCATGTTTTACCCTATTTACAGGTCATTTTAAGTATTGCTCCTACACTTCAGACGGGCTTTCATGTTTAATTTCATTCGTGTAGGGCTATGCTGGGCTTTCCTCTAGGTAGCAATGAAAATTAAACACAATTGAGTTTGATGTGTACCTTATTGATTCCAGACCCATTTCAGTAGACTGTGACACTTCGGCGACCTGCAAATTCTACACATTAGAGTTCATATTTTACACAAATGCCGGAGCCCCAAGTCGTGGACTCGCATCTCTCTCAGCAGCATCCAACTCCCAGCAGAAGACACAGACCCTGTCAGAGGATGAAAGCTCCTAATGAAGATGCATTACAGATGGTATTTATGGTCATCCCCCTAGGAAAACAAAAGTGATTCATGAATAATTTCGTGGAAGTCACACCAAAAAGGGAGTAATAATTTTCTCAAGTCCACATTGTCCTTTGGTTCTCCGAGGGCCACTTCTATTCCCACAAGTCACCACAGCTTCACTTCAAAAGGATGAGGCAGGACAGGGGAGAGGCTGTGTGTTAACCTGGCTTGAGAGCTACCACGTACTGAAAACCACTCAGCACCTGTGATTGATGGCGTCCGGTCACAGCAGAGTTTCTCTTCTTCGTGTGTTACTAGAAGGCTGAGAAGCATGCTCTTCAGCGGCCCGGGGTTCCTCCGGCAGAGGCATCGTTCTAGAAGACCCCCTGAGCAAAGGGAACAGTTGTGGCCGAGCAAGGCAGGTGGGTGGGTTCTGACCAGTCATTGGCTTCAAGGTACTGTGTCAATCACTTCTCTTTTGCAACAGAGCTGGGAATTGGAGGCTTTATTCAGGCCGAAGTGGGAGAAAGGGAATTTTTACTAGAGGGCATGGCCTTCTGAGGCAAGGGAAGAAAGGATCTTCTGCCAGCTGGGGCAGGGACGAGAGGTGAGTCAGAACAGCCTGTGGAGAATGGTATTCCCCTCTGGGGGGTCACGGGACTACTTGTAAAATGACGTCTCGACGTTGGGCCGCATCCAAGGTTCCCAGCCTTGGCTGTACATCAGAATCACCTGGGAGCCTTTTACAATCCCAGTGTCCAGGTCCCACCTCACAGCAATTACCTCAGAATCTCGGGGGCAGGGACCCAAGCTGAGGTAGTTGTTACGGTGCCCCAGATGACTCCAAGGTACATCCAGGCTTGAAGATCATCGATCTAGGGCTTTGCTGATCAAAGTCTGGCCTGGGGACCAGCAGCGTTGGTGTCACCTGGGACTTGTTAGACATGCAGAAATCTCAGGTCACACCCTAGACCTACTGAGTCAGCATCTGCATTTTAGCAAGGTCCCTGGGAGATCTGAAGTCTATTAAAGTATGTGGAGCTGTGGTTCTCAAACTTTGCTGCATATTAAAATCACCTAGGGAGCTTTTAAAAATCCCAGTGCCCAGGCCGCCCCTTATACCAATTAAGTCAGAATTTCTGAGGGTGGGATGCAAGCATCAGTAGTTTTTTTTATTGGTTCTCAGGTGGTTCTGATGTTCATGGGTCCTCAACCCTGGCTACATATTAGAATCACCTGGGGAGCTTTTAAATATCCAGATACTTGAGCCCTATTTTAAGAAATTCTGATTTAATTGGTCTGGGAGAGGCTGCAAAAAGCTTCCTAGGTGATTCTAATATGCAGCCAACAAGAGCCTCTGTTCCAGAATGTTCTGCTGGCTTCACTGAAGGGCCAGCCAGGTTGAAAATCATACCACAAGTCAATGGATCCAAGAACTGTTGAAGGAAAAGAACGACCAGACCATGTCTAGACTTATCTGATCTCAGGACTTTGATATTTGATCTTATGTGTGACAACTACTATACTTTTCTTTTTTTTATGAATTCAAATATTTGTATGCTCCTTTACTTTTCTAAGAAAACTTGTTTTGAAAAATTCAACTTCAATTCAGCCAAATTAAGGGGCAAAAGCATTGGTCTACATCTGGGCCACAGGAACTAGGAGCAGCTGAGGAATCAGGTGGGATGGTTGTAAGAGAGGTCAAGATGGAGAATTTGGGACAGGTGGGGCCCAGCTGAAGTGTGAAGAAATACCCTTGGGGACAAGAAAGAGGAGAGCCGATTGTAATTTCTTGTCCCTTTTGCCCTATGGCACCCCCTCTCCGTTTCCAACATGACTGTGGAGTCAGGTAGCTCTAGATTAGGGTTGCCAGATTTAGCAAATAAAAACAGGGCACCCAGCAAAACTTGAATTTCAGATAAACAATAAATTATTTTTGAATATGTCTCATGCAAAATTTGAAATATTATACTAGAAATATTTCAAAATTTGAAATATACGACTATACTATATATAGTTGGACTGGAGATGACAGGTAGGTCTGCATGTGTGTACATGTGTGTATGTGCAACAAATGCTTTGTTGTTTACTGAAATTCAGTTTTGATTGGGTATTGTGTATTTTATCTGACAATCCTACTTGATTGATAACCCTGAATTCTTGATGTTAGAGAATCTGCCCTTGGCAATGGCAGATTTTCCCTCTACGCCTGAAGGGGTTCTTGCCACCTGAGGTGAGGTCCATGTGTGTTTGTCTGAACCCTGTCCCCAGGAGGTCCACCCTCCTGGGTTCTGCAGGGCTTGCTCAACACCCCAAGGCTAGCACTGGCAAGAATGTATGGGGATGACCCGGTTCTTGGACTTCACTTTTCTAGGCTGCTTCCCTGCAGTTTTTGGTGTTGAGATGGTTCCTAGGAGATCAGGTCCTCACTTGCCCAAGTCAGTCTACATATGGCTGAAGAGAAAGGTTGTTGAAAGGCATTTTGGACTGGAGATGACAGTGTCGAGCGAAGGTGGACAAATGCAGGGCAAAGGCAGCATGTTTCACAATCCGGCTACAGCTTGTCCTGGAGCTGCCTGCCCACATCTGAGCCCAGTGTGACTGGCTTTCAGCAGAGGCTGCTCCACGGAAACATATTCAGAGTCAAGAGTCCAGTTTTCTGTTCCATTCAGCTCTGAAACAGCTCATTCCCTTGTCTTCGGAGCATGTGGGAGCTTGGGGTGGGGGGAGGACGGGGGGACATGGACTAGAGAGTGGGAAAGAGCCAGCTGCCAGTGAGATGCACGCATGGAAGAGATGTGCAGGATGAGCCATAGAGATGGGGGAGGGGGAGGAGGAGAGAGGGAGAGAAAAGGGAGGGAGAGGGAGAGAAATGGAAGAGGGAGAGAGATGGAGAGAAGGAGTGATGAAGAAGAGATGGGGAGAGGGAAGGGGAGAGGGAGTGAGATGGGAAAAAGGGAGGCGGAGGAGCTAGAGAGGAGAGAGAGGGAGGGATGGAAGGATAGAACTGGTTAGGTAGCTGGGGCTGTCCAGCAAGATGCAGGATGATCTGGAAGGGCATCCTCTGCTCATTCCTCGACTGTCCCACTACAGACCTAAGCTGGTGCTGGTCTCTTCGCTGAAGCCAAGACTCTTCCATCAGCTAGCCTCAGGAAGGGGGCCCTGGAGGGCTCCTGTGGGTTGGGGAACAGGCTGGGCTAATTCTGAGGCCGTGGCTCATTTTCCCTGGGTGCTCCAGAAGGTGAGTGCCCCTTTGTGAGGCTCACATGCTGGCAAGACCCTGCAGACTGCGTTGGGGCTGGAGAGCTGGCATGTGCCCTAGGAGGAATGCTCCCATACAATAGCTACTGTTGGAAATCCTCTCCATCTCCCTCCTGACGCCACCTTCTTCCTAGAATAATAAATAACCGCAGTATAAATGAAGGTCACAGACTTGGTTTTGTGTTTCTTCTGGGATTCAAGTCATGGGAAATCTGGGCTGTGCTTTGTCTCCTTCCTGATGGGCTACAGTGTGGGCTTTCCAGCACATCTCCCCCAGGCACTCTAGACGTGGCACGGGGAAGGCTCTCCAGAGAAACCTCAGGAGCTAGTGGCAAATGAAAATGATAAATGTTTTATTTTTGCCTCTCTGGCCACTTAGTTGAGCACAGAACAGCCAGAGGCTCTATGGAAGATTGGGAGAGAGCCAAGGGAAGGGAGGGAAAGAGGAGGGAGCTGCTTCAGAAGAGGCCAGGTTTCCTCAGCTTATACTTGCAGGGACCCCTACTTGTATAGGATTGGTCCTAGGTCAGATCTGGCCGAGGGTGGGCATCTGAGCAAGAAGCAGGTTTCCAGATAAACTGTACGGACTGGTGGGTGGAGCTTGGCCTGAGTCTTGCCGGATGTTTGGTGTTTGGCTTATCAAACCTTGGTCAGTGCCTGGCCACTACCTCCAAGTCTGTTTTCTAGGACCAGAGTGAACTTTCCTTGGAGACTGAGAGGCTTGGCCACTGGAGGAAGAGTTGGCCTGCTCCTATGGGCCAGCAGCTCATTCTGAATCTAATTCAGAAACAGCCTGCAGGCAAAGTCCTATGTATTGTAGACTGTTGCACAGTGTGTCACATCCTGGGAACCATGGAAGATGAGCTTGGGTGACCCCTGGGGCCAGGCTCACATTCTTATCTCAGCTGTAGGGGAGAATGGTTTGTTCCGTGGGTTTCCTCTGGGGCTGGCACACGTACCTCATTCAGGGGATAGGCTGGTATGGACCTAGCTGGTCAGATCCCAGCTGGCTCTCATTTATCCATCTTTGACAGACCCAGGCTTGGCCTGAGGGCTCTGACTTTCTGCCTGGTCGAGACATCAATGTGCACAGAGCCGGGACCCTAGAGAGACTCATGGGTGAATGCGAATGGGATTGTCATGTGCATTTCTTTCCCTGGAGCTGGGGAGGTCTGAACCTCTGGCTAGTGTGTGATTCAGGGGTCAGGTAGGGAGACTGCTCGGAAGTGTGGGCATGGCTGGATGACTGATAAAGGAGAAAGGGCCCAGCTCCTAGTTAGCCCTTGCTCTTTGTCATCTCCTGGCCCCTCTCCTCTGCCCCTGGCACTTCTCATGTTCTGGGACAAGGTCTAAATTGAGACATTCGAGACCTGCCAACCTTCCAGATCCAGGGAGATCACAGGACTCACTGGCTCTGCATCTCCTCTCAGCTTGGCCCTTGCCCTAATCCCCATTGGTGCCCAATGCCAATATCTTGCTACCCACTGGGGTCTTCTTTTCTCATGCCCATTCTGGGCACTCTTTGGAGCTATCAAGGTAGGTCTGCATGTGTGTACATGTGTGTATGTGCAGTGTCCTGCTTGGACATAGGAGTAATCATTTATTGGCCCTGAGTGATGCACAGATTCCACAATCCTTTCCAACCTTGGACTTAGTGGTTGGAGAAAGTGCCTGAGCACAATTGGTTAAACATCCTTCAGGCCCAGCCTACGATGCCACCCCTTTGGAAGGCCTTCTTCTGGGAACTTGGCCCTGTGTCCCTCCCCTTCTTTGGGCTCCTAGGATCCAGAGAGCATGCCTAGCACAACCCAAGCATGAGTTCTTCTGCCTTGGTCCAGTTTTGAACACTTAACCTGTCACTTCCCAGAGCCCAGGCTTTGGAGTCAGCCAGAACCATGTTCAAATCGGACTCTCTTGCTTATGAGCTGATAACCTTGGGCTAGTTAATTTCTTTGTGACTCAGTCTCCTCATCTGAAAGGAGGGGAAAGAAGTCTCTCTCTCAGGATCCTTGTGAGGCTCTGGCACAGGTCCGAGTTTTTGTTCTTTACTCTTCTCCTCACAGTTGTTGGAACAGAGCTGGGCTTGTGGTCGGCACCCAGAAAAGTAGTAGTGACTGATTAATGATTATGGAGCCTGCAATTATTGGGATGAAGTCCCTAAACAGGGAAACAACTCTAAGCAAACCCATTAATTAGGGGCCTGTTTGCAGTTCTTTTGTGCTGGCTTGTCATATGTTAGCTCAAGGAGGGCTGGGGACCCCCCACCCCCAGAGGTCATTCTGGGAAAATAATGACCAAGGGGAGGCTCTGGCCTGAGGTGTGCAATTCCCACCTACTTGTGACCTTCACGCCCACTGTCCCCTCCCCCTCAGAGCTGGTGCAATAAACAAGTTACCAGGTGACACACAGCCCTAATAAAAAGGGCCACTGGCTTTAGGGCAGCATTAAGCCGGAGCTAATGGACTTTGCCAGGGAGAGAGGACTCCCTGAGGCGCAGAAGGACTTCTGACCTGGAGTGACCTCTCAGGCCAGGGGAGGCCAGGGCCAGCGGATACTTTTTGAGAAAAAGGAAGATTTTTTTTTTTTTTTGATAAAGAAGAAATGTCAAAATTGAGTATTACAAAAATTTTGTTATAACTCATCATGTTTACATTTATCTGATGAGGAAGTTTCAACCCCAGATGCACTATAACTGTTATTTCACAATAATTTCAGTAACAAAAATATTAATTGTTGTGTACTGCAAGCATGGCAGGTAGTAAGATAAGCTAAGGGGGTAGAAATTGAAAGTGGCATGATGGACGTCTGTCTGTCCCGGGTCAGCCCCCACCAGACTCCCAGGGGATGCTCTTGTGGGGCAGCTGGGACCCCAGGGCTCTGACTGATGGTAGGCTCTGTGGTCATCTAAGAGGTGGTGGGGCCCTAGTGACAGAGACTCAGGGATGACCTCATTCCCCTGGGAAGCTAAGGTCCATTTATAAGCCACAGACCCGTAAACAAGAGGCAGGACCAGCTTCCTTCAACGGCTGTGCGGCTTGTAGCCAGTGTGCATCGATGCTGTGCCGGCTCTGACACCCACCCTGCATGCAGTAGTTGCCATATAAATACTCTGAAGTCACCTGCCACAGGCACAGTCCACTTGCTTCCATTCACTTCTTGAGGGGCTGCTGTTTTCCCTATTGGAGGGTAAGAACCACGTAAACAAACTATGTCTGACTTTTCCCTCCTGCGTCCTCAGTGTGTAAGGGCTCCACAGATAATGTTGAGCTACATTGAATCCAAATCTTCTCTGAGAAGTGCCCTGATTCCCACCCAGCCTGAATAGGACCTCTTTTCTTGGGCTTCTTTCTTCCATTTCACACCTAGCATATTACCCTATAATTATATTTGCTTCTTTGCCTTTGCTCTGCGTGGGCTGTGAGCACTCACTCCGTGTCCCAGGTGCCCAGCATGAAAAAGGTGCTGACCGAAATTCTTTGGCAGAACTGAAGGAAGGGTGGTGCGAACAAATTCACAGGGTAGATGGACCGAGACAGCCTCCCCACCAGCTACCCCGGGCCCAGCACACTTGGAAGCTATGTTTCCTGATGAGTGTTTTCCTGTTTTATGAATCTTTGTCTCTAGAAGCCTGTGTTCCCTTCTGGTATCAGGGCACATCTGGTTGTTGGTGCATGTTGCTTCGTTAGAAACTCTTAAAACAGCATGAAATTGTTAGCACGTTGCTCCTGCCTGCCAAGCTGTTTTTGAGACTCAAGCTTTAGTGGATTTGGTTTTCTGTTTGTTTTCTGTTTTCATGCAGTTTAGAAAATTGGTCTGTGACAACCTTGGGGGAAATAAGCCTGCCTTGAGCTCTGCCAACGAGACGGCCAGTCCGGGAAGAGGCCTGGGGGTGGCTGGGAATCAGCGTGGAGAGGTTCTGGGAATCCTTGCTTCTGTGTTCTTTCCTTTGGTTTTGGATTGGATGCTCAGGCTGATTTGATATGTGATATCCAAAGGAGGTAGGATGGGCCTGGGGCTAGCCTTGTCTCCTATGGGTCCTCCCAGGGAGACTGGTGCAGACTAGTACAGCACGTTAGGGTTCTAGAGGACACAGATATGTCTCTTCAAATAAATGCCTGGGGGTGGGTGCTATGAAGGATGATACCTCTTCCTGGTACATTTGATTTCTCTGCTATCTTTGGGTGTGGGAAGCCCCAGAAATCAATTTTTCCCACATGGCTCCAATATGCCATGCCCTTTCCCCATTCTCAGTAGCTCTTGTCTAGGCAGATTTCCTTTCTGGAAGTAATCTCATCTGGGGGAAAGTCTGGGCAGATCTCTTTTCACCTTGGGTGGCAGTTGTTATTATTCCTGGGCATGTGGACCCAGCCAGCCGGGCTCCTGATGACCAGTCAAGGTGTGGGCAAGCAGGAAGGGGGAGCTAGTACCCCCAGGCAGGAGTTGGTTTGACTCTTGACAGTGGAGATGGGACTTGGAAATTGTTCTTTGGTAAATGCCAGTAGCAGCATGCATGCCTGCTCTGCCACCTACCCCAAACACTATGTCATCCATGTCTTTGGTGTTCTTTGCCTCATCTTTCACTGTTATTTAAGAATCTTTCCTTTCGTTCATTTACACAAGAGTGTGGCCTTCATTTCAGCCTCTCCTCAGAGAATGGTTCTAGGCTATGCTGCTGCATTCTGAGTCTTTGTGAGCAAGTCAAGATTTCTACTCTGGCCCCAGCATCTTGAACAAATTTTAGCACATTCTGGAGGACCCCGGGAATGAGCATACTGCCTCCTTATCACCCTGGGACTCAGAGGCCTTCCTGCCCATTGTACTCGGCTATTGACTGAATATTTGTGCTCCCCTCCCCGCACTGCCCCACAAAGCATCCCAACTGTGATGGTATTAGGAGGTGCAGCCTTTGGGAGGGGAGGCAATTAGGTCAAAAAGATGGCAATCTATGAATCAAGAAGTGAGCTCTCACCAGACATCGAATCTACTGAAGCCTTGATATTGGAATTCTAGCCTTCAGAATTGGGAGAAATAAATGTTTGTTTTTAAAGCACATAGTACTGACCACGTGGCTTGGATATAATGCCTTGCACAAGCTATATAAGCCATAAGTGACATAGTGACAAAGAGGCATTTAAATCCTTGTCTGATGTCAAAGCCCTTCCTCATTCCTCTGCATGAGGTGTTCATGAGCTCAGGAAGAACAGAGGGTAGAGTGTTTTGGTTGTGTGTGGAGTGTTCTGCTCCTAGCCTCGTCAGTTGTTCTGGCCTCACCTCATTCCACAGCTCCAAGCCTGTGGGAAGGCACTTGCTTATGAGCTAAATCAAAGCAAAATTCTCTTGGTCACCACTGTTGGGGTTTAGTCAACTATACTAAAATATACCTTTAATCTAAAAAGGTAGAGGGGAAAAAAAAAAGGTAGAGGAAGGGAGGGAAGTACCTAAAAGAAACCACTGGAAGAATTTATTAATTTTGAATTCTCAGTGTTTGGTAAGGCATAGAAGCACATGGTGGCATATTTCAACTGAGCCACATCTTGAAGATCTTCCAACATGGCTCCTTTAGCTATAGGAAATCCTTTCTCTTTCTGTCCCTCTTCCTTGTCCTCTCCTCACCTGGAAAGAGTTTGAGGCAAGTGTCTCTGTCATGACCTAAACCTAGGCTGGGGTGCCTGAAGTAGAATCCATGGATGAGCATCTGGAGCCTGTGAATTTCCAGAAATTGAATAAAAATGTGATTGCATTGTTATATATGCTTTTTAAAATTTTTTACTGGGGAGTGGGTTCACAGATATAATCAGATTCACAGAGCAGTGACTTCAAATGTTCTAAGAAGCCACGGAGGTGAACATGACACTTCGTGTGAAAAACTTATTTTAGAGCTAAGTACTAAGACAAGTTTTGCTTGCTCTGAAGGAACTGATCTGTTCTCTCTTCCTTTAATAATTTTTCTATACATGATACCATTAGAGCATTTCTAATTTATTCCATTTTTATTTTATTGAAATGATTCCTACCTGGATCAAGTCAGCTTTGTGGACCTATTACAGGAAGAGTGACTTCATTAATCAGTTTCTTTTTCTAACAGATCAATCAGTTAATGTTCTTGCCATATGGAATTTTCTCTGGTGTCTATGATATAAAGTGAATGTAGAGTGACAGAGGGAGAAAAGGGACAAAACCTATCTTTACTGAGAGTGAGCTCAAATGTCCTGGGGGAACAAATGGAGTCAAGCAGTAGGCTCAAAATATCCTGTTTCAGTGTCTTTGCCAGGTCCTGGAGTAGGAGGAAGCAAGCCCCTCAGAGAGTGAAAAGAAGTTGCCACCATCCCATGGGCAGTCGTGCCTTTACCAGGAAGGACACAGTCAGTAGGAAAATGCAGACTTCAGTGAGTCTTAAAGACCCCTGTTTACAGTCTCCAATCGCCCTAGTGAGGCCCTAGTATGACATATCATGAAATCACCCTTGTCTGTCGCATCCTGTAGATTTCCCTCCATCATCATGTGACTTAGAACAGTTGCTCTCCCTGCAGTACCAGGGTGGCTCCTGGCTCAAGTGGCAGAGCCCTCAGAGCAATTCCCTAGCTTTAGACACATCCATGCTAGATAACCTTATGGGCCTCACTAACTTATTTGAATAACTACTGTTATTGGTTTTTAAAAAAGAAGTGGTTTGGTACAGTGGAAATAATATGGGATTTGGAATCAGTCAACCCTTGCTCAAATCCAAAAGTGATGCCAGCCACCTTTGCTAAAAGACACAAACACCGTTCTTCCTCACTCCTCACCCAAGGGGAGGACACAACCAAGGATGTTTACTGGTGTATTTTCTCTCACTGTTTTGGATGTTGCAGCTGCGGCAAATGAGCCTGGTAGAAAGGACACAGGGAAATCACTGGACTGTTTTGTTCTGATCTGGGTGTTAAGCCTGTCTGTACTGGGCTTATACTTGGTTCAGTCCAGCTCACCAAAGTAAGTGTAGGGCTAGAGTCCCAGACAGAATAAAGTTTTCTTAAACCTAGTATGGTTGGTTTTTAGGAAACATACTTAAAAGATGAGTGATATTTGACCTTTGCTTTTCCCCCTCTATCTCACTAATACAGATGTGATGGCTGGAATGCTAGCAACCACCTTAGAATATAAGGACGTGAGGGACATACTGTAGCATGACAGAGTGATAAGCTGGATGCCGAGGATAGAGGAAATGCCAGATAGCCTTGGATCATCAGGTTCTAGCATTCTTTTAATTCAGAAAGAAATAAACTGTCTTGTTTAAATCATGGCTACATTGGAATTTTCTGTCACGTATAGGACCTAACCCTGACTAATCCAGTGGTTACACGTTTGGTTTTTAAAGTCAGATAACCTGGGTTGAAATTCCACCACATAATTTTATAGGCTTTAATGTGGAAAATATCTTAACCCTTAAAAGCTTCCAGTTTCCTTGACTGTGAAATAGGGGTCATTATCGTACTTATCTGATAACTGTTATAGGTTTAAGAGTAGTACGTAATGTATATAAAGTACATGATATGTGTTCAACACTCAGTAAATGTTTCTGTTATGTTGTTACTATCATCATCATCATCATCATCATCATCATCATCATCATCCTAGGGCATCTGTAACCCTTGGAGGACTTCCCAAGGATGGCCATGGAAGACTATGAGTCATATACTCAGGATTCTAGAGCCTATGTATCTTCATCCATTTCCACAAGTGAAACAACTCCTAATTCTGGGAAGTCACTTACCCTCTATGAAGCTGCCCTTCCACGTCTAAAATGGGGCTAGTGATACTTTGTGGGCTTGTTGGGAAGGTTAGATGAGCAAATATGAGCAAAGCCTCCAGAGCACACCACAGATATTATTAGGTCCCATCCCTGCCCTATGGACACTTGCTTACACACCTGAGAGGTAAATGTGGGGCCTCCTCACCTCACATCTCCTGCTCTACTCCTAGCCTGGGTAAATTGCAAAGTGAAATGGGCAAGTTGATGGCTGTAGGTGGTGAAGAGCCAGTGGCTCATCCTAGAGTTATGCAGCCCAATTGTGAAGACTCAGGCCAGCAAGCCAATGGGTGCAGGTAGTAGGAAGTCTCTCAGAGTCAAAAGTAGAGGACAGAAGTCTTGGGGGGCAGGGGGACAAAGGAACATAGGCAAGGTTTAAAAGTAGTGTTGGAGGCCTTAGTGAGAGGACATGTCACTGCTTTATTATTATTATTTTTAATTTTTATTTATTTATGATAGTCACAGAGAGAGAGAGAGAGGCAGAGACACAGGCAGAGGGAGAAGCAGGCTCCATGCACCGGGAGCCCGACGTGGGATTCGATCCCGGGTCTCCAGGATCGCGCCCTGGGCCAAAGGCAGGTGCCAAACCGCTGCACCACCCAGGGATCCCTGCTTTATTATTATTATTTCCAGATCCAATTCTGCAGTTCATGGGGGAAAGAGGCGTCAGGCAAAACAGTAGTTCTGTGAAGATAATACTCATCTTAAAGAGCTGTTTATGAGGCTATAACTAAATGAGATAATTGATACAAAGGTATATGTGGCATATAGAACAGGCCACCTTTTCTGACCCCATCTTCCATCTACACTCACAAATTCTTGCTCCCTAATGAGTTTGCTGCACCTCACAAGGTCCCTTAATACATCTACAGGTGCCAGAGCTAAACCCTAGGACTGGATGGTTTCGTGCAGGGTGAGCAGAAGCTATTGTAGAATGTTATATAAAACCAAGTAGATGGGGATCCCTGGGTGGCGCAGCGGTTTAGCGCCTGCCTTTGGCCCAGGGCGCGATCCTGGAGACCCGGAATCGAATCCCACGTCGGGCTCCCAGATGCATGGAGCCTGCTTCTCCCTCTGCCTATGTCTCTGCCTCTCTCTTTCTCTCTCTCTGTGTGACTATCATAAAAAAAAAAAAAAAAAAAGCCAAGTAGATGCAAAGACCATGGTGGGAACGGGGCCTTGGAACCCTACAATAGTCCTGCCCTTGAAGCCTCTCCCATCCCTGCAACACCTGGATGCTTCCCAGTGGGTATCATCCTTCTGGCACAGAGCTGGGCTCTCTATTTCCTCCTTCATCACCCTTAAGCAAACATAAACCCTTTTGGATTCATAGCTCCTTCCTTTAAACATTAAAAAAATTTTAAATTTATTTATTCATGATAGACAGACAGAAAGGCAGAGACACAGGCAGAGGGAGAAGCAGGCCCCATGCCGGGAGCCCAACACGGGACTCAATCCCAGGACTCCAGGATCGCACCCTGGGCCAAAGGCAGGCGCCAAACCGCTGAGCCACCCTGGGATCCCTAAACATTTTTTTAATTGAAAAAATAAATTTAAATTACAGAGAGGTATAGAGGAAACAATACAATAACATCTCATAGCTAAGTTTAAGTGAATATTTGCTTACATTTTGTAAAAACAGGGTACTGATCATGCTAAAATCTTCATTGAACTGCTTTCCAATCTCATCTGGAGACAATCTCTATCATGAAATTGATGTGCATTCCTTCAAGCGATTGCACTCCTTCAAGTGATTTGCACTCACTTTATGAGGATGTGTCCATATCGAGACTGTGTATTTCTTCCACTTTGGGAATCACACATTGTTTTATTATTTATGTTGTTTCCCTAACATTTTTAACACCCATACTTCATATTTTGTGAACAAACTTTAAGTTAATTGATATATCTATTCTCTTCCTAAGTAAGACATAGAACTTAGAATGCTTTAACTTGGCTCCTGTTTTCCCTGGTCTATTGTTTCGTTTTACCACGTTTTTACTCACCATTTGTCATTACTAGTATTTTTTAGAATCTGCACCTATTTAGACTTACCAATGTGTTCATAATTTCTTTTGCACACAATTGCTTCTTACCATTCCATCTCACTTTTGATTTTTTTGAAGTCCTCCTGTGGTAGTTATTCTGTGAAGATCTGTGTTTAGTTAACTCTTAATCTTTCTCTGAAAGTATCTTTCCTTTGTCCCTCATCTCAGATGTGGGTCAGCTGAATATAGAACTGCAGATGGACTTTTTCCCCCTTAGCACTTTTTCAGATATTATTGTCTCATCTCTGGCAGCTATTGTTGCCAGTAGGAAGAATGATATCAATCTGATAGACATTTCTTTGAAGATAATCTTGCTCTACTCTCCAGTATCTTTAAAAGTCTTATCTTTCCCCTTGATGTTCTGTGGTTTCATGAGCATGTGTCTAAGTGTGTATTTGTTTTTACTTATTCTGTGTGCTTTTTCAACCCAAGGCTAAGAACCTTTTTTCAAATCTGGAAGGTCCTTAGCCATCATGTCTTCAAATCTTACCTCTCACTCTATTCTGTGTTGTCTCTTTTTTTACAGCACCAGCTGACAGAGAATATTAAAACACATTCTTTATGTTTCTCAATCTCTTTTTCATATATTTTTTCATTTTCATATGTTAAAAATGTCCTTACTATGTTTGTGTTGTATTCTGGAGGATTTCCTCGCATGTGCTTCAAGTCACTGGCTTTCTCTACAGCGATGTCAATGGATGAATTAACCAACCATTAGAAATGGTTGTTTTTTAATTTGAATGATTATGGTTTTTTTTCATTTTTAGAACCTCATTTTGGTTCTTTTTCCAACCAGCACTTCTTTTCTCATACTGTCCTGTGCTTGTTCTATGGATTTATGTTCTTCTTCTAGCTTTAGAATGCTTTAGGCAAACTTATTTTAAATTCCTTTTCTCAATGCTCCATATTCAGGAATTCCTTTGGATTGATTTTTCTCACTTTTAGCATTTGCATCTCTCTCCATGTGCTTTGTTTTTTTTAAAAGATTTTATTAATTTATTTGACACAGAGAGTGAGCAAGCAAGCACAGGCAGGGAGAACAGCAGACAAGGGGAGAGGGAGAACCAGGCTTCCCACTGACCACTGAGCCCTATGCGGGGCTCCATCCCAGGACCCTGGGATCATGACCTGAACCAAAGGCAGATGCTTAACTGACTGAGTCACCCAGGTGCCCCATTTCCCCATGTGCTTTGTAACTTTCAACTTGCACTTAGTAGGAAGTATCTTCTACAGATATTGTGTATTCTCTAGGGATTGATGATATCCCTCTAGTGTAGTTTTTACATTATAGACTTCTCTCTTCTAGATCAGTTTATTTTGTTGACTTTGGTTATTTCTGGTAAGAAGTGTGAGAATTTAGTTTTATTCTAGCATTTACAGAGTAAGTGTTCTAATTTCATTCATTAACTCTTTTTTCTTTCCCCTTGTGCACACCCTGGAATGGCCAGGCTATTTCTCTGCTATAATCTTGAGTAGTAGGAGTTTTTCCAATGGCAGGGGGAGGAATTATCTTTTCCAAAATAATTTCTGTCCAATTTCAGCTCCTTGTGATGAATAGAACTGTGGCCTTGTTTTTTGTCTCTATGTGACATCAAAGGCCATCTAAGACAACGCATATCACGCTTGTGTGTGCATATGGAGCACCTGGAGAATTTTTCAGAAAGGAAGATTCTGATTTAATAGGTTTGGGGTGGGCCTGAGATTCCGCATTTCTAATAAATTCCTGGGAGATACTGATGGTGGTGATTCAGGAACTGTGCTTGAAGTAACAGAGGCTCCCAGCATGACTCTAGTCAGTTATCTCTGTGGATCTAGTGGCTTTACCTCTCACTTTCTGTTCACATGCTCTCTTTGTTTTGAAAACTGGAAAGTTCCTTCTTGAGAGTCCTTTTAACCTTTGGCTATGAATCCAAGGCTCTTGCCTGTTTCAGTAAAACTCCACTTACCCAGTGTTTTAATTAGGACAAAGTATGGCTATAAGACAGAGAAAAAACGCAAATAACTGAGGCTTAAACTAGGTGAATATTTATTTTTCACTCACATACAAGGATCCAGAGTTAGGGAGTGTAGGGCTGCATGGTAGGTCCACAATTATCAGGGATCTAGGCTCCTTGCATTTTGCTGCTCTGTTTTCCTTGGTGTTTCACCTCAAGGTTTAAGATGGCTGCTAGAGCTCCAGCCATCACATTTACATTCTAACCACAAGAAAGAAGAGATAGATTAAGAAAGGCAAGCCTTTAAAGATTTCCTAAAAGTTACAAATGTCAGCTCCACTTATATCTCACTGGCTAGAACTCAGTCATATGTTCACTTGTAGTTGCAAAGGTGGCTGGGAAATGTATTATTTATTCTAGATTGCCAGATGCTAGCTAAAAATTGAGGCTTCTATCGCTAAAGGAGAGGGAAATTGATAAGCAACAGTCTGCCATAATCAGAATGTAGTTTTCTAGAATCCTAAGGCATTCCCTTAGCCTTGAATCCAGAAAGGGGGTGGGTAGTAGATGGTGGTGGAGATAGGAACGACCTCCTTGCAAAATGGCAGCCTTGGAGCTCCAGTAACCATGGCCACAAATTTTTGAAAATGTTAGGTATTCCAAGAGGAAACTATGCCCTCAATGAGTCTATTGCTTGTATAGATGGAGAGCAGAATCTTAATTATGTAGTGATGTCTATAAAATGTCAGCATTTTCCCTCCAAGTCTTGCCAAATCTTCCAGAAATAACCAGGTGACGCAAGAGAAAAGAAAGAAATAAGAGACCCTGACAAGCTGGAGCAGCGGAGGCTGGGGCAGGAGCAGACAGCCTGTGAAATGGGACCTGAGCCAATCTGTGAGAATTCAGAGGAACAGCCACCCCATGGGTCAGCAGTGGAGTGTCTGAAGACTCAGATGGTTCTCCTGAGCATGAGTGCCTGTGTTGGGTTACAGTCAGGTTGGGGAGAGGTAGAGGGAGAGAGAGAGCAAGAGACAAGATCTGAGAGTCATCGTGTCACACTTCAGAGCCTCTAGCCAGGCTGAAAGGTGCTGGGCAGTGTGAGTCAGAGTCTCAGGGTGGGTAAGGGAAGGTAATTTTGGCATATAAGTAACGATATTGACTTCTATGGTCAGAGCCCGACCCAAAGACTGTGGCCTGTTATTATGATCATCTCAGTCACTAAGTAAATGTCATGCTTTGTAACATTATAGACAGCACGTTAGCATATTAGGGACTCAGAGAAGTTCTGTGGTAAAGACGAAACAACTAGTTTGGGCCTCGAGATTTGTTTTTTTTGTTGTTGTTGTTTTTTTGTTTTTGTTTTTTTTGTTTTTTTGAACTATGGTGTCCCTTTTTCCTGGAACATCAGTTAACTGCCTCTTGGCCTGGTGTCCCTCACAGCACCCTCTAGAAAATCATGCCACATACAAGTGAACCAATTGCTTGGAAGAAACACTATTTTTAGTACAAATTCAGACGGAATTACCCCTGAGGATACTTAATAACGAAAACACCCGTGTGATGTAATGAACAATGTCTTCAGCAGCCTTGTTACCCCAGGTATAATGGTGCTTTTCATGGGACCGTTTCTTGTAATTACATTAAAAAATGCTGATGGCATCACACCAAGAACAGGTCAGCAAAAACAATTCTATTGGGGCCAACGTGATGTACTCCAGGTATCTGTGTTGTGGCTGCTCTGGAGGGATCCCGGGATTGGTGTTAGAAAATCTGGAAGCATGGATGAACTGCTTATCCTTCAAGCAATCCTCTCTGGATAGTGTTTTTTCTCAGTAGGATTTTTAAATAAATATTCAGTGTTGGGGCTTTCAAACTGTACTTCCCAGCTGGACCTTGAGGGCAGCCCTCTTTGTTGTACTGAGTATCGCTCCACATGTCTTAACTTGAGAGTTGAGTATGGGGGAGGTTGGCATCCCTTTGGAAAACTGAGCCCTCCTGTCACTGCCCACCAGCAAGACCAGGACTCTGTTCTGAAGTTGCCTTGAGCCCATTCTAGTGCATAAATGGATGGGCAAAAGGGGTCCCCAAGGCCTACCTCATTTAGCACAGCTGAAGGAGTGCCCGTGGCTAAGAATGTTTAAGACTGGTATAACCAGACTCTTGCCACAGCCAAATAAAATGTTGGCAAAACACCAGAGCATGCCTGGCTTTGGGCAGTGCTACTGTCAGGACCCTATCCAAGACAAACGCTACGTTAGTGCCAAGGTAACTAAATGAAGTAACTTGTACTGGATTGTTATTTATGAATCAGTTAAAATGTGGACTGCTTCTCAGAGATAACATGTTTAGTTTTAGGACTGTTGATCTGAGGACTTTCTGGAAATAATTGCCTTGTATGGCAAATTTATTTTCAGGGCACCTCTAATCTGAGACAATGAAACATCTTCTACATTACAAGAATGCCTCTTATTGTTCTGCATGGTAGCAGAGGAGTTTGGGATTGGCATCTTGGATATCCAGGATATGTCTAGGAAATAAGCTGGAGAGAGATGATTCTAGAACACATCCCTCTAAGACATGTCTGCATACTTTTTACATCCAGAAACAGAATTCCACTGCCATGGACTATCATCCCCACCATTCAGAGGTGTTCTAGATCAGTATCAACAGTCTACATCCTAAGTAGCAGCCTAGGCTGGTGTCCACTCCAGGTCAACAACAGTGGCATATAATCTAATTTGCTCTAGGGACGGAGTGTGAAAGTGATCTGGGACGCAATAGGTGCATCTGAAGCTTTCATGCTCCCTAATGTGTAAGAATTTGGTATTTGCTGAAATACACATTTGATGTGTCCACAGAGCACACCTGGGGTGGGGAAGGAGCCTCTTACTAATGGTCTCAAGCATTTGTATTCTGTTTTCCATCATGGAAGTGAAATCTTCAATGTATGTGTATACATGAGAAACAGCTCCACCCCCAAAGCCCACTCCCTTTTTTTCTTAAAGACTTTGTTTATTCATGAGAGACACACAGAGAGAAGCAGAGGAAGAAGCAGAATCCCCGCAGGGGGCCCGATGTGGGACTTGATCCTAGAACCCCAGGATCAGGACCTGAGCTGAAGGCAGACGCTCAACCACTGAGCCACCCAGGCATCCCCCTGCCCCTTGAACCCACTACTCCTGATGGTAGTGAAGGAACTGAAGAAGTTTAGGAAAGGAGATATTTGGGAAAGGTTAGAGTGGAATACCAGCCATACACATGTCACATGCCCTCAGGTAGTAATTTAGTGAGCAATGAAGGTGACATTGCCAATGATGGGGAAAATGACCAGATTACTCAATAATGAGATTGGGACCACTGGAAATTTAGGAAAAAAAAAAGCTCTCCCCTTTCCCCTCATGTATAAAAATCCATTCTGGATGGAATAAGGAGCTAAATGAAATAAAATCCCAAACAACAATAATAACAACAAAAACTTTCAAAATATTTGAAGAAAATCTAAGTGAATATTTTATTTATCTTGGAAATAGCAAAGAATGCTGGAAAGGAGACACCTGTTATATTTGACTACATAAAAATAAAATATTTTGTCCAAAACAAAAAGACACCATGAACAGAATTAAAGGACAAATGATAGCCTAGGAAAGAGTGTTTGTAACATATATGACAGACAAAGGGTTAGTAACCACAAAATAGAGTTTCTATAAAATAACAATTAAAAGGCAAACAACCCCATAGAAAAATAGACACAGAATAGGAAAAAGCAATTTGCAGTAAAAAGTTAACAACGGGATGTTTTTCTTCTAATATCAGATTGATAAAAACTTGATAAGGGCTTAAAATATTCTGTGTTGGGTGTGTGGGGGCAACTTTTGGTGGTGCGGGGTGTCAACCCTGCCCTTAGGACGGCAATGTGGCCGAGGCAAGCCAAACTTGCAGTGTATAAATCATCTAAGCCAGGTAAGCACTTGCACGTGAGCCCAAAAAGGCATGTCAAAGATGTATTTTGCAACATCATATGAGGAAAGATTTAGAAACACCTGAAATGATCTTTCATAGGTATGTCTCTAGATGAGCTGGGGAGGAGGCTGGCGAAGGGGAATGTCTACTTTCTCCTCTGTCTACTTGTGTGTTGTTTCACACACGTATACATACACAAAAGAATGCTGTTCATGTATTACTTGCACATTTAAAAAACAAAGAAAATCACTCACAGAATGGAATGTAATCTTATGCAATGGCTTAGACATCTGAAGTGAGGGAATCTGTCATTCTTCTAGACTTTCACTCATTTATTTGTAAATATTTTTGAGTGCCTTTGATGTGTGTGCATAGAAACTAGAGAAAGCAGTCAGTAAAACTATTTCAGTAAGTTCTCTGATTAGTAATTGTATTAGTCAGCTGGGACTTCCATAACAAAACAGCATAGGCAAGGTGGCTTAAACAACAGGGACTTGTTTTCTCACAGTTCTGAAGGCTGGAACCTGTGATCAGGGTGCCAGGTGGTTGGATTCTGGTTAGAACTCTCTTCCAGACTTGCAGACAGCTACCTTCTTGCTGTGTCCTCTCATAGCAGAGTGGAGTTGTGGAAGAGGGATGGGGGAGGGAAAGAGTGAGAAAGGGGGAGGAGAGAGAAGAGAAGAGATCTTCCTCTTCTTCTTCTTCTTCTTTTTTTTTTTTTAAGATTTTATTTATTTATTCATGAGACACACACACACAGAGAGAGAGAGAGAGAGAGAGAGAGAGAGAGAAAGGCAGAGATGCAGGCAGAGGGAGAAGCAGGCTCCATGCAGGGAGCCTGATGTGGGACTCGATCCCAGGTCTCTAGGATCAGGCTCTGGGCTGAAGGTGGCACTAAACCACTGAGCCACCTGGGCTGCCCTAGATTTTCCTCTTCTTATAAAGCCACTAATCCCATGAAGGTGGGGCCCTCATAACCTCATGAACCCTAATTACCTCTCAAAGGCCTCATCTCCAAATACCATTATGTTGGAAGTTAGGGCTTCAAACTATGAATTTTGGACGGAAAACACAAATTTTAAGTCCATAACAATATATCCTATAGGGTGTTAAAAATTAAAATTAGACAGAGACATCAAGGAACAATAGATGTGAAATTACAGAGTTAGCTCATTACCCAGCAGAACGTATGAAGCAAACAGAACTGTTGACACCATCTTATCCATCTTGAGAATATGAAATGGTTGTGGCACTGAAGAGGGGGAATAGATCAAAAAGGAGATTTCTCTGGAGAGAGCTGTTGCAGTGCTCTGACTCCTTCCCCACTGTGTGCGTGTGTGTGTATGTGTGTGTGTAAAAGACACACAAAGCAGATAGAGACACCATCCATTCCCTCCCTTCCCAAGACAGCTTCTAGCCTAAAGCCAAGTGGAACAATGGAGAGGGAGGAAGACATGTTCTTAAGTTTAATTATTAAATAGAAATGGACATTCGAGTTACTGAATTGGGACTGTATCTGTCGTTTTAAGTGACTTTGTGTGTCAATCGTCCAAGACTGAACTAAAAAGCCATGGACCAACAGGAGTTTTTATTCAGCGGTAGAGGAAGACTACCCACATGGAATCAGGTTTAAAGGGATAATGGGAAACGAAAATAAAATTGTGCTTTGATTACATCATAAGTCATGCGTAGTCAATGTACCAGTTACATATAATTGCTCATCAAGCAAGAGGAAAACTGTAGAGTCAGTGCAAGGGAGGGTGATGTGTGGTGCCAGGCTGCACACTGGATACCTGTGGCTTTTCATGTAAATGTGATTCTTGAGCGGCCAGGAGTCTGTCTAGGCTTAGCTGTATTCATGAATTTGGAGATTCACCAAGACCCCTTGAGGTACCCCTTGCAGATGCCAAGGGTTTACTATGGTGCATTTTGGAAGGATTTCCACTAAAAATATCCAGTTAAAATTATGCCTTGGCACCTAAGGGATTAACCTCCATTTATCCAGAAAATAAAGCTGTCAGATTGGAATTTACTGCTACAGTATTTTGAGATTCTGCTAAACCATTGTAGTCTCTGGAGAATCATGAAAGCCCCTCTAAAGCCTTGGAGAAGGCGTCTAGAAGACCTGTTAGCCCTGCTGGCCCTGGGGAGAATCTCTCCTGGCATTCACTTCCATTCTCCTTCTTTCAAGATTCAGCTCAAATGTCATCTTTGTGAAGATTTCCCCAGTTCTATGGCTATGTCAACTACTTCTCAGGGTTCCAGCTGAACCGTTCACATACCTGTTAATGCTTTTGTATCACATGGTACATATATATTTTCTTATCTGCCTCCCCTATAAGATCTCTGCTTCCTGAAGGTGAGAAATACTGCATTTCATTAGTTTTAAGATGTACTCCCCTCCACTCAATTACATTTCTGAAATTAGAATAGCTTTTGATGACATGTCGTAGTTTAATTGGCAATATATCTTCTCTGTGGTACTAATTTTTTTTAGTGGTACATAAAATAATGATATATCTCACAACCAATGGTGACTTAGAGTCTATGAAATATGGCACATCTAATTCACCTTTGTAACCCTGAATAGCTAGTATGCAGCCTGGCACATAGGAGGTGCTCTGTAAATGCATGAAACTGACAGATGCTGTGGTGACAGATTTCACCAGCAGTAATCGCTGATCTGAGTAATTCTGGCACTAGAGAGTAAAGGAGTGAGGTGCAGACTTTGAGGACTGCAAGCAACTTCCAGAATGTTGAAGGGGGTGTATTAATTAGGGGAACCAGAGCTGCTGTAAACAATAAGATCCCAAATGACTTAATGGCTCAAACTCAGTAGAAATTTATTTCTGGCTGACATTAGCTGTCTGTGCACCTTTTTGGTGGTGGCTGTTCTCAGTGTGATGTGTCAGGGATACACACTCTTTCTGTCTTGTGGTGCTATCGTCCCTCTGGGCCTCGGATACCATGTCCAGATACAAGGCAGGAGCAGATGCTGGGAAATGTAATTCTTGGCTGGGCATCCAGTTCCCAGTAAAAACCCTATATAATGGAGTGGGAGCATATGTTTTGGTGGGCAGCTAACTCTCTCTACCATAGGGGGCCACTGGACTCTTGCCTTTATCAGGCAGGGTTGTCTGCTTCTTGTTGCCAGTTTAATTTTTGCTTCTGATTCCAACTGTATTAGCCAAAAATTTCTTAGTTGCAGGAGACAGAAACCCAACTCTGACCAATTCTGGTAAAAATGGAAACAACCTGATTAGGTGTAGTTGGATCCAGGAACTGAAATAAGGTCAATCAACTTTCCCTCTCTCCTCTTTGCTTTTCTATGCTGGCCTTAATTCAAGAGCAGGAACTCTCCACATGATAGAAATGAGAAAGATGCCTTGCTTCCTTTCAGCCCATCATCTTAGGAGGCAAGCGCTCTTTCTCACGGATCTCTAGAAGTCCCCCTGAAAAGGACTCTTTTTGGACCTAACTGGGTAACATGAACACTCTTCCACCAATGGCTGTGTCCAGGGGGAAATGGTGTGTTCTGAGTGGAGAGCTTGGCAGCCCCCTCCACCAGAATCACCCGCAGTGAATAGGGGAAGGAGCAGCTCCGAACAGGTGTTCACGGTTTCCAGCCACCACTCCAGTTTCATCTCCAGGCACTCCAAATTAATGCCATTTTCCAAAGCATACCACACTACTTCACAATTCTATATTGTATCCCCTTTCCAAAATGACTTCTTTCATGTTTTCCCCCATTTGTCCAGCAAGACCACTTCATAGTTGTCTTTCCTCGCCATTCCGCCCTCACACCAGCCAGCCTGGTTACAGCCACTGAAAAGGATTTGCATCCAAGTTGACTGAGATTTGAGGCTGCATCTGGGGCCCAAACAAAAGTGAGCCCTGTGGTTCTGCCGTGCTGGCCGCACCCACATTTGGAAGCTGGCTGTCCTGGAGCGCCTGCAATGTGTTGTGTCGGCTGAGGTGTAAAATGTCATCTTGTCCAAAACAAACAGCAGTGCCAGAGAAACCCTCATCCCCATCACACAGGGACTGAGTGGGGGAGAGGGCTGCAAAGGGTTGGCTGCCCACAAAGCTCCAATTAGCCCCCAAATTATCTCCTGCATCACGTGTGCAAGGATTTCTAACCAAAATTTGCTGGAAAATGGATTCTCAATGCTTCTGTCTATTTACCTAATACTTAACCCAAGGATAACAACACACATACAAATTTAAAATAAAACACATGTTGCGTTTTTTTTAAAATAAAAATTTGAAACAGATGGTCTCTTTTAAGACAAATATTTATTCCCCTGACATTTTTTTTCACTTACATGTTTATATTTTTAAATATAGGCTTTATGCAGAGACCTTAGAGATGTCACGATAATAAAATCCATGTTGTTCATAATTGTCTATTTCCTAGAAATGCAGGGCTGGAAGCAACCTCAAGAAGCTATCTCTGGCATCCCCCTCTTCCAGGCAGGCCAACGTGCGACCAGCTGAGACCAACTGGTGTTTATTCTGTTTATCTTGGAGACTTTTGAGGAAGGAAGCTGTAAACTCTTTCTTACGGAGTCCATGGACTCTCCACTGGGTTGCGGATCTCTTGGCTGGGTAAAGAGTTCTTGGATAGGGCAGAGTTCAGAGCAGAGCTGCTTGGGGAGATTTCTTCCCTGCTGTCTTCTGAGTTACACTCTTGTCAGTCCCACCCTGTATTTGCAATGCAGCTACTCAGACTTTGTCACCACATGCTTAACTTGGGTTCCATTGTCACCCAATCAGATCCCTTCGTACACACCTCTGACAGGGCCAGCTCTTATCTTGACCAGGGCCATCAACTTTTCTTCCCCTAGGATAGGTGAGGGTCCAAAGGGGGAATCAATAGATGTATGACATGTTAGGCAGAAAAAGATGGATACTTTTCAGAAGTTATTGAGGAGAGGGAGACAGCCCTGAGCCTGAAGTATGTGATTTGAGAGTCTTTTCTTGGTGAGAGGTAAATTGATTTTTCTGTATTCTTGTAACCAGTTAGCTTTTGCTGTGTAACAAACCATTCCCAAAGGGTACTGACTTAAACATTAAAAAAACGGTTCTTTCTCACTATTCTGTGGGCAGGCTGTGCAGATTGTGTAGGAAGTGGTTTGAAAACCTGGATCAGATCTCTCTTTTGCTTAAGGCTCTCCTTACACAATGTTATGATTATAATAACATCCGAGTTCCTTACTATGACTTACAAATGCAACATGATCTGGTCCTCGCATTTCCTACATCATCCTGTTACTATCTTCTCATTGCTCTTACCTACTAAGTTCAGCCAGAATGGTCTTCTCTCTGTTCTTGAATATATACATATGCCATGTTAAAGCTCTATCCCTTTCCAACTTAGAGCTTTTCTGCTTGGAATGTTTTCCCCCTTTCTCCTACCCCCCAGGCTTTACAAGGCTTTTTATTTTGATGTCAGCTTAAATGTCATCCCTCAAATAGGGATCATGTCATCTTGATCATCTACACTAAGGTAGCTAATGAACCACTTTCTATCATCAAACCATTTGAATTCTCTGCATGTTTCTTGACAGCATCTAATGATACCTCCATTTATTTATTTGTTTCTTTTTATCTATAGTTTGTCTCCCATCTCTGACTAGAATGTTAGTTCTAGGACAGTACCTTGTCTGTCCAGTCACTATGGCATATCCATCATCTAGGACTTTGCCTGGCACATAGTATGTGCTCAAGAAGTATTGGGGGTGGTGGAGGACTCTGACTTCATCCTTTAGGTCTTAATTTCTTTTTTCTCCTTGACTTAATTGTCAAACAAAAAAGAAAACCCTCCATTAAATTCCTTAGGGGTAATATAATCTGGTTCCTTCTTTATAACAATTCCCTGAAGCATAAAGTACTTACTACCTGATATGGACATGTACAAAATAACTGCTGGAGAATCTCCATTTGCATTGGTTACTTAAAATAAATTCAGGAACAAAAATGAGAACTCTAGGAACACAAAGTTAAGTTACATAGCAATGAATTATTTTGATGATTCCTTTTATGGCAATAACTTCCACAATGTGACCTTTTCTTAAAAATATTTTAAAAGTTAAAAAAACTTCACCCTAACCAAATATTATCAAAGGGCTTATGATAAAAAACAATAGATGCCTATCCCACTTCACTCCCCTATCTCCTGTCCTGCTATTGAGAAAACTCTTTTTATCTGTTCCTGTTTTTAGTTCTAAATAATACGCTTATATCATTCTTCCTTGAGTTATCAACTTCAGACGTTATCTTTTGACTTCTGGTTATGATGGATGAGGATCAAGCTTTCTATAATTTTCTTTCATGTTGCAGGCTTTTCTCAGTATCTGGGAAATCCCTGGCTGTCATTTATATGGGAAGATGAGGGACTAAGCAGTATGCCTGGGGCCACTGGGAGGCTTTGGTTGGAGTGAGAATGGAGGCTCGGGTGGGTGCTTTCTGAAATGCTATGATTTCTTTGCTTTCTTTACTCTGAGGTATCATCAACAAGCCTTGCTACTTCTGTTCTCCTAGACAAAAGTTCCCTAGAGAAGAGCTCTCCTCCACTGTTCTCTCCTCTGTTCTCCACCCCCAACCCTATATACACACACATCTCCCTTCTCTCTCTGGCCTTGGTTGCAGTCCATTCTGTCAGCCCAGTGTAAGTCACCATTCTGTATACAGATTTTAAGTTACATGCTCACTTTACACTTTTATCACCCACCTTGTCTGATGTTTCCAAGTCTTGACCCTTCCCAAGCCACTTCCTTTGCTTCATCAGCTCTTCTTTATTGGCATTAATATTTCCAGAAATGGGCTGAAATTCTTCCTCTGCTAAAGGACTCCTCTCATTTTTGTCCTGTATTCAGGGTTTATAATTTAAAAAATTAGTTTTCATGGGGTCTCACAGAAGAGAGAAAGTGAATGCATGTGCTCACCTGCAATCTTTTGCCAGAAAATCTTGATTCTTCTTTTACTTAAAAACTTAGGCTGTTCAGTTTATATCTTTATTATTTCTATCAAAGATAGTTACTCTATAGACTGTTTTTCTGGTCAGCTCATGATGTCCTTTGTCCAGCTGCAAAAGATAGACTCTTCTTAGCTTGTCTCTGCTCTGCAGTCTTGGAGCTCCAGCCCAAGCAGGTGATCTCAAGGTCTTTTTTCCAGCTTTGCAAGTTCTTGGTTATTTTTACTGCCCACTCAATGCCATCAGCACATTTTCTGGGAAACTTTTTTTTTAAAGTAAGTTCTACACTCAACATAGGTCTCAAACTCATGGTCCCAAGATCAAGAGTCATATGCCCCACAGGACTAAGCCAGCCAGGTACTCTGGGGAAACTTTCATCATGGCAGCAAGCTGGGTTTCTTTTATCAAGCCAGAGGCTTCCTGATGGTGGAGTCGCGTTGTACAAACTAGAGATTCCCAAGGATGTGATGATGATTTCATAATTAAGCAGGGCTTCCTTATTGGCAGGAGTGCTTCCCTGATTAGATTGGAGGCATCCTATTGGCTCCTATATCTCTTGTAGAACTAAGAGGTGTGAGATTTTTGGACATTTGTAATGAATACAAATAGTGGTAGGAGTAGGGTTGGTGGCAAGGGCAGTCAAGTGACACAAGCCTAAGAAGGTAAAAATAGCGTTGCTATCTGGGCTGGCTGGCTGGCAGCTGGCTGTTGGTCCTAATCTCAGAGAGATGCTGTCTCTCACCATATTTAGGCATCATTGACTTGGAGAGCTTGAATTTTATCTTTCTGGGATAGCTCTGGCTCTTTCAAGGGAGTCTATATAAGCAAATGAACCAACCAGAGACCCCCTCATCATACAAAACTGTTGCCCTCTGAGATAATAATTAATAATAATAATAATAATAATAATAACTAAGTGTCCAGAAAAATGCAGCTTAGGATTAATGGAAATGTCAGAGGTTGTTGGGCTCTGACATTGTGAAGAAGAATTCACAATTTAAGCTATACTTTTAGCTTCCTCAGAGGACTACAAAATTCTAATTTGATCTAATTCTAGCCTTTATGGAAACTACGAATGGAAACTGAGGTAGTAGGTTTAAGACACGATGAGTAAAAGCATAGCTATGTTTAAGAAAAAGATGGAAACAGAATTGGTATCAAGACCAATGCTTTCTAAATGGGAAATGAATTAAATATGCAATAACAGCAAATATGTTGAGTTATATTACAAGCATACAATAATACACAGCCATTAAAATCTTGTAGAACACTTAAAAATATGGAAAATTGATAAAACTTTATGTGTGGTGTGATTCTATTGTTATTAAAATATGTATTTTGTATAATGCATGGTTTTGTTTTTGTTTTGATAAGCACTCTCAAGGTAATAAGTGGGCTTAGTTTTCTATTTTGAATTTTCCACATTTTCACCATTAAACTAGTGAGCATGTATTGAAATAAAATAATACATAATATATGGTGTACACTAGAGGTTGCAAACTTAGATTTCTATAGAATTCAGAAATGCAACAAAGAGGAGTAAAGTGGGCTGAGTTGAAGAAAAATCAGCTGCTAGAAATGTAATCAAGCTTTCTTTCATTTTTATTTGAACGTTGCATAAGCACATAACATAATACAAACATGCAGGTATTAGAGATTATATATTACATTCAGAATTGAAAAATATAACATTAAAAAAGAAATATTTAATTATTATTATTTTTCTTTCATAACTCATTACTCCTTTGCTATATAACCAGAAATATGACACTTTTTCTTTTGCCCCAACATGTCAATGTCAGGTCTTGCGTTTCACATTGCGATGTGCTGTATAGAATTCAGCCTTGAATCCTTTAACTGAGAGCAATAGTTTTATTTAGTTTCATAATGGGAAACAGCTGTTCACGGCTGAACACGGATAGAATCTTTGTATGATGGTTTTTATATTTAGGGTAACTACTCTTGAGATATTTGTAGAATTTTGGCATTCTAATGTTGCAAAATTTAGTTTTGAGGACTCAATTGTGGTTCAAAAATTCCATTTGCCATAATCTTAATTAAGAAAGGTGAATTGAGGGGTGTCTGGCTGGCTTGGTCGGTGGAGCATGCAACTTTTGATCTTGGGGTTGTGAGTTCGAGCCCCATGTAGGGTATAGAGATTACTAAAAAGTAAATAAACTAAAAAAAAAAAAAAAAGCTGAATTGAATAACAGAACTTTATTTTCATAAAATTAGAACCTTTTTGGGCACCTGGATGGTTCAGTTGGTTAAGCGTCTGCCTTTGGCTCAGGTCATGATCTTAGGGTCCTGGAATGGAGTCCCACATAGGGGTCTCTACTTCATGGGGAGCCTGCCACTTCCTCTGCTTCCCTCTTTGTTTCTCAGAAATAAATAAATAATTTTTTAAAAATTAGAACTTTTTTTGAAATCTTGTCTTCAACCCCACAATTTTGGGAGAGCAATTTAAGTGATCACTTTCATTTCTAAAAATTAGTTTTAGCATAGGAAAGTGGACCAGGTTACTCCTTGCCAGATGAGTTTCCCAAAGATATAATTTCACTATGAATGAGCAAATTTGATAGTGTATTTGCATAGTTGTGAAGATTCTTGCAGAGAAGTACCCAAATGGGTTAAAGAGCTCATGATACTTTCTTTTTAAAAAAGATTTTATTTATTTATTAGTGAGAGAGAGACAGAGAGAGAGAGAGAGAGAGAGCAAGGGAAGAGGCAGAGGGAAAGAGAGAATCTCAAACAAACTTTGCGCTGAGCAGGGAGCCTGACATGGGGCTCCATCTCACAACTCTGAGATCATGACTTGAACCAAATTCAAGAGTCAGATGCTTAACTGACTGAGCCACCAGGCACCCTGCATATGATATTTCTTTGATTCCGTCTTTGCTGGTGACTTGGGGTAAGCATTTTTTGTTGGATGATATGAGTAATTTAACAATTTTACAACTGTTTTTCCCATCTGCAAATAAAGACACTAACATTATACACCAACTAATCTTAATTTATCAGAACCAATGAATGTTATGACTATTATGTGTCTAATGCACTGAATTTTATGCTTTCAGCCATGGGTGTGAATCCAATTCACTAGGCCACGATATGTTCCATTTTGTTTCTTATTTATCAGCACAATTCCTGGTGAATTATTTAGGTACTCCATTGTGCAAATTTTGCTACTTTGGAAACTTATTTAAGTTTGATAACAAGGTCAGTGTTAGTGCTGACCACTTCAGGAGCTCTGTTTCACAGCCGGTCTTACTAATTTTGACCTGTCTGTTTTAAATTTTTCAAGACTTCTCAACAAACAAAACTAAGCCATTTCCTGGAGTTGTGCCTGTGATGGACACCATGCCCAAAAGTTCTCCAATCACACCAAAGTCTCTTTGGAACCATAAATAAATATAGCTGACTGGGTGGTATTATTTTAACTGGGCTCTTATAAGCCTTTCTAGGAAATGCCACAAATGATTGAACTTTTTCACACAACCTGTCCTGTAAGTTCTCAGCCATGTCGTCATCTTGCTGAGCAACAGTATTTCTGTTTAGTCTTCCATTTGCAAATACTTGTTTTTTTGTTCGAGGCATGAATTTCCTTTGTCCTCAGTAGATACTCTTTTACAAACCCACCATTCATAAGTTTTCAGTGCCTGAGCTGTATTCTCACCTGTTTTACTCCATAACTTCGTTTCACAGTTGGATCACTTATTTTATGTGCATTGAAAAATTAAACGCGTTGAAACTTCAGTCCTTTGTTTTCAGATCCTTAAGTTTCAGTATAGCCGCCACAGCCTCTTTGGTTGAATTCTTTAGATACCAACCCACTTTATTTGCTTGTCAAATTTGGAAGAATATTTTTAATTTCTACAAACAAACCAAAAAAGCCATTTTCCATTTTTCTGCAAATTCATGGCCTTCTCCGGTCTCTTTTGTTTCCCTGCTTTTGATGGAATTATGGATATAAAAGAAATAAGGTGACTTTCTTCTTAAGTCTATTGTGAGAAAACAGTTAAGCACAATAAGTGACTACAGAACCTCAGTCTGAGTGACAGGAAGAGAATAGGGAGTGGCAAGGAGTACGGCAATATGGGAAACTGCTCAGTTCCAGCAGACTCATCCTTTGCTGGAATGTGCCTCCAGTGTTGCCAGATCTTCTAAATTTTTAAAATATAAAAAAGATGTAATGTACATATTAAAAAGTATGGATTTAAAGAGTATAGCTTGATGAACTTTTCACAAAAGTGAAATGGAACATGGTGGCATAGCCTGCAGCTAGATCAAGAAACAGAACACTGTCAGGCCCCATAGGCACCCTCACATTCCCTTCCAGTTGAGATCTTTTACTTTCTTAAGAAAAAAAAATCTGAATTCACATGTGGACTCTCAATTTCCACATTTTGTCAAGTAATTCAAAACATTTAAAAACCTCATGGCCAAACTAAACACATATTCTCACCAGAGTCAGACCAGAGGACTCCAGTTTGGAGTCTTGGGGTTTTGTGTGTGTGTGTGTGTGTGTGTGTGTGTGTGTCTGGCACCCCACACCACTCTTTTCTTCCATCTAGAAGAGTGAGTGTGTTTGTGCTACACGATCTCAGTCATGATTGACTGGGGTCTTTCTCTGGGATTTTGGGAGTGGACACTGAAATACTCTTCAGCTGGGTAGTGATGCTAAAAATGAGAGCTTCTGTAGCCCCAGGGCTAGAACAGGCTCTATTCCACTGTGTCCGTGGAGCAGCAGAGAGAGCCGGTGTCCAGAGAGAAAAATAAAGCATATGTGCAGAGAGAACAGAGAGAAAGCATATGGCAAGAGGGACTGAAAGAGGGGAGAAGCTGCTTTGGTTCCCCAAAAGCTTTCTAGCTTTTCAACTCTTGATTCTAGCCTGTCTGAAGCCAGGAGATAGCAGGGATTGAGGAGCTAAGTAGGCCAGTAGGCTTCTCTAAGAATTCAGGAGGAACAATCACATGGGTAAATCACAGCAAGAGATGCAAGTGACACAAATATTTAAGAGATGTTGGAAATTGGATTATCACCCCCAATTCTTCACTCCCTTGCTGTAATAGAATTATATGGCCATGCCCTGTGCCATATGACTTTACATACACCCTACTGGAATAAGTGGAGCATATATTCTCATCCCTCTGATTTGGGGCTTGGCCAGTTGACTTGGCTTGGCAAATAGAATGGGGTGGACTTGACAATGGCTAGTTCTGGGTCGAGGCCTTAAGAGTCATAGGGAATTTTCATTAGACTTTTCTTGTGCTTCCCCCATCTGTAATGAGAAGAACCTGCCCTACGTAGCTGCTGGTCCCAGAATGAATGACATATAGAACTGATCTATACCTGACCTAGACACTGGATCAGTCACTCCACCCCATCCACAGGCTATGGGTGAAAAAAAAACAACAACAACCCTGTTCTTATAAGACATCAAATTGGGGGGGGGGTGTTTATTACATAGTATTTTCACAACAATAGCTGACTAATACAGAGGAGAACTGGATTCTAGCAGAATTAGGTGCTACGAATCAAGGCAGAAGAAGTCTGGCTATACCAGAGTGGATAAGGCCTGGAGCAGGAAGGAAGAACTCAGACTCAGAGGCAACATGAGCAGTAATGTCAGCTCTTAGAGGTCATTGCAGAGGGCACCAGATCCTTGTCTGATTGGAAGAGGGAAATGAGAGTGGTCTGGGGGAAGTAACTGTCACCTCATTGATCATCTGGCTTGTAGGAAAATCAGAAGGAACACAGCAGCCAAGCAGTTATAACTGAGCTGGTGACATTATTCTAAGGCATCAGGTCTGTTCGAACTTGATTACTCCCACCCCTTAGTCCAGCTTGGTCAGACTTACTCAGGAGCTGCGAGCATTGGTGGACCTGGCTGTAACGATTCTGGGAAAGTAGCAGCAGGAAAAATACAATGGGAGAGGGCAAGAGCAGTACTGCAGCTCCCAAATGCTCGAAGCAGTGTGAGTGTGTCTGTGTGTATGTGTGCGTCTGTGATGGCTCATCTGTTATAAACCTGATAGTTACCTTCTGTCCACCTGTTTGCTATTCTTGTTAACAGCTCAACCTAGAGTGGGTTTGAGGCTGGGAAGCTATTCCATATTATGACCATGTTCACCAGCTCTCTGGGAACTTAGAGCTTCAGGTGAAGCCCATGAAACTAGACCAGTAGGACAACTGGATAAGCACGGCAGGAACTCGTGGCTGGTGGCTTCCATCACCACAACAGGAGATGCTGGGCAGGAGCAAAAACAGAGAGTGTTTCTGGTTTTCTTTCTTGAAATTCCTTTTCCCGGGCGTATCCAACCTCAGGAAGCTCTTGTCATCTCCTAATTGAGGCAGATGAAGATGGCAGTTCTGCAGGGAGGCGTTTCCACTTAATCAAGGCCAGTCATACCCAAGTTCTAGGATTAGGCAGCGATCTGCAGATCTGCACAGTTGCTCGGGCAGCCTGTTTTCTGTCTTCACTACCTTGTTATCTGGCCCTTCTCTGAATTCCTGTAGCTTTTCCAGGACTTAAACAATGAGATTAACAGCTATCATTTTTGAATGCCTCCCATATGCTAGGCTCTCTAGTGGATCTTTTACAAATATTATTGATAATAACAACAGTGAAGATAGCTAATATTTATTAAGCATTTACTATGTACCGGGCACTGTGCCAAGCCCTGTACATGTATTAACTTATCAAGAATCTTCACAATGAGGCAACGTGGGCCTCATTACTTTTACATATGAGTAATACATGGTGGAGTCAGGATTTGGATCTAGATTGGTCTGACTCTGGGGCCTTTGCTTTTTTTAAATTCACGATTCTGTCCTGCTTGGTCTTGCTGTCTAGCCATGCCAATTAATTACTAAGGTGCCATCTAATTACCAAGATAGCCTGGGAAGATATGAAGGGCTGGGTCATAGGTTAGGAGGGTGAACGCAGTGTGGTGGCTATCCCCACGTAGAAGTCTCATGAGAGGCTCATAACAAGGGTAGGGCCAATGTCCAACAGGAAGCATGGGAAGGCTCCAAAAGGTGAGTGGAGCAGAGAGATGGACAGTTCAGAATGTCATATGTCCTAATAGGCAGTTGAGTGATGCAGGAGCCTGCCAACAGAGGGCAGGCCCTGGTTGTTGGACAGGGATCCATGGCTAGGACACTGTGCCCTGGAGAAAATGGGGCTGACCAGGGCACAGGCTAGAGTTCTGGCTCTGCCCTTTACTAACTTCTAGGCAAATTACTGACCTCCCTTGAGATTCAGTCTCCTTATCTATAAACTAGATATAGAGAACATTGCCTCCTTCATAGGGTTGATATGGTAACTAAATGAAACAACAAATATGAAGTACCAGTGGTAGTGCCCTTGTAGTGAGCACCAAGGAAGTGCCCACTACATGGATGGCTGTGTTTTAAAGACAGTGACTCAGGCACAGTGAAAAGACAAGGCAAGACTCAGTCTGTCATAACTGAGAATCAAGTGAAACGTCAGAGGAACAGCATCCTAAAGTTCCTTCTGATGGAGATCAATGTTTTAGAGACTGCAATGGAGTCAAATAACTTCAGTCCCATATAGAGGAGAGTGGCTGAACTGGAAGCACATCTTCCTCTTTTCATACATGGGTTTCATACCCAGTCCCATACAGCTGAATGGCTCTTGTTCAGGGCTTTGGACTCTCAGTTCAATGCTCTTTCAATGTATGGTGCTGCTGGCAAATAAACACCTGACATAAACTGTAGACCACCTGTCAGTGGTGCATTCATCGTAGTGGTTTTAAAACACGTCTGAAATTCTTTGGCACTCCTCCCATCAGAAACTAGCACTGAATTCCTCTTTCCTTGAACGTGGGCTGGATGTGGTGACTGGCTTCTAAGAAAGAGAACGTGGTGAAAGTGGCGCTGTGAGTCTTCCAGGGCTGGGTTAGTAAAGGTGATTACAACTTTCTGTTTGGCTCTGTCTCTTGGGATGTTCATTCTTGGAAGCCGCTGCTATGCTAAGAGGAAGTTCAGGGCACATGGAGAAACCACGTTAAATGTTTGGTCCATCGGCAGCTCCAGCTAAGGTTCTAGCTCTCAGCTGGTATTAGTCACCAGACAAGTGAGTGAGCTAGACTTCAGGTGATTTGATCTAGCCTTGGAGCCACTCCAGCTGACACTAAGTAAAGCAGGGATGACTTGTCCCCACCAAGCCCTGCCCAAATTACTGATGAATGAAAAAAAAAGGGTTGTTGTTTTAAGCCATCATGATGTGAGGTTGTTTGTTACACAGCAAGAAGCAAATGAAACATGCACATACATAGTGGCAGGGAAGCAGTTGGACATAGTGCTTTAGAGTTTGTATTTTGGCATCAGAGAGCTGACTCAAAGTTTACCTCTATTATTTGCTTGCTGGGCAATGTTCATAACAATCTTGAGACTGTTTTGCCCCCTGTAAGATGGTGATAATAACCATATTAATTTTATTTATTTATTTATAAGATTTTATTTATTTATTCATGAGACACACACACACACACACACACACAGAGGCAGAGACACAGGCAGAGGGAGAAGCAGGCTCCACACAGGGAGCCCAATGTGGGACTCGATCCCAGGTCTCCAGGATCATGCCCCGGGCTGCAGGCGGTGGTAAACCGCTGCGCCACTGGGGCTGCCCCCATATTAATTTTATGGGTTGTTTCATTAGTTTACTAGGGCTGCCATAACAAAATACCACAGACTGAGTGGCTTAAAAACACCCAGAAATTGATTTTCTCAGTTTCAGAGGCTAGAAGCTCAAAATGAGAGTGTTAGTAGGTTTGTTTTCTTCTGAAGCCTCTTTCCTTGTAGATGGCTGCCTTCTTGCTGTTGTCCTCACATGGTCTTTCCTCTGTGAGCATGTCTGTCTTTGTCTACATTTCCTCTTCTTCTAAGGACACCAGTCATACTGGGTTAGGGCCCACCCTAAAGACCTCATTTTAACTTAGTTGCTTCTTTAAAGAGCCTATCTCTAAATATAGTCACATTTTGATGCACAGGGTATATAATTCAGCACATAATCATTGTTATGATGCTTAAAAGAACTAGATAAATATAAAAAATAGGTTAGTGGTGGACACATAATAAGTGTTTAATAATTATGGCCATCACTATCACCATATATATGACATCAACATGATGATACTTGATGCCCGAGGGGAAATTGTCTCTCTCCTTTACTTGGATGATAAGAGAAGACAGCTCCTACCAAGCACAGTTTGTCTCTCAGACCTCCAGCTTGGCCCCCTAGCTTGTTGATGGGGGCAAGAAGGAGCTGAGGAGTGTCCTCTGAAGGGAGGGTCAGCAGCATTTCCTGACCCTGCCGAGGCAGCTGCTTCCTCTGGTGACCCTTGGGAGGGGCTCCCTGCTTGAGCCTGGGAAAAGGTCCCAGGGCAGTCCCAGGGCAGTCCCAGGGCAAACCCAGGTAAGGAAATGTAAGACTGAGATGGTATCCAAACCAGGAGCCACGGTCTATCTGAAATTGACTACGTGCTCCAGAGCTGACCCTCAGAGTTGGTCCCACTGGAGGCAATTTGGAAAAGGTATTTTAGAGAGAAAGTCCTGATTCAGAGAACCTTTCTGCCAAGTCCTTTGTTTTCCTAATGTTGCCGCTGTGTCTGGAGCTGAATTTTCAAAATGGCATTTTCCTGGAAAGGATTTTTTGGTCTTTTTTGGAAATGTCTCATGTAAAACAAGATCACCAGTGGGCTGTTGGGTCTAGTCTCTCAGGAGCAAGTTTGGAAACGGAGTGGGGGAGGGGGAGACAGAATGGGAAAAGGAACAAAAACATAGAGAGGGAAAGCAGGATGGGACAATGGGGCCCACATTCCTGTGTTAGAAACAGGCCCAAGGCTCAGGATTTATTCCAATGGGTCAAGCATCATGAGAGGAAGGGGGGAAGTGGGCCCTGCTGGCAAGGCTATGGGAATGTCCCCTGAGAACCTGCTGGCACCATGATCATAGTCTCTATTCATCATACAAATGGGCCTGTCTCTGGGCCTCCCATCTGTCTCCCTTTCTGGTCTTGCATGAAGGGGTAGGGGCAAGAGATACAGCAGGCTCTGATGAGGGCTGAGGCCAGGTATCCTCCATTAGATTTGATTTTCTTCCTGAAGAGAGGGACTCCAGGTGGCATTCATTCTAGTGGCTCTGTCTTACTCTGTCCTGGCTGCTATAATAAAGTACCATAAACAGGGTGGCTTATAAACAACAGATATGTACCTCTTACAGTTCTGGAGCTGGAGGCTCAAGATCAAGGTGCTGGAAGATTTGGTGTCTGGTGAGAGCCTTCTTCCTGTCTCATAGATGGCTATCTTCTGTGGAAGGGGCAAGGGAGCTCTCCTAAGTCTCTTCTATAAGGGCACTAACCCCTTCATGAGGTTTCCACCTTCGTGATCTAATTGCCCCTGAAGGCCGCACCTTTGAATACCATCACATTGGGGCTTGGAATTTTAACCCATGAACTTTGGAGGGATATGAAACATCTAGTCCATAGGTTCCATGAGGGCCTGGCTGTGTCTTATCAGACTGGTACCCAAGTACAGGGACCCTCTTTGATATAAGAAATCCCTAGGCCTGGGGATCTCATTCCCTTGCTTGATAGAGAAGCTTGCTTGATAGACCTTACCGACCCAGTGACCTACTCACAATCTTGCTTCTCCACCCCTGTAAGCAGCACGGGCAAGATGTGCTGACAGTAGGCCTTACCCTGGGCAGGCTAGCCACCGCCTTCCTCCAGGCCCAGGGCCAGGGTAATTGCTGTGGCCAAGTGGAATGTCTGTGGCAGGGAGACTCTTGGAAGCTCTTTGCAGAGCTGGCTTCCATCCTCTGGGCTCCTGTGTTACTCTTCTGTCCATTCCTCACCCTGCCCTTGCCTCTCTCAGTGCCAGCCTCAAGTGTCCTGGATTGAGGTGACCCTGTGCCTCAGAATGAAGTTTGGGAAAAGAACAGAGCAATGGGAATGTAAAAATCATTGAATCTTAGAACTGGAAGCCACTTTAGAGGTTATTTTATCTATTGTCTTATTGGGACCATTCATTCATTCATTCATTCACTCACTCAATAGAACCCTACTGATGCCAGTTCTATGCCAAACTCTGCTCTAGATATTGGGTATACAGCAGTGAACAAAACAGACACGGTTTCTACCCTCATGGAGTGATGTGTCTGATTCTTGCAAATCCAGCAGCATCTTCATTCAGTGTCCTACAGATTCTGCAAAACCTCTATGTTTTTGGTGCTCTCTCCCAAGGTGGCCCATTTCTATTTTGGACATCTCTGAGTCAATGTCCTTCCTTTCTGTAATCTCCACTCATTTGCCTTATCCTGCTTTCAGATAAAATCTCTCACTCTGATGGTAAGTTTGGCAACTCTTGCCTTTCTTTCTTTCTTTCTTTCTTTCTTTCTTTCTTTCTTTCTTTCTTTCTTTCTTTCTTCTTTTCTTTTCTTTTCTTTTCTTTTCTTTTCTTTTCTTTTCTTTTCTTTTCTTTCTTCCTTTCTTCCTTTCTTCCTTTCTTTCTCTTCTTTCTTGGAACCCAGAGATTTTGCTTTATATTTATAAGCATAGCTATGTTTATAATTTTTTTTTCTATATTTTGCTAGTATGGATTTGTAGAAGAATCAGAAGTTCACATTAGCTCATTCTGAAAGGCCGTTCCATTTTTTGAAGCTCTTGGGCCCCTTGCTAGGTCTTCTCTGCCCTCTTGTCCCTCACACAATGAAGTGTCTTATCCTAATTGTCCTTCTTTCATGCTCTTCCAGTTTGTTCATGCCCTTCTTAAAGAGTAGGACCCCTGACAGAGCTGGGTTCTCCAGGTGTGGCCAGACCAAGAGGTCAGAGGCTATTGTCACTCCACAGTCCAGACATCACACTGCTCTCCATGAGGTCTAAGGCCCCAGCAACTAGTTGGGCTAAAACACCACAGTATTGGCTAAGATTGAGCTTACAAAAACCTGTTGGGGCTGAAAAAGAAGAAGAACAGCCATGAGATGCTGGGAGGGTGTCAAAGAGTCAAATAGGATTTGAGGGAGTTAAAACAAAGGAGATGTTGCCCTGTCTGTGAAGCTCTGGGGAGATATTCCCCAGCCCTGTCTCAGGATTAATGACCTAATGGCAGAAAAGCTCAGGAGACTGGCCTCACAGTGTTTTCTTAATTTATTTAGGTTATTATTTGCCCTTGGTCTACTTTTTTTGTCAGGTCTAGATTTTCTTCTTTAGGTTGTTGTGTAAGCACCTTAAATATCTGATTAGAAACCTTGCTGTGTTCTGTTTGGTGTGGTTTGTTCTGATAAGCTTGGATTTTATAACCCCTAGGTCTTTTGTAGAGAAGCTGGGAAGCAGGGACCTGTAGTCAGATGGAGATAGTTGCTATGGAATATTTATTTAGTAGATCAGGAATTGTACCAGTTTTCACCTCAAAAGGGGGCTGGGGAGAAGAAATGGTTGGCCCTGGGTGGGGGGAGAGGGGGGCTGGAGGGAGGGAGTGAGGGAAGGAGAGAGAGAGAGAGAGAGAGAGAGAGAGAGAGAGAGAGACTGATCAGATAGAAAGAAACTTGTCATGTGATTTTTCCAAATCCCTTAACCTCTCTGGGTCTCAATGTTTTTTTTATCTGTAAACATAAAGCATTGACTTTGACCCCCTGCCTTAAATGATTTGAACTCTGATTCCTCTGGTAGAGAAAAGATAGTGTGAGGGTCATGCTCCTGGGAAGAGAAAATACTGCATATCTCTCTTATCATGGAGCTCAATGTCTCAGAAAAGCAGTTTTTAATTCTTAAAGTAATAATTATAGTAAACTTCCATATGGTACTCATGATGGGCCTGACACTGTTCTCATCTCTCATTTATTTCATCCTCATAGCATCCCTAGGATCTAGGTACAGTCATTATCTTCATGTTGGAGCTAAGTGTGACTTAGCTAAGTAAGTGGTAGGTGATGTGTCCAAGATCCCACAACTAGAATATGCCAGAGTGGGAACTCAAACACTAGCCATTTGGCCACAGTTAGTGCTGATAGCTTGTACATTTAAGAGCCAAGAGGCAAGGAGCTTAAAGAGTTCTGAAAAAAACCCAAAGACACTTTGAAAATCCTTGGAAAAAGAAAGAAAAAGGGGAGATAGCATGTAATAGGGGACTTGACTTAGTCTTACTTGAAGGGCTTCCCAAGAAACTATCTATTGACCAAGATCTGGGGGATGAGAAGACAGTAACTAGATAGGATGAGAGGGTAGATCCTGGCAGGCAGCAGGATCAGAATATGCTGAGGGAACAGAGTACAGTCAAGAATTGGAAGTTGTTTTTGTACCTGTAGCCCAGGGAGTGAATGAGTATGGGGCAAAATATGGAGAGGAAGGTGAGTAGGGTCCAGCCCGTGCAGGGTTCTCTGCATCTCTGTCTGTCGCAACCTTTCTCAACTTTGGCATCATTGACATTTGGAGTTAGACAAGTCTTCATTGTGGATCTTGTCCTATGTTTTGTAGGATGTTTAGTAGCATCTCTGGCCTCTGCCCTGTAGATGCCAGTAGGATCCCCCACCCCCCCAAAGTTGTGATAATCACAAATGTCTCCAAACATTGTTGAATGTCCCCTGGGGGGGGGGGGGGTTGCAAAGTTGCCTCCAGTTGAAAACCAATGAACTAGATATTTCACTTTTTGATATTTGTTTTTTTTCATTGTCAAAAGATGGAGTCATGGGGTCACTTTATAGATATGAACATGGACCTGAGTCTCCTTTGGCCAGGTCATAGCCAGGCCTGACCAGGTAGGTACAGCTTTCTGGAGATCTTCCTTGGAAACCATACTGTTCAGATAGAGATGCCGTCCTCAGAGTGGACAATGCTAAAATTAGTGCCCCAAACTAGAACATGAAGACTGGAGAACTGCATCAGGCTTAAAGCAAAAACAAAGGGGGGTCTTCACAACCAGGCCCTCTAAAATTTCAACACTACATGATACTTTCCCATTATGCCCATTTCTCTTTCTCCCACAGCCAATGTAGCTGTGTAGGGTTTAACAAAGTAGGCCTTTTACAAAGGAAATTACCTTAAATCAAAAAGAATAGAAACAAGATACTTGGCATTAATGGTAATAATAACCAGATTCCTGTGAAAGGCTAAAATATTGCTACTTTAGTCACTGATTGTTGTGGGAATTTGTACGTTTCAAACCCAATATGAAGCCCTCCTGGAACTTCTTGTCAAGAGTTTTCTGCTGCTGCCAACTAACCCAGGGAAAAGGAGAAAGCATTGTTTTGTCTAGCACCATTCTATCACCAGGAAAACAAAGTTCTAGGCCATCTGCATTTGTTCTTTTCCTTTTCTTTTTTTTCTTTTTTTTTGAATAGTTTAGAGATGCTGCAAATACCACAGTCTGGTCTATTGAGGAGCATGACCCTTACCCAGGATATATTCTGACCCCTTTGCCTTGTTGTTGTAGGAATTCCCTGATTTTCCTTGCCCTCATCCTGTAGGACTTTGAGAGGATAAGGAATGACAAGATTTGACTCAGAAATGATAATGCTAGTGATCCCTGGGTGGCTTAGCAGTTTAGCACCTGCCTTTGGCCCAGGGTGAGATCCTGGATACCTGGGATCGAGTCCCATGTCAGGCTCCCAGCATGGAGCCTGCTTCTCCCTCTGCCTGTGTCTCTGCCTCTCTCTGTGTGTCTTTCATGAATGAATAAATAAATAAAATATTAAAAAAAGAAATGATAATGCTAGAAAGACTGTCCACAAAGAAAACTGCATTAGCCTTTTCCACATTTCCCTATTTCTTGGAACTTCTGCCTTACTTCTTCCTCCAGGGATCCTGAGTCCTGGCTCCGAGGTCACCCCCTCTGAGGGGACTCAGCTCAGAAAGGCACCTTGTCTCTTTGCCTGGAGGTCATCTTGGCCAGACTGTGGTCTGAGCAAGGAGCCAGATCTGTTTCCCCAGGTCATAACTAACTTCCAATTACCCATCTCTCTGGCTAAATTATTATGCCTGTTTCACAGTCAGGAAAGTAGGCAGTGTGGTCAACTCAAAATCAGAGTTGGGCTTTAGGCAAAAAGCCTGAGGTGTCAACATTGCAACAATAGTGAATATTTATTGAATAGTTACTATTAAGTCAACCTATGCCAGACACTCTGTACACGTTATCTCATTTAATTATTACATCATCTCTTTGAGATAAGTACTATTTTTATACTTCTTTTACAGATGAGAAACAAGGCTTAGAAAAATAAATTATTTGCTTAAGGTCACACAGCTTCTAAATGGCAGAGCCAGGGCATTCAGATCCCAAGTGTTATTTGTACTCTCTACCTTTTGTTGCTTCTCTTGACACTTTTGAAGACTTTCTGAAGAGAATTGGAGGGGATTGTTGATGTTCCCAGGGGAACTCCACCTTTGGAACATGTGGAAGCTTTGAGAAGGCCAAATCTCAATTATTTCTGAAAAAGTTGATCTCATCATGGCTTTGGGCTATGCTGGGCTGAGCATGTGCTCTGCTTCCTATTTAAAATAAAATATATCATATTCAAAGAAAGCTTTATAGTTATAAATTTCAGTTTCATTGATCAAGTTCATTATCATCTTTATGGATATGATTTAAAGACAATGTGGATCCTCATCCCTTGGCATCATGATAAACTAAAGTGATTTCTCAGGGCTTTAGTTTCCTTATTTGTAAATGAGGGGTTTGGGTAACATGATCTCTAGAATCTTTTTTGACTCTATGGCCAGTGTCTGTGCACACATGTATCTAGAAGCCCACTTAAAGACCTAGAATGCCTTAGTGAGGTATCAGTCACTTCCCACTGGCTCCTACAATGTAGAATCTGATTTTAGGTGGGCAATCACTATAACTCAGGATTTGCAACCCTGATCATCTGAGCCCTGCGAGAATGCTATTTACACACAATCCCCACCCCTCACTGTCCCAGATCTATATACAGTGAAGGGTACTAACGAAACTAGCTGGTTTGCTGGCGGGAGTTCCTGTTCTCTCCAGGAGGAACATTTAAGCTAGTCTTCCCACTCTGAAGGCAAAAGGTAGACTAAATAATCTCTGTCTTCCATGGACCAGAGCTGAAGGGGGATGTAGGAAGACTTGTCAGTGGAGTTACCATTCCAGTGTATGAGTTTCCTCGGGACAGACTTGGAGAATGCCCAAAGGAGGAGGCACATGAAACCCACAGTGAGGGGAAGCTGGAAGGATGATTTATCTTGGTTAATCCTGGGGGCCTCAGGGAAAACTCTGTCCCAGAAAGGTGCCTCCTCACAAAGCCTGTCAGAACTGATCTCACATGCAGGTGAAGAAGGATCCAGGGGAGGCAGGATGGGCTTAGCTGGGCATGTTCACAGTACAAGAGTACAAAACTTTGCCACAGTGTAGGCGGCATCAAGGGTGTAGTGGGGAGCCAAGTCAGTTATCGTCCAAACAATACTGATGCATAAGAAGTAAGGAGAGAGAAAATTAGTAGAATGATCTAATACTGATATAGGTCAAAGTTATGGCATCCCAACTGGAGGCCAACTTTGATAGAGTCATAAAGATTCAAGAGTGCTTACTGTGTTGTGTAAAAGAGACATTAATTAGTCAACCACAGCTTGTGGGCTAAATATGACCACTGACCCTTTCTGTAAATAGAGTTTACTGAAATATTCATCCATTCATGTATATATTGACTATGACTGCTTTTGTGTTACAGTGGCAGAGTTGAGTGGTTGTGACAGAGATCATATGGTGAACAAAGCCTGACATATTTACTGTCTGCTCCTTTATGGGAAAAGTTTGCTAACCCCCAATGTGGAGGAAAGAGCACGTTGTTCTAAGCCTTGGATCAAACAAATTGGAATCTACACTCGTTTTTATAATCTACCTTTCAAAGTTTTAATTTCACATCTGAGAAATGGGAGACTGTATTACTGGTGCCAACCGACCACTTAGCTCACTAATTATGATAATTTACGACAGTGAATAAAATAATGAATGTGAAAATGCGTGTGAAGCTGTAAAAAGTTATACAAAATGTTCACTATCATTAGGGCTGTTTTCAAAGTATTTGGCAAAAGAGAGTTGGCAAAGAAAGTTGTTTTTTCCTCAATAGAGGTAGAGAGGAAATAAATAATAATGATTGCCAAAGGATGCATTAGCCTTTTTATTTGTGTCAGTTAATGTATAGTTTTGAGGTGATGTAAGCTGTGTTATTAAAACATAAGGGAAAGAAGTAAAATCCACAGCCATCTTGAAGATGAATTGAAGAAATTTGTAAGGTGTGACATACAGCTGGGTATTGTGGTGGTTAGAGGGGATGCAGGCACAGGTCTGAAGGAATGCCTACCCATCTGGGAGCTGCAGAGTGGCACTTGTATATATATATATACACACACACACACACACACATACACACACACACATACCGAAAACAGTATCTAAAAAGACTTTGTGGGGATGGGTGGCTGGTAAAGGAGTAGCCAGAGTGAGAAGACTAACTAGGGAAAGCTTTTTTATTTTTATTTTTTTTAAGATTTTATTTATTTATTCATGACAGACACAGAGAGAGACAGAGACATAGGCAGAGGGAGAAGCAAGCTTCATGCAGGGAGCCCGATGTGGGACTCAATCCCAGGACCCTGGGATTACCACCTGAGCCAAAGGTAGACGCTCAACCACTGAGACACCCAGGCACTCTTAGGGAAAGTTTTTGAATGAGGATCTGTACCTGGGCCGAAAGGAGGTGAGGAGAGAACTCTGGACCCAGAATCTGGCAAACGTTTGCATGTGCTGTTATCAAAAAGCAACAGGGACCTACCTAGTGAGGGCTCTGAAGTAGGGGAGGGACATGATAAAAATGACATTTGATTTAAAAAATTCTTTTAAAAAAAAGATTTTATTTATTCATGAGAGACACAGAGACAGAGACAGAGACAGAGACATAGGCAGAGGGAGAAGCAGGCTCTCTGTGAGGAGCCCAAATGGGGACTCAGAACTGCATCACTACCCCAGCCAAAGGCAGATGCTCAACCACTGAGCCACACAGGCACCCCTAAGAAATTATTTCTAAAGCAAGCTTTTAACTGTTTTGGCAGGGAAGCTGGGGGGCTGGGGGGCTGTTCTCAGGGTCTGCAGGGTGGGCTGGTGTCTTGATGAGGTGGGGCCAGGGCAGAGAACTGTAGGGGAGCCCCTCAGGGGAGACTCTTGGATGTCAGTGATGGTCTGCTCAAGGGGAACATCCACGTGGGGAGGGAAGGGCTCCCTGTGTTCCGAAAGGCAGTCACTCAGCCTGGAAGGGGGGGGGGCTGTGCGGAGGGAAGGGGAAAGGCGCAGCTCTGGAGGAGGCCAGAGGCCCATTCTTCCAGCTGGCTCAGAGTCTCCACCCTGGGGGAGGGATGTGGTGAGAGTGGAGGCCATCCAGCAGAAAGTGACAGGGATGATTAAAGGGATGGAAAATCGGGCCCATGAAGAAAGGTTAAAGGGATTGCCGCTATTTAGCCTGGAGAAGAGAGGCGGGCCGGAATAGCTGCCTTCAAGCCCATGCACGGTTATTAATAGACGCGTGCTAGGCAGCTGCCCAGCGCATCCGCATCCGGGAGGACGGCACCCCTGCAGCCAGCCTGGCACCTCTGGCAGGGAGGGAGAGGGAGAGCGGGAGCGAGAGCGAGAGGCAGGCTCCTGAGAGAGGAAGAGGCATAATTATAAAGGCTCTTTTGTGGTCTCCCAAGTGCCCTCTCCCCTCCCCCTTGTTTTGGCATCTGTCATTATGCTGTGCAAACCACAGCCAGGCCTGTGATGGCACCAATATCTGCTTTCCTGCCCACTCGGAAGGTAATGTGGCTATAAAATTGATGAGTTAGATAAATAGGGTACAAAGGGTGGACTGTGTCTAGCTCTGCAGAGTGCTCTGACTGGTCTCCCAACCCAACCTGGATAAATCATCCTGTCTCCATTCCACCCACCACCTCGGCCTAGACTGTTCCATCTGGGCTCCTTCTGACTGACTCCCCAGGAGTTCCCATTTGCTCTGCCTCTCTGTCTAATTCGTCACTTTGGCAACCTGAGAGCTCTTCTATTTCTTTCCAGGTCAAATATGTCTCATTTCACTTTTTTTTTTTTTTTTAATGTGAAACTCTTCTCAGCAAGCCAGCCTCTTGTTCTCATGGTGAGGCTACAACGTCACACGACCAGCAGGCCAGCATGCCACAGTCTCACCAGATGAGGCCAAGAGACCTTGGCCTAGGGCCTGTCAGATTCCTGTCAGGGTGACCCAGGGCCTCGGCAATGGTGTGACTGTATTTTCCTGATGGACGTGTAAGAGATCCAGTCACGGAAGGAAGGTCAGCTACGAACCACATATCTGGACACTTCAAAATTGGAGCTGAGTGAAGGGTGGGTGGGAGGACGGGGGGAGATACGGGTAATAACCATTAGCCAGAATTTATCACACAAGTGTGATGGAATCTGGCTTCTAGAAAGTCCAGAGCTAACATTATTTGGTTACAGTTCCCTGTGTTCTGAAGGGAATTCATTCAGAGACTGGCATAGTCTCCTCAGTAGGTGAGAGGAACCTGAAGGTCAAATTCTTACTAAGTTCTGTCAGGGAGCAGGGACCTTAGACTTCACCATTTGCCTTTAGCCTTGACAGACATCACACTGACCACGAGGCTCCTTCTTAGGTGGTCAAAGGAGACAAAATGGATGTGTGTGTGTGTGTGTGGCAGGGGGGGGGGGGCAGGGAGGAAGGAGGACTGGGAGAGAAGCAGCCAAGGCATTCCTCAGCCAGAGACTGAGAATGAGCTGAGCCACTCCCTGAACAAAAGTAAATGCTGTTTCCCTTTCTCTGTGGCTGTGGGGACTTCTGGAGAGCACATCTGGTTTGTCTGGATCCCAATGACAGCATGGGGATGGGTACCCAACTGTGGACAGAGTCCTGGGACTGGGCAGCTAGGACAGCAGGTGTCAGAACCGAGTGGAACTGCCCCCACTATTCTCCAGTGGCCACTGCCCTCTTCCTTATCTGTGAAATGAGCATGATCCGTTTCACAGCAGCTGCCTTCTAAGGGCTATTGTGAATATTGAAGAACACAAGGCACATCTAGGGCTCAGCATGCTTGGCACGGACACTCAATACACATTAGCCACCATTATAATAATTTATTTTTGATACGATCCACTGAATGGAATTCATGGAGCAAAGGAATGGCTGTGAGCAGGAAGCCCTGGACGGATGTGATCACGCCTCATTTTAATGGCACTCTCTCCCCAACACCAGCCCCCCTGCAGGTCAGTGGCAGTGGCCAGCTCCGGAGGGATCAGCTGCCCACCTTGCATTTAACCTTTGTTTGTTCTTTGTCATTATTTTTCCTGTTCTCCTCCTCCTCCTCAAAAGAAAGGACAAGGCATAGGGATCCTTGGTTCTACAAAGAGGCGGGCCCAACTCTTGCTGGATTCCACTGGAAAAATCAGAACAATTCCTATTATTTTCGGTTCCCAGACCTTGAATATGTCAGGCTTCAGGTTCACTTCCTACGTGTCTCTCGTCGCCGGATCTGCAAGTAATTTAACCTTGTTTTCATAGAGCGCAAAGACGTTCCGCTTGTTTACACTGGAGACAAATTTTCCTCAATTGACGCAATCCTATTGATTAAATAATGACTTTCTTCCTCATTTAAAGGTAATTTCGGCTGGTATCATGACACGGAGGAGAAAAGTGAATGCCTTTTCTGTCCTGCTGTGTGAATGGCAGGCTGTGAGGGCCAAATCCCACCGCCCCCAAGAAAGGCCTTCTCATTTTCCTCACCTGTTCTTGAGCCTGGAGGGTCGGCTGAGTGAAGCTGATGCCCGGACCCCATGAGGAGGTTGGTTAAACATGACAGATCTTGATTAGGGGCATTAAACGGCCTGTATTTGCTCGAAAATGGATGTCAAGCCTGGGCAGGGTAGATGCTCCTTTGTTTTAAAAAATGGATTTGAGGGGGGTTGGGAGGTGGGTAAAATGGGTGAAGAGGGTCAAAAGATACAAACTTCCTGTTATAAAATAAATAAGTCTTGTAGGTGTAACATACAGCATGGTGACTATAGTTAATAATACTGTACTTACTGCATGTTTGAAAATTGCTATTTATGTTTGTAAATCATAAAAGTTCTCACAAGAAAAAAAAAGTGTAACCATGGATGGTGATGGATGTTAACTAGACTTATTGTGATGCTCATTTCACAATACACATAAACATCAAATCATTATATTGTACACCTGAGACTAATATAATGTTATCTAGCAATTATACCTGCCTCAATTTAAAAAAGAAAAAAAAAATTTGGGATGCCTGGGTGGCTCAGTGGTTGAGCGTCTGCCTTTGGGTCAAGGTGTGATCCCGGTGTCCTAGGATCGAGTCCCCCATTGGGCTCCCTGTGGGGAGTCTGCTTCTCCTTCTGCCTATGTCTCTGCCTCTCTCTGTGTGTCTCTCAGGAATAAATAAATAAAATATTAATTTTTTTAATTAAAAAATAAAATTTAAAAATGGATTTGATTTGCTTTTGTGATGATTACATCTAATAAACTAGGACGTGCACATAAACTGTTTTTCAAGATCACATCATATGATAGGATGTGTCATCTAAGCCAAGGATATAAAGTCAAAGGGGAAGGTTGCACACATACCAGGAAGAAGGGCAGAGAACAGCATAATCCAGAAAGGCACCAATATGGGGTGAGGGTGGCCAAAGAGAGTAGATTGCTCTGGGCTAAGTCCTTTAACTTAGTGTGGGGTCAGATTCCTCACTTGTAAAACAGGCGCAGTTGGATCAGAGAATTCCTAAGGCATTTTTCCCATTCAGTGTTCTCTGATACAAGGAAATCTGGAAACTTATTATTTGCTTCTGTTTTAAGGCTTTTCACTGTGTATTCCAACAAGGATAAGTCCAGAGGATGACATTTGGAAGGTTGGGAATCGTCTTTCTCTCTCAACGTCTTTCTGTGAGGTCAGGACAATGGCTTCTGTGTTGACAATGCCAGTTAGAACTAGTTACCACCATATATATTCTACAGGAGAATGTACATTATGCAGCAATTTAAAAAGTAATGTAGAAAAATGTTGAAATCACTTGGAAACGTGTCTCCAAAGGCAAATGGGAGCTAGATGGTAATAAGAGAAAAATGATAGCTTGACATTTTTAAGGTATTTACTATTGCAGGCATTTTTGTTCTTTCTTCACCAGGGATTGGCAGACATTTTCTGTAAGAGCCAGATAGTAAATATTTTAGGCTTATGAGCTGTCATGTGTCTCTTGCAACTATTCAACTTTGCTGTTGTAGCAGAAAAGCAACCATAAGCAAGATGTAAACAACTGTTTGTGGCTATGTTCCAATAAAACTTTATTCATAGACCCTGAAATTTGAATTTCATGTAATTTTCATGTATCACAAAATATTCTTCTTTTGATTTTTTCCAATTATTTAAAATGTAAAAACCATTCTTAGTTCATAGGCCTTCATAATGATAGACAGTGAGCTAGATTTGGCTTACAGGCCATAGTTTACTGACCTCTGTTCTTTACTACAACCCCCTTGAAGGTGGGGGTGGGGAACTATTTTACAGATGAGAAAATCAAGCCTTAAAGAGGTTAGCTAACTTGTCCAAGTTTGCTGGTTATAAGCAATAGAGCTAGAATATAATCCAAAAGGCCAGATTCAAGAGCTTGAACTTTTAACACTTAACACTTCCAGGATAGATAGAGTGGTGGGCTGTGGGGGTTGCTCTCTCTGGCTCTGATTTAACACCGTCATAAAATAATTTTTTAAATTATTGTTATTTTTTCATGGTGGTTTAGATTCAAAACATTGGAGTAAGACTGGTTTCTCACAAGACCAGGAGATACCTGGCTGGCTTAGGAGTCACCTGAGAAAATAGCTCAAAAGAAGAACTTGGCAGGCAGTGGAGGGAGGTGGAGAAAACAAAGCGTCAGTTCCATGAACATCAGGACCGAGGGGGAGGCCTGGCCCCCTGATCCAGGAAATTTGGCCTGGGGGTCAGTCAACTCAGCTCCCCCTTGAGATGCACAGAGTTGAGGCTAGGAAGAAAGAGAGAGCCTGCCTTGCCTCTACCACCTTCCATTTCTGTTCTTTAAGATGAAGCACCTTGAGCCTTCTCTAATGCTTCCTGTAGACCTTGTCTCCAGAGCTAAACTGTTACCTCCTGGAGGGAAGTCTGTGTCTTCTCCTGTCTTCTCCACCCTTCTGTGGTCTGTGCACATGGGGATGCGGGTAAGTGAAGCCTTCCGACTCCAGAACGGAGTGCTTCAGTAAGTCATGAGCTACCAGCTTCTGGAAGTGAGTGGGGTGCTTGCTCTCAGGTGACGCTGGCACAGAGGATGGGAAGTGAGAGTATAAGAGGGTTCAGAGATGGACCCACCCATGTAATAAACATAAAATAAAGTACCTATGTGTGTCAGATCCAAAGCCAGGAGACTCCACATCTATTATTTCCTTTGATTCCCATAGCTGAGTTCTGAGAGAGGTATCATGATCCCATTAGATAGATGAGAAAACTAAGAAGAGTTTGTCACTTTCCTGAAGGGATGCAGCAAAGGGAGACAGAATTAGTTCACTCTGCTCTCTGGCTCCCATCATAGGCCCTTCTATTGGGCTGTGCAGAGCAATGGGCAGCCCTTCTTCTCTGACTCTTGGTAGCTATGTGGCTTGAACAAATTACATGACCCCTCTGAGTCTCAGTTTCTTCACCTGTTTATGGTTATACCTACTTTTGAGGGTTGTCCTGAAACAAAAAGTGGTATCATATGAAGGTGCCTAAAAGAGTTCTAGGCATAGAACATGTTATATGCATGGTTGCTTTCTTCCTTCTGCTTCAAGATGATGTGGTTTTGTGAAGTTGACTGAATAATCAATCTTGCTCAGTTTGAGGTTTTCAGGGCCTAGCAGAAAGCCAGGCATGGAGCAGACACTTAATAAATATTTGTTGAATGAATGGATACACAATGCTTACATCTACTGATGCCAGCCATCTGGATACTTAGAAGCCTAAATGGATGGACCCTTGACTTTCCTTATGAATGTTGGATGTTATTCTAGAATACAAGCAGCAAAAAAGATCCAAAACATATAAATATGAATACAGTCAGGTCTTACTGATACAGATTCTTTGAGAGGAATTCGTGAACCAGTGGGAGTCTGCATTGGGCTATACTTAAAGAAAGAGGATTTGTTATTTTTAAATAACTTCAGTTATGTCACCAGGTTTATTTATTTACCACCCATCCATCCATTCATTCAATCATTCAACAGTGGCCTAGAGGGGCTCTTAGAGCCTCTTTTCATAAACAGGGAAGAAAGATTATCTGGAGCATGTCAGTTATTTGTAGATAAATAGAAGCTTCAAAACTGCTTATGGGAGCTTGGAAATGGTTTGTTCTCAAGTGTTTTAGACATTCCTTCAATATCCTGCATGCACTTTTCTATGCACTATCTCTGAAGAAGCCTTGCGCTCATTTACAGTCATTTTCTTATCTGCTAAAAGGGTAGAAATGCTGAGTGCATCTGTTGGGTGTGTGGGAGTGCGTCTGAAGAGGAAATGCTAACACAAGGTCCTGGTTCCCAAGAAACGGGGTCTCATTCTTGACGTTGACACGATGTATGGTCTTATAGGAGTAAAAATCCTTTGAACTGGTGAGGCTGGGCCATTATTCTTAGAATCAAAAGATGGGTGGAGGAACTTCTTTTTTTTAATGATTCAGGCAGACAGTAATACCTTCAAGTCTTTTGAAATTTATGTGGCGAGTTAGTCCTACACTAAAATGACTTATGCTTCTGGGCCTCCTATTTGTGAGTTTTTGCTACCCTCTGTCTCACAAATAATAATCATGTCTGCGATTCTCAGTATGCTTACTGCTAGCAGTTGAGCACCTTTCTTCTAATTCATTGGCTGTTTCTAATATCCCATAGATTTTTAAAAAGTAATAATAATGACAAAACCAAACCCAAACAAACAAAATCCTGGAAGGCAAGCTTGTTCAAACAATTTAAAAAAAGCAAGAGTAAAAAGTGAATGAGTCTGAGTGAGCATGTGGCTTGACCTTTGGAACCTGGACTTTATGGTATCTACATTGGCTGTTTGGGGGCCTATTCTACTTCCTTGTTCTTCATCATTGTAAGCTGAAGAAGTGGTTTCAGGATTGGTGGGACATTATTGCATGTATCTCCTACCATGGCAACCTCATAGCATCCCACTGTGGCAGGGATATAGCTTTATTTCCCAGAAGAGGGGCTGAGAAAGAAACAGAAAGGTGTCCATAATGGCTCTCCATGAGGCATGGCCCAAGGACCATGCTACATGAAATAGTAAGGTGGCATGTTTATTTATAAATGGCCACATTGACTGCTCACCAATCATAATTCTGAAGCTGATTTTTTAATACTTTGATCAGAACTACTTATTTCTTGACCTCTTTTAGAGACCTTCTGAAAGAGTCTAGTGTCAGAAAAGAAGTCAGGAGTCAAGAATTGCTGTCTAGATCCAGCTCTGTGAGGTTGCTTAACCTTTCTGAGCCCTGATTATAAAATATGATGGCCTTGGTTAAACTTGACATTTGCTAGGATCCCTCTAATTATACCTTGCATATCTTTGATTTTCTGTGAGCTTTGGAGCCAGCCATCTTCAGGAGTCAGGGCAATGGCTGTGAAAGCACAGACCCTCTTCCTGTGGGGAATTGCAGCTGGAGTGTCCCCAGAGCATCATGGCCACAAGGTGGGCTTATGCCAGTGAGCTCCTAGCCCTCCCTCACCACGTGCCTGGATGGGGCGGGAGGAACATCAGCTCCTCAGGTCCACGCTTCATTCTCTTTGGCATCCCCCTGCGTCTCTGCCTTTATCCTCCTCAGTCTCTCCCCAGGAGCCACCGGCAGGCATGTCCCATTCTGCAGCCAATTCTGACCAAGGCAGGAAATGGATGTGGAGCCTCAGTCTGCCACTGGAGGGATGAGGGGCCTGGAATTTGGTCTCATGGTTTCAATCAGTAACAATCGTGCCTTGGTTAAACCTCAGAGGCGACGGTGCTACCACCACTCAAAGCTGATAGTAAGTCGTGTTCTTCAGATGTGGGATCCAGAGGCTTAGACACGACTTGCAGGCTCCTGGGTGCCTTCCTTCTGCTCTCAGTTTCCTTTGCTCAAATCCAAATGAGGACTGGGTGTGTCAGTCAGCCGGGCAGCCCCGGCAGCCTGCAACTTCCAGAATTTCCTATGCATCCCCACCCCCCACTGGCGTCAGCAGTAGATTCCCAAATCCACAATCTGACCAAAGTCTTGTCTAGTATTCCATATCCTGCCCACTTTCCTTGAGGCTTGGGGCCTCCCCAGGGCTCAGCAGCATGCTGGGCAGGGTTCCGTTGGGGATGGACAGCCAGGGGTCCTACTGGTACCTAGACTCTGCTGGTGTCTCCTTTTGTCTCAGCAGGGCCAGGCCCTCTTTGTCACCTGCAAGAATCACTCCTGGGCTTGCCTTGCATGGCTTAGTGTCCTCACCGAAGAGTCCTCCAAGGCTGAATAAGTAGCCCAGAGTCCCAACACACTCGGTTCCTTAGGCCCACCTCTTTCATGCCCCTAGAAAAGCAAGAGCAGATCAATAAATGCCTTTTGAAAGAATGTCTGGGTTTGTGGAGAAATCATCCTGAGATGTGATTTAGTCTTGGAAGACACAGGTCTCCTTGAAATCTTGAGAGACATCATTGGGCCTTAACTGTAACTAATATCTACTAAGCCATAATCTTGGAAGAGGTAATATGAGGAAGGTTGTAGTGATGGAAGCTTTTGGTGTTTGAGGAGCAGAACTGAAAATGGAGAAGCCAAGGGGGGTATAGAATTTGTCAGGGTGTCTGCCCAGAGGCGAGTAAGAGCTGATTCTAGACAACAGGTGCTGGGCCTCAGACAGAGGGGAACAAGGGTGGCTGCAAATGGCCCTAGGGACATGCAATGCCCAGGCTTGATTCTGTGCTCCGTAGTGCAAGGCCCAGCTACTGCTGGCCACAGGTTGTCCCTCAGCCTCCCCTCCGGGGTTCCCTGTAAGTGGACTCCTGACACTCTGGCTTACCTCTTCAGTCCTCTCTGAACTTGCTGTTTGACAAGGAGAGCCAGGGCGAGCACTTCCTTCCTGGAGTTGCTGGGAAAACAGAGCCCCAGAGCATGCAAGTTGGACCTCAGCTGCCAGCCAGGTCTTCTGCATGTGCTAACCCCATGAGCAACTGTGGGCAGAGATGCCTTCCTGCTCCCACCTCCGTGGGAGCCTGGCCTCAAACACGGAGAACAAAATTGGGGCACCAAGCCGGGAGGTCTCTTCACTAGCACCCAGTGCCTCCATTAGTCCCATGGCTTCCTGGCCTGGCCATTGTTGCTCACTGTAAAAGGCTCACAGAGAAGGGGTCCCTCGGAGTCTTCTCAGACAACTCTCAGGGGACAAAGAGGAGAGAACTCAAAGCCTTAAGGAAGAGTCTGGGGGTTGGAGTGTAGTCAGAGAGGGAGCCAAGCCCCCTTCAGTTTCTGAAAAGCCTCCCCTGAAGTCTCTGCCGGTCCCAGGGCCTTTGACGGGGCAGCGGTGCCCCCTGGTGGCCACCGTGGCCGGGATCTCCTCCCCAGTCCCAGCTTGGAGGGCTTCCCATTCTCCCCTCCCCAGGTCCAGAACTCTTCCCCCAAAGCCCCCACTGTCCACAATTGTTTCCTTTTATCCTTTTAAAAAACCTAGTCCCCATATTTTTTCTTTTGAAGTCAACTTTTGTCTTTTGAAACCTCCCTGCAAAAGATGGATAAACTAGTAATCAGGCTTTAACCACTGATGAAATGGGCAAGTTAGCACTGTGCAGGTGCTCATCTGGGCTGGAGAGATACATTTGCTTCAATGTGCCATTTGTCTCTCAAATTTCCTACACTTAAATTCAATCTGAAATAACTACAATGTCCTGAACGCCTAGTCTGTGCCAGCCTCCGTGTTGGGGATCAGCTCTGTGCCTCCTTTTACTCTCTGTCGGGGACACCATCTTTCTGTTGGGGGAAGAGAGGAGTGGCTTTGGTAGGATGTGGGTGCAGTTGGATCTCCAGGTTATCCTGCCCCAAATTCCTCCTGACTAGCTGCTGGTCACAACCATCTGGCCTTTTTTGTCTTGGGGCACCGGATCTACAAGCTTAGCCGCTTCATTCGGATCTACAAACTTAGCTGTTTGATTCTGTGAGGTGAGTAGGAAGCAGCTGCTCACTGTGGAGTGCTTGCACCCCATCTTGGCTTTTGCAGGGTGCTGGCTTCTCATCACTTGCCAGTCTTGTTGTAGGGCATTGCGAGGGGTGTATATGGTGGGTAGGAAGCACCCATTCTTAGGAGGCCAGGATGAGAGTCCCCCAACAACCCAAATGGGCCCCAAGTAGGGGTTAAAGGCAATCGCTCAAAGTTAGAGGACTTTTATTTTCCCCCTTCAAAGAGAAAAAGCTGAACTATTCAAATAAAAATGAGGGTTATGATGGAGCACGAAACTCTTGGCCTGGGTTCCAGTCTCAACACAGATCAGCACTTACTTCCTGCCCCCGGCTTTGATTTCCCAAACTGTTCGAGGGCTGCAATACCCCTCAAAAGGCCCCTCTCTGCCCTGCAGTTCTCTACTTCCAATTCTTTTGCTTTTGTGCAGCCAGGCAGGCTAGGATGCGGCTTTGATCTGCACAGACTGGATCCTGTCCTGGCACCAGCTACCTCCCACCCACTCACATGGATTCTGGGCTTTCAGTTTTGCCAGTGTAATATTTTGCTAGTGTTTATTTTTAAAAGGTCTGCATCTGTGGTGACCGTCTCCCATTTTGAGAATTAACTGCTTACAGATGTTGCGTGTGGCACAGCATTCTCCCAGGCAGTGAAACCACTGGGGTTTGGATATCATTTCAAAAGGAAGAGGAGAGAAGAAAAGCTGTGTGTCTCTGATGTAGGTGGCAGAACTTACTGACCTTCTATAAAATGCCCGAATGAGATCTACTTTTAGAAATTGTAGGGTGGAGAATTTCTTAAGGTTCGAGAACCCAAGTGTTAAAAAGCTCTCATTGAAACGGTCATTTGCGGGATGTTTGTGGCTACGGCGCCGGGCTGGGGCCGAGCTGTCTCCTTCTACCCTTGCACACAGAGCCCTTACCGCTCACACAGCCGTGGTCAGCTCGGGCCAGTCCAGGCAGCAACATCTCTTTGGGTTCCGAATGGCTGAGTTTAGGTAAAGCGCATCTCAGTCTAGTGCAAAGTCCAGCAGACCCTTCAGACTCAGGGGTCCTGGGTGTACTTGCCAGCTCTCCACCCTCTGCAGTCCTCCCCACCTTGACCCGCCCCCCTCCATCCCCAGGTGCCACCCAGCCCTTCCTCCTCATGCACAGCAGAAAACCAGTCCAGGCCTAAAAAGACATCTTGTGAGATCCTGAGAGGCCTCCATACAAAGCCCATTTCTGTTTTCTCATTCATTCAGCAATTTCCAAATCCAGACTTGAGAATGGAAACTAAGGAGGAGGGGTCATAGCCAACTCTTTGTGTGGGTGCTTATGGGGTGTGTGTGTGTGTGTGTGTGTGTGTGTGGTTTGTGCACATGCAGTGATATTTGTGGCTGTGAGGAGTGAACGGATAGGGAGCAGTTCCTTTCCCCAGCTGGTCATCACCCTGGGCTGGACAGCTTCCCTTTTGCTACATTTGTAGTACCCTCTCTTATTTCAATGACCCCTCTGTTCTCCATTTCTTCCCGCTTAGCAGGCAGATTCCTGCTGCCTTTGCCCCATGAGAGTGACTCAGAATAAAGGAAAGTTTGATCAGGAGAAGACCTTAGAGACTATCTTTAAATTATAATGAATCTGACCACTTTAAATATGAGAAGATTGAGGCCCAATCTGTACAGTCTGCTTGGATAGCAATTTCATGCTAGCTCCAAATCAGCAGATTTAAACATTGTGGTCATATTACTTTGTATTTCTGGTAAGATTTTCTTTATCAAAGAGATACTCAAAAACCAGAGAGGGAATATATATAATGTTCATGGTAAGTGTTCGGATGTGGTTTAGAATATAGAGATTTAGAAGACAATACTCAAGCTAGATACAATTTTTTTTAAGAAGAAAATTAACAGTCACTTGTTCAAAATCCTGTAATATAAAAATGGGAGGAATAAGTTGAGTGTATGGTCGGTTTATGATTAGGGATAGTATTTCCTCTTGGAATATAATAACTTAAAAAACAGTACACAAGAATGGCAGTGGAAATATTGACAAGTTGTACTCAAATCTTGTTTGTATATATACATATAAACACACAATGAGGGGAAGTGTAATTATTTTTTCAAAGAAAAACATGAACATTTATCAAACCAGATCTATCATTAGGAGAAGTGATGCATAGTACCAAGCTGGGGAAGCAGAGAGAAGGACAAAAGACAAAGCCACTGATGGACAATAAGACCATAGGAATTTGAGATGCCTGGGTGGCTCAGCAGTTGAGCATCTGCCTTTGGCTCAGGGAGTGATCCCGGTCTGGGGATTGAGCCCCATATCAGGCTCCCTGTGAAGAGCCTGCTTCTCCTGTCTAGGTCTCTGTGTCTTTCATGAATAGATAAATAAAATCTATAAAAAATAATAAATCTTAAAAAAAATGACGACAGGAATTAGGACTTCCTTTCAGTAGTTAGAAGGTAGGGGGAAAATTGTCTAAGATGATGCTCCTGGCTGTTCAGGGTTTGCATATTAGCATATCAGAAAACATGTTTTTATCTACTATCCTTTCATTATAAAATATCAAACAAAAATCTCCTTATAGGCCTTAGACAAACATGAAGGAATTGACCATTGTTTCCTAAGGGATCTCACAGAGAGAATCTTTTCTTACTGTAGGAGGATTCTCACAATTCTAAAGGGCTTCTTTGGTTGAAAACCATGATAACTTTGAGGGGGTTACCAGTCAGGCTACCCAGAACTTTCACCTGCCCTGTCCTCTCGCAGTTAATAGGCGCGTATAACAGGACCCACCACTTAGGCGAACGTGCAGACTGCCTTGCTTTTGGCTACCACATGTTTTCTAGTGTATTTGTGCTTGGTCCACATGATGCCTAAAGACTGGTTTGACTGGTTTTTGCTTCATTGAATGGATGAGACTGATCTATTTGGTGTCTTGTGGAGGCAGATCCCTGCTCTGGGGACACATGAAGGAATGAGTCTCCTTTTTCATGAAGGCAAGTTTGAGGTATTTTGATATGACAGAGCTGTAAGCATATGTTCTTAGCGGTTTTAGAGTAGGTCTGGAAAAACCAACCACCAACCACACCACACCCAGATGGGAGGCACTAGAAACAGTGGTTTCGTGATGGGTCCCAGAAGGGCCTGGGCTGTTGGAGGGTGCTGACGTGATCTATGCCAACCACAGGGTTGTGGACAGTGGCCACAGATGGTAGGGGCCATGAGACAAACCAGGTGCAAAGGCAGAGTGGGGGGCTGGCATCTGAGCCAATTTGAGTGCCAGTCTCTAGGGGGCATCCAGACATTGGTGGATCACATCAGGAATGTGATGCCACTTTATTCACTATAATTTTGTTCCTGACTCCAGTGTGTGGATTTTTTTGCTCACATCACCAATTCTCTGGTGCCAGTTGGGTGTTCTACAGCTCACTTCAATTCTGGCACTATCTACCTGGAGACAGTGTCAGACTCCACAAGTTTAGGGCTTAGTCCTACAGACTGCCCCTCTCCTCCACTTGCAATTGTGACAGATACCAATTGTGACAGATACCAATTGTGACAGTTTGTCACCTGTGCTTCTGGCCTATTAGCTATAGATACAGATTCTAATGACCCACTCCTTGGGTTTGATTAATTTGTTGGAGTGGCTCATAGAACTCAAAGAAGTATTTTACTTACTAGATTTGTGGCTTATTATAAAAGGATATATTTCAGGAACAGCCAGATGGAAGAGATGTATAGGATAAGGCATAGAGAAGGGGAACAGAGCTTCTACATCTTCTTCAAGAATGCTACCATGCCCGACTCTCCATGTGTTCACCAACCTGAAGCTCTCCAAATCCTGTCCTTTTGGGGTTTTATGGTGGCTTCATTACATAGGTAAGATCGATTAAATCATTAGCCATTCATGATGAAACTCAGTCTCTAGCCCCTCTCCCTGGCTCCAGAAGTTGGGGGTGGTGCTGAAAGGTCCAACCCTCCAATCACATGGCTGGTTCCCTTAGGTGCTTTTTCAAAGTCAAATTCATTAATGTAAACTTTGGTGTGGATGAAAGGGGTTTGTTATATAAATATAAAGACACTTTTATTGCACTTAACACTTACAAAATCCGAAGGGTTTTTAAGATCACTATGTCAGAAACTTATATATATATTTCTTATTATAAATATATTTTTCTTACTATATATATTTCTTATTATATATTTCTTATAATAAATATATATTTTAATGTATTTCTTATATTTCTTATTATGTATATTTCTTATTATAAATCACAATACGCACAAAGGTTCCTATACACATGAATGTAACATTTTATTTGCATGGTACTTTTAACCCTGAGTCCAGCATGAACAGCTGCTTGATGGTGACTCAAGCATTACAGTTGCTGCAATTCTGAGGCAAATTGGCTCAATACATTTGCTAGATATAAATGATTGCCTTAATTATGCAAATTTAAAATGCCTGATGTAATATGCTCCCCCCAATAAATTGTTTGGTTTGGAATGACCTGTTATCAATATACATCATATCTCAAGCCTGAAGAAAGAGGTATGCGTTTATTAATGTAAAATAAGGTTGTCCCTAAACATGAAACCAATGTTAAACAAATAATGAAGAAGATAGCTGTGGAGTGCTTCCTGTGGGTCAGGTACTTTACACACGTCATTGTATATATTACCACAGCATGCTGTGAGGTAGGTGTTATTATTCCTGTATCACATAAGGGAATATTAAGGTTCAGAAAGGATAAGTAACCTGACAGCTTGTGTGTGTCAGAGCTGAAATGCCAACCCAGATTATAGCACTACGGATTTCTAGCAATTAAGCCCTCTGTTCTACCACTTGTAAATATGTTTTTAAAAAATTGGTTGGAGGAGCTTCCATACTTTTAGCTTGTCTGGGTGTCAGTCTGTGTGTGGTGCTCAGGCTAGTGCCATCAGGCAGAAATGTCCAAGGTGAGCCTCGAAATGACAATATCTTGTGCATTATTGAAGAGAAAATATTCTCTAGGCAAAGAAAACAGGGTAGAGAGTGTCAGGCTGGAGATGGGTAGGGTTTTCAGGTGGATCCATAGACTTCCCAGTTGTGGTGGCTTGAAGAATGATGTGTTAGGTAATGGAGGGATGAAGTCAGGGGACAGATTTTCTGGGGCCAGGAACGGAAGTCTTTCTCATCAGGGAGGTGGGACCAGGGCCAGGGCAGAACTTAATACCCCTGCACCTGCAGGAGAGCTCTAATAGCCCCCACATGTTACAAATACACAGAAAGATGTCACTGGAGCATTTAGGTGGTTCAATGGTTAGCGTGTGCCTTCGGCTCAGGTCGTGATCCCAGTCTTGGGATTGAGTTCCAAATTTGCTCCCCACAGGGAGCCTGCTTCTCCCTCAGCCTCTATCTCTGCCTCTCTCTGTGTGTCTTTTGTGAATAAATAAATGAAATCTTTAAAAAACAAAGAAAAAAAAAAAGAAAGAAAGATGTCACTGTGGTGTGGCACTTAGTATTGGCATGATGTGACCCGCAACTCTAGACTTTCACCTTCTTAACACTGTTTAGCCTCCAGCAAATTCTTCTCCATTTGTCCCTAGGGGTATTCCCTTGGAATGAAAGGTGGCTGTGTTCTGATGTGAAGAAGGTTGGGGGGGGGGGGTTGTGTTGCCACCAGCACCAGGAAAGGCCACTGCTTCTAAACACACCGAGGATTTCAGTGGCAGAAGCCCTAAAGCAGGGAAAAAATGGATTAACTTGTGAAAATACTCATCTCAGATATCATGAATACTATGGATTCATATCAAATATCATTTTCCAGAAGTGCTAAGAATCCATTTTCTTGTTTCTCTTCAATTTCTGATTTCTGGTAGAGATATTCTGAAATTAACATGATACTGATCTTTATAACAATTGTAAATAGACAATGGCTGAGGAACATTTGCCATTTACCACCTAAACAATTCACATTACACTTAATTTTGTATGTATGTACATCTAGATATAACATGTATGAGGATAACACCCATTCTTTACATTAGCAAGTAGACTTTAGATGCTGGAATTGCAATACTTTATTGCAATTTAAAAATAAAGAATGCTTAATTTTTATAAAAATGCTAAATATAATCAAGTTACCTTTTCAGAAAATCAAATTAAAATGTTATCACTATTTAAAATTTTGCATATAGTTTTTTGCCATTTAATGTGAATAGATATTTTGAATATTAAAATTATTATTAAAATACACTTAAGATATATGTGAATGTAATTTTACTTTTTCTTTTTTTACATTTTTTATAAAATATGCTCAAATGAGGCAAATTTGAATGGAATTACATTTTATATTAATCTTTTTAGCATTGAGAATAAATACAGTCAATGTTGTGATAAAATAGGACCGTAAAAGTCAGAAGCTAAAAAGAAAAATTGCCAAAGAAGTGATCTGCTTAAACCCTTAAAAAGTACAGAAATAATAAAAGTGAGTAGGTTTTGGTTGGACCATTCTATCTAATATTTTTACACAGGACCTTACAAATTATTTATTTGCTGAAGATTTAATTAGTGAACAAAACAATGAGAATGTAAAGGGGAATTATTCATATCAAATTTACAACTCAGACGCCATAGATACAATCTGTGCCTGCCTAGGAGACACAAAGAAAATTGCATTCGAGAAATTTCCCCTGTGGGAGGAGAATGATGATATGGAAATCAGAAATCATAGGGGCTTCGCTGTGCTTGTGGGAGGCTTATTCTGGAAAATGTTCCCTCTCACAGCAGGAGAATGTTTCCTTAAAACACATGTCCCAACCAAATGAATGATGCAAATCCTGGAAGAACATGGCAGAAAATGTAATATTCATTTTACACCCAAATCCTTTCATTTGGAGAAAGCAATTGCAGAAACCAACTTTTATATCCTAGGCTCTAAGACAGTAGTTGGTTAATTCTGTACCAGTTACAATCAATCTTGAAGATCATCTTTAGTTAAAGAAGGTATTTGGGTCCAGAAGAGGAAAGTCACTTATACAACAAAAAGGCACACAATTGTTTAAGGGGGGAAAAAAGAGATGAATAATCAGAAAACAAGAGTAGTCAACAAAAACAGGTAAATGAAAAGACAGAACATTGGCTGATATTATTACAAGTATTATGGGGCACCGTGGTGCTCAGTCGGCTGACTCTTGATTTCCACTCAGGTCATGATCTCAGAGTCCTGGGATCCAGCCTCGCATCCAGCTTCACGCTCAATTGGGAATCTGCTTCCCCTCTCCTCCTCTGCCCCTCTTTGCTGCTCATGGGCTCTCTCTCAAATAAGTATATACATCTTTAAAAAAATATCATGTGCCCCAAATTTAGCCAAACAAAATGAAACTTTTCATGGCACTAATAATATAGTTTTTATAGAAAACAATGGAAAATTGTCTGGGTTTTATGTAAATGATTTAAAAATTTGCAGCTAGAATGTTCAAACATGAAAAAGACATTTGAACCCAAGTGATTATTTATGAGGATGGAGGATTAAGAAGAGATTATAAATTAATGGATAATAAAATGATAAAAAATTGCATAGGTTTTAAAAAAGCTAATAGTATTCAATTCAACTAGGTTGTAGCAGAGTTGAAAATCACGTTACACGACTCACATTTATGATACTCATTGTTAAACTATCAGGTGAAAACAAGAAACTTGAATTTGAGTATTTTATTTGTTTTACACCTGTTGTGAAAAATACAGGTTTTGCCTTATCTGAAGACACAGCTTTAAATTTTAGCCACTGATTTAAAAGATTGTTAAGGGTAATAAGCCTGTGATAATGATGCTAAAAAGAAAAAGGTATACAATCCGGAAGTTTAGCTGGAAATACAGAAGCGTTCTGTAAACAGTAGTTTGAATTTTAACAATGACGCATATAGCTTCAGCTCTGATGATAGCTTTGTCATTCCTTGGAACAACCCAAAGATTATATACATTGTTTTCAATATATTATATTGTATTGCCTGAAGGCAGTACGTCTTGATGAAAAACATACCAAATCTGATCAGCTATAGAATGGGATTTCCAATGAAATGCTGTTAAGGCAATTAGATTTAATTTAGGCAAGTTATGAAATGTTAGTAGAGCTAAGAAAAAACCAGAAGGTCCTCAAATAAAGAGCAAATCTTGATCTTTATTGCTTGCTATAAATGATGTTAGCAAAGGTTTACAAAAACAGAAACAAAATTACCAAATCCCTGAACTCTTTTAAGTTTGGTTATTTCGCTTTGAAAGAGTCTAAAAATGTATTTAAAAATGTAGAGAACATTTTATTATAAGCAGAAAAAGGCTGTGTGATAAATATACAACAAAAGTACAGTTCCAGTAAAATACAAGGAAATTTGAATGAAACAAAAATATCTGAGTGATGAAGAAGATTCGCATATATATGATCTGAAAACTGGTTTCTTTTTTTTTTTTTTAAAGATTTATTTATTCAGAGAAAGAGAGAGAGACTGAGAGGCAGAGACACAGGCAGAGGGAGAAGCAGGCTCCATGCAGGGAGCCCTACGTGGGACTCGATCCCGGGTCCCCAGGATCACACCCCGGGCTGCAGGCGGCGCCAAACCGCTGCACCACTGGGGCTGCCCTGAAAACTGGTTTCTAAAGACTCTTTTCTGGCCACTGTACACTAGTCTATCATCTTGATCAGGGAGAAATTTGAACAAATATCCCAAAATATTGCTATTTTCAGTTTTCTTTATAATAACTACTCCAGAAAAATTTAAAAGAAGATAAATTTATGAAATAGTGCATAGATCTAGATGTTGTTTTAAGAGGAGCTAAAAATCACTATATAAGTGACAGCAAGTTACATAATGAAATGAAAATATTTTGTATTTCTAGCTAATTTACCATATGTGACCTCATTACAGTGTTTGAGCTTGGTTATGTCATATGTATGGTTCATTTCCAATTCAAGTATTGCTTTAAGATTTTTCTTGACATTTCAATGGTTACTATCTTTGCAGAATGTTTCCCTAAATTTAAAATTGCCAAATTTGGCATCATTATGAAAAATTTTGATTCTAGCAATACAATTAATGATTTGTTGAAATGAAGGACAAGAAATACAGACTTTATGAATTAAATTTATAATAAATAATTAATTATGGTGTGTCTTTACTGTATTATCCACCTAAATACGATCATTTCATCAAGATGTGCAACCAGGCATCACAATCAGTTGTCTGTGATATTTTGTCGACTTTTAGTCATACCAAAACTATAGCTTTGCACACATTGTTCAATTTTGATGCTACAAATGTTGTATTTGTCAAGGAAGGAAGAAAGGACATACTATATTTAATAGTTTTTAGCTTGATTAATGACTTTTAAATATTTAGACATATGGTATCTTGGGTGGGCTTGAATGCTGGACTGATTTCTAGATGGATGTGTGTGTGGCTTGGGAGCCCACCCTTGGAGGGAAGATTAGGAAATGAATTTGGCGTTGAACTGAGAAATCTTCCACATCTGAAGGTAGTGTAAACCCAAGTACTCCTTCATGCTAAGATAGCAGGTTTTTGTTTTTTTTTAAGATTTTGTTTATTTGTTCATGAGAGACACAGAAAGAGAGGCAAAGACATAGGCAGAAACAGGCTTTTTGCATGGAGCCCGATGCAGGACTCTTTCCCAGGACCCAGGATCACACCCTGAGCCAAAAGCAGATGCTCAACCACTGAGCAACCCAGGTTGCGCCCCCCTCCCCCGCCCCCTTTTAAAGATAGCATTTCTCCACCTTGGTTGCCCATTAGGATAATCTGGGTGGGATTAAAAATGCCTCTGGCCCAGGTCCCGCTGCCAAGAGCTTCTGATTTAGTGGTCTTGGTTGAGGCCAAATTATTAGCATTTTTAAAAAAGCTCTCCAGGTGATTCTAACATGCAGTCAGAGCTAAAAACAGCTACCGGTAGCTTAGCTAGCAAACAACATCCTGGCAGGGTTGACTGAGCTTTGCGGCCAGGTCACACTATGGCCACATTTTGGAACATTATATCAGGCCTGAGTCATGCTGAGGTTGGACAGGGCTGGAACAAGAGGCTGCCATCAATGGAGAAACAGTAAGTGAGCCTGAGGCTCATGCATTTGACTGCCATTTATTGTGTTTCTACAGTATTTTAGGAACTGAGGTTAAGGAATAAAGTTATAGGAATAAGGGAAACAGATAATGTAAACAAAATCAATGAAGTGTCACAAATATTATGGCAAAAGTATATATTGGGTACAGAATAGATGAGGGGGGTTATAAACTGAATCTTGAAAGACATGGGGACTTCTGGGGGTGGTTGCAGTTGAGGACCTAGAGTTTGTATCCCTATGAACTTCTTGAATTGGGCAGGATGGGAATCCCAGGTGTCTTGAGAGCAGGAACCGACCTTTGGGGACAGACAAGTAGGGGAAACAGGAATGTAGAAAGGCTTTAGGAGCCTCTCTTTTTTGTTCTGGATCCACATTTAATAGCCCTGGATGCATTTTCTGAGCAATGTGTTAGAGCATCTTCAAACTGGGGTTGTAGGAGGCTTTCCTAGAGCTCTGATGGCATGGGAAGGGAATCCGGGTCCAAATCCTTAACTTCCATATGTATTTTTCCTGACATCCCTGCTGAAAGCAGGTGATTGACCCATGCTTCCAGCTGCTTCTAGCCATCTCGGTTTCCCACAGTCACCTTCTGTGCTTTCCAGAGGCAAGCAGTGACTCCTAGCCCTTTCAAATCTCCCTGTGATGTGCTGCCCCAGGGTGTAACCTCAGAGGCACCAAATAAAGGGATTCTTTGAAACATCAGTTCCAGGGACCTCCTTTAATGATTAATCAAAGAACCATAAACCTGGCTTCTGGTTTTGTATCTCAAACACATTTCTCTTAAAGGCAAAACATAGCATCAGACAAGGGTATTTTGGCCCGTTTTGTGATGTTTTTGAATCCTAATATATTGTACAGTGAGGAAGCTGGAGTGAAGACAAAATTACTTTAATCATTGATATTGCTTCTTCCCTCCCCAAAATTTTCCTCCAAGAGGAAAAAAGAAGCAAAGAGAGCATGAAAGAAATACTGAATGCTAAAATGACTCTTTTTTGAATGTTTATCATGAGCAATTCCTTTCAGCTATTCTCACATTCCTTCTAGGGTGCCTCATTTGTTAGAGAAAACTCACATTTAACCAATGGAAGCAATTAGTGATGCTAATTCTTTTCATCTTTTCTGGGATTACCAATTTATTCAAGATACATTTAAAAAATAAATGGATAAAACTTGTGTGATTTATTTTTGATTGTTCTGAGTCTATAAAATACTTAAAATGTGTATTATCAAATCAAATAATGGATTGATTATACCTATTGCTTACCGTATTATTTAACATTTTCTATTACCTAGTAATAAAAATACAAAGTTATATGATGAACTGATTTTTTTTTTTTTTAAGCAGTATGTACCTTTATCATTGAGTGGATAGAAAGTTTGATTACAATGTTCAGTAAATTATTTCTGATTTTTAAATGTGGAATTTTGTTTATTTTTCCCCAAAACCCGAGCACCAGAATTTGAGAAACACATACATGCATACTGAAGGAATATTATTTTGATCATAGTTCTAGCTTCATAAAAAACTTATGATTTTTGCTACTCATTACTTTCTGTTATTGCAAATTAAGGAAACAGAAATAGCATCTTGATTAATCATTTTGTTCTACAACTTTAATTTTTTAAAAAAAATTTGAATTTATTTATTTATTTACTTATTTAAGTAATCTCTGTACCCAACATGGGGCTTGAAATCACAATCCTGAAATCAAGAGTTGCATGCTCTTCTAACTGAGCCACCAGGTGCCCCATCGTTTTATAACTGTTAAAACCAGGGATTATTGATTACTTAGAGTCATATCACTTTAATATTGATGTGGCTGTTATTTCCCATAAGTAGAATGAGCTCATCTATGGGCCAGAGTTTTAGCAAAAACATAAAAGAAATACAATGACATTAAATTCTTTTGTCAAAAGCTATTGTGTGACTAAAAATATATTGAGATTACCATTATTTCCATTTTTCCTAAACCTTTTTCAGTATGTTGTATAAATAGGTAGTTTTAAGTGAACGAGTAAAAGGTATACTTGTTAACTATTTGGTAAGTCTTGGAAAGGCATTTTTGCTATACTTTTCAGAAAATAAAAAAGCAAATGACTGTTGCCAGATGGCAGTTTTCTAATTCTTTACGTTTTAAGTATGTTGAAGAAGTTATTTGAGTTGTCTGTCATCTGTCAATCATTAAAAGTGCTTTGGAAGAATGTCACCATGATCCTTGTCATTTGACTCAGTAGTTCAAAAAAGTGACATTCCAATAAGAAAACTCCTAGTTCTAGCTACACTTTATGTGGACAAGTTTCTTAGTACTTATTTTTATTACAATGAAAAACAGAATTGATTCCAAAATTCTATGTTTGTAGCAATGGACACATGAATTAATTAGCAAATTAAGACTCATTCTTAAGAAATGCATTTCTTTTTTGTGGGGCGGCTGGCTGACTTAGTCAGAAGAGCATGTGAGTCTTGATCTCAGAATCGTGAGTTCGAATTCCACTTTGGAAATAGAGATTACTTAAATAAATAATAAACTTCAAAAAAAGAAATGCATTTAAAATATATTTTATTTATTCATGAGAGACACAAAGAGAGAGGCAGAGACATAGGCTGAGGGAGAAGCAGTCTCCCCGTGGGGAGCCCAAGGTGGGACTCGATCCCAGGACCCTGGGATCACGACCTGAGCCAAAGGCAGTTCAACCACTGAGCCACACAGGTGCTCCAAAAAGAAATGCATTTCTAACGAAAATTTTATGTAAATGTTTTTATGTTTAATGTTTTGATCAATTGTGTACTAAATAATACAGTGGCAATCCAGTTGAAATATTTCTACCACTTAGTCTTACTTAGGGTCACAAGATATTTTTTAAAAATTAAATTTAAATTATATGTTTGTTGTGAAATGTATGATACAGTGACGAGTAAGACCTTCAACTAGAAAACTACTCCATTATGGTAAAATCCTGTGGGAAAAGTAATGGAAATATAAGTTCAAGCAGAAAAAGGAATGATAAAAAATCTCCATCTGTTAAGTACTAGGTTGTTTATGCAATTTTAAAAAGACATTTTAAAATTATATAGAGTAAAATTATCTTAGTGTACAGTTTTTTCAAAAGATTCTATTTATTCATTCATGAGAGAGACACAGAGAGACACAGAGACACAGGCAGACAGAGACACAGGTTCCCTGTGGGGAGCCTTATGCAGGACTTGATCCCAGGATCCCGGGATCATGACCTGAGCCAAAGGCAGACATACAACCACTGAGCCACCCAGGTGCCTCTTAGTGTACAGTTTTAAGAGTTTTGTTAAATGCAGAGTCACTTAGCTGGCACCATAATAAAAATACAGAAGCAGTTCATCACTGCTCCTCCTTTCCTTCTTTTGCCCCTCCCTGATAACCCTTCTGCTAAACTCCCCACCCTTGGCAACTACTAATCTGTTCTGAGTCTCTATAGTTCTACCTTTTCCAGAATGTCATACAAATGGGCACAAGGATACAGCACATATCCTTTCACATCTGATTTCTTTCATTTAACCTGATGCACTGGGGATTCATCATGCTGTAGTGTGTATCAGTTATATGTTCCATTTTATTCCTGATTCGTATTCAATTGTCTGATGTGCCACAGTGTGTTGATCAATTCACTAACTAAAGAATTTTGGAGTTGTTTCCACTTTTGGTTATTAAGAGTTAACCTCTGTAGACATAGTTTTTCACTTCTCTTGGTTGAAGACTAAGAAGAAGATTGCTAGTTTATATGAAAAATGTATATTTAAGAAACTGTCAAATTGATTTCTAAAGTGGCTATACCATTTTGCATTCCCACCAGCAATGTGGTTTTCTTCCTTTTTCTTTTTTTAAAATATTTTATTGTTTATGAGAGAGAGAGAGAGAGAGACAGAGACAGAGAGAAAGGCAGAGACACAGGCAGAGTGAGAAGCGGGCTCCATGCAGGGAGCCCGACGTGGGACTTGATCCCTGGACTCCAGGATCACACCCTAGGCCAAAGGCAAGCGCTAAACTGCTGAGCCACCCAGGGATCCCCGGTTTTCTTCCTTTTTCAATTTTAATTCTGATAAGTGTGTAGTACTATGTTTTTGAGGTTAATTTGCATATACTGATTGATTAATGATGTTAAGGATCTTTTTGTATGATTACTTGACACCCCCATATGTCTGTAATGAAAAGTCTGTTCAAGGCCTGTGCCAATTTTAAATTGGGTTGTTTAATTTTTTTATTGCTGAGTTTTGAGAGGTTTTAAAATATATCCTGGACACACATCCTTTAAGTGGGATATTAATTCTGTGATCAATTTGAGAAGAATTAACATCTTAAGAATGTTGTCTCCCAACTCATAAACACTGTTATTTCCTATGCCTTTATGTACACCAGGCCTTACCTGATACCACTTGTCTTCCATTGTTTTCAGCAGATGGAGACTGCACACATTTTGTTAGACTTGTACCTATGTATTTTGTATTATCATGTTATTTTTAAAAATTTTAATGTTTAAGGGTTTGTTGCTGGTATAGAAACATTGATTGTTAACCTGGGACCCAGCTAAACTCATTGACTAGAACTAGGAGATTTTAGTAGATTATGTGGGATTTTCTATGTACATGGTCATGTCTTCTGTGAATAGAAGGATTTGTATTTCTTCTTTCTAATTTGTATGCCTTTTATTTCTTTTACTTGCCCTATTGCAGTAGCAAGGACTTCTGATACAACACTGAGTAGGAGTGATGAGAGTGGTCATGTCTGTCATGATCTTTGGGAGAAAACATTTAGCTTAAGTATGGTTAAGTATGATGCTAGGGTGTAGGCTTTTTTTGTGAATGCCCTTTAGCTAGTTAAGGAAGTTCCATTCAATTCCTATTCTGCTGAGAAGGTTTATCAGAACAAATGGTGAATTTTGTCCATTGATTTTTCTATACCCATCTAGATGATCATATTTTTCTTCTTTAATCTGTTGATATGGTGAATTACATGGATGGAATCTTTTAAAAAGATTTTATTCATTTATTCACAGATACACAGAGAGAGAGAGAGGCAGAGACATAGGCTGAGGGAGAAGCAGGCTCCCTGCGGGGAGCTGGATGCAGAGGGATCCAGTGTCCCCATGGATGGAGTTTTAAATGTTGAACCAGCCTTATGCTCTTGGGATAAACCTGTTTTGGTCATGATGCATTACTCCCCTTCTAAAGTTTTTGGAGGACTTTTAGGTCTACATTTATGAGAAATGTTGGTCTGTAGCTTTCTTTTTTTACTTTCCACCTTTGTCTAATTTGGATAGCAGGGTATTGGGGACTTACAAAATTCCCAAAATTATTTGGGAATTCCATTTTCTTCCTCTTAAAGAGCTTGTGTAGAATTGGCATTATTTTTTCCTTAAATGTTTCATGGCATCAATCAGTAAAACTATCTGATCCCAGAGAATTATTTGATAGAAATTTTTGAACTAAGAATTCAATTTCTTTACTAGAAATAGGATTATTCAGTCTATCCATTTTTTTTTTTTGAGAAAGCTTAGATTGTTTATGTTTTTCAAGGAATTGGTCTGTTTCATCTAAGTTGTTGAATTTATGGGCATGAAATTGTTCATAGTATTTCCTTATTATATTTTTAATGTTGTAGTGTCTGTAATGATGTTTCCTCTTTCATTTTTAACGATGGTCATTTCTGTCTTTGTTCTTTTTATCTTGGTCAGTCTGGCTAGACATTCATTGATTTCGTTGATCTATTTAGAAAGAATCAGCTTTTATTTATCGATTTTTCTCTATTTGTCTATTTTCAGTTTCATCGAATTCTGAATCATTTTTGCTACTTCCTTCTTGCTTTGGGTTTAAATTTTCTCTTTATTTTCTAGTTTCATAAAGTGGAAGCTTAGATTATTGATTTGAGACTTTATTTTCTAATGCAAGTATTAAACTTCCCTCTAAGCTTTACATTAGCTGCAATCTGCAAATTCTGATAAGTTGGCTTTTCATTTTCATTCAGTTCAAGATACTTTCTAATTTTCCTTACGACTTCATTTTTGACTCAAAAATTACTATGTATAAGTTGCATAGTTTCCAAATACTTAGGGTAGGGAGAGACACAGGGGAAAGATAGGTGAGCTTCAACCAAAGAATGAATGAGACAAAGAAGGTGAGGGTGCAGGCTCAATTTAGCTGTATTATTATTTCATTTGATGTCAGCAGTTCATACTTGGTGATCTCCAGAATATTTATACATTTATCCATATTTAAAATCTTTCTCTTCCCTCTTAATTTTTTAAAAAGATTTTATTTATCTATTCATGAGACATCCCCCACCCCACCCCCCTCCATACACACACACACACACACACACAGAGAGAGAGAGAGAGAGAGAGAGAGAGAGAGAAGCAGGCTCCATGCAGGAAGCCTGATGTGAAACTTGATCCCGGGACCCCAGGATCACTCCCTGGGCCGAAGGCAGGTGCTAAGCCACTGAACCACCCAGGGATCCCCTCTCTTCCCTTTGTATATTGATAAGCAGTAAACAGAGCTAATGTTTGTGCAGCAACTAAAAGTTGGCAAAGTGCCTTCTATGATACATTAATTTGTTTATATGTACCCCTGAAGCCATCATTCCCATGATAAGGAGAGAAAAATAATGCCCAACATAGAGAAATTAATGGGATTTGTTCTAGTCCTCCGTTATTGAGTGCTAAAACTCAGTTTTATATTCATATTTTTAAACTCAGATTCCCAAATCCAATATTCTTTTCAAACACTACACCTCTGCTTTTGTAGCAGGCATGTGAACTTGCTTTCGGGTGCAGTACAGAGGGGACATATTCTAGCAAGAACCTTGAAGGGATATATGTAGAGAATCTCCATGTGTAGCAGGAAAGGGCAGCTGCGGAGATAAGGAGAGGGCTTTCTAGCAGATTGATGACTGAAATCTGCTGGAAGAACTAAAGGGGTACCTAGAGAGTGAGCCCTACTTAGGTAAGAGAACTCTAAGGCCTACATAGGAAAACACCAGTATGCCCTTGGTCTCATATCTGATGCAAGGTGCTACCCCTTACTCTGTGCCTCTTAGTGGTAGGGTATAGAGAGAAGAGAGTAATGGAGAAGCTCATTTGATCCTCCACAGCAGCTATGCATCAAGCGTCCTCATTATGCAAAATGATCTGCCTTTATTTTTCTGGGCCATTCTAGGAGAAAAGCCAGATTTAGTGATGGGAAGGGGGAAGGGACTCTGCGTGTGAGAAGGGCCGAGCCACAGAGATCTGGGCTGCAGGCCGAGCCACAGAGATCTGATGGAATGCCTACTGTAGCAGAATATCCTACATGTTTTGGGACATAGCGTATTTCTGATATTTTGGCTCAGATTATTTGGTGCTGAGAGGTATAAGACAATAGCAGGTGTAGCAAATGGCCAGGAGTGCACATCCCTGATCCATCACTGACTCTTGTAGCCTTGGGCAGACTCATTAACATCTCTAAGCCCTGTTGCCTATCCTGTAAAGTGGGGATGGTGGTAGTACTCTGGTGGCTTTCCTATGGCACTTGGTATGGTCATCTTCATCTTACGTTTTCCTAGATGGGATGCTTCTTGAGATCTGAGACTGTGCATCACCAGTGACTAGCATAGAACTGCTTACCACAGTACTCAACCAATGGTTGCTGACTGTGACTGGCAGTAGGGAAGTGGTAGGGGTTCATGGGTCAGACAAATCCAAGTTCCGATCCTGGCTTCACTATTTATTAATTGGGTGAGTTACTTCATTTCCTCCATCTCTCTTTCCTTGTCCCAGTTAGATACCTTGCCTCACAGGTAGTGGTGGAGATGAAGGGAAGAAATGTATGTGTGGTGATCAACTGAGAAGTCACCACTGTGATGACTGTGGGCAGACAAGAGATAGAGGATTGAATGTGGAGCCAGGTGGCCTGTGCCCAAGTCCCTGATCTGACAAATTACCAGCTTTCAGATCTTGGACAGGCCACCTAAATGTAAACTTTCCGATCCCTGTTTTCTCATCTGTCATGTAGAGATGTGAATGCTCCATTGCCTCAGGACTGTTGGATAGTTCTGATAAAGTGATATATGGGAAAGTTTGAAATCCATGAAACACTAACAGAATATAAAGAATTATTATACTCTGACCTATGTTTCCTCACCCACCTGAGTCCTCTGCAGGATGTCAGAGACCAGTAAGGGGCTCTGAGGGTCCAGACAATTCCTTTTCTTTCAAAGAAGTATCTTTTTATGAAAGTCTGCTGCCCCCTGGTGGGTATTATCACCACATTGCAACAAATTTTCCTGGAGAAGATTAGATGTTTTGGCTGTGGACTTCTAAGGAAACCAGCATATCCCCTGCCCTTGGTATCTGACATTGTGCTGGAGAACATAGCACATTTGGGGCAAGGAAGAGACAGACTTCTCTTGCCCCCCGTGTGGAGAAGTCTTGCTACAGAGGAGCCTGTGGCCTATTAGGCTGTGGGGAGTCTTGTGGTTACACTGCTATGCCACCTGTGCTGAATGAGTCATGGAGGGTCCAGCTGTTGCTCTCCAAACATCTCATGGCCCTGGTATTCCTCTGCTGAAATTAGAGATGTCTGGTAGGTGTTGTCTTTGGTGCAGGAGCTCCCAAACTACTGAGCTCTTTCTAGACCTGGAGTGGGGGGACGTCGAACCCTTCTATCACTAGGTAATTTATTTTTTTTATTTTTAAAAAGATTTTGTTAATTTATTCATGAGAGACACAGAAAGAGAGGCAGAGACATAGGCAGAGGGAGAAGTAGGCTCCCTGTGGGGAGCCTTATGTAGTTCTTGATCCCAGGACCCAAGGATCACGACCGGAGCCAAAGCAGTGCTCAGCCACACTGAATCACCCAGGAGTCCCTGTAATTTATATTTTTACCCCACAGATAAACATTTACTAGTCCTTGTCCCAGTTATGAAAGTGCCCTATGAAAGTGTGTGTGTATATGTGTTTTAAATTTGAGTGCTAATCAAGGCTTATGCGTTATATAGGGTTGTTATGTCCTTTTAGTGTCTTTCCATCTAAAATAGCCCATCTTCCTTACCTTTAATTTTTTTTCATATTGGATTTTTTGAAGAGTCTAAGCCAGTTGTGTTACAGAGTGTTCCACAACTGGATTTGTCAGATTGTTTGCTCATGATTGGGTTCAGGTGAGACATTTGTGGCAAGAACCCTTCATTGGTGACATTGTATCCTTCTTATCTCACATCAGGAGGCTCCTGCTATCAGGTTATATCAGTGCCTTTTAATGCCTCTATGTATCTGAATAACCTGGGGAGCTTTTTTCCCCCCCCAATATAGATTCTTGGGCTTCATATCTGGAGTTTCAATTTCATTGGACTGGGGTGCAGTCAGCACATTTTAATTATTCAGAAGCCTCACACAGATTCTGTTGGGTGACCAGGGTTGAAACCATGGGAGCGTAGTGTTCCGGCCTCTCTCCTTTGTGAATTTGCACTGTCCATGCAGTGCAAATGGATGGACATTGTAAAGCCTTCCTTCCAAACCAACAGAACCAGAGCAGTGCTGCTGAGTCCCCCTGCTTCTCTATCACCCAAAGAACCTCTTTAACCCAACCTCCTCCCATCAACCACGGGATCCTGAGAGATGACTCACTGTAGCCCCTTTGCCCTGGATCACAGAGTCAGGGGCTAAGTTGGATCTTCTGGTTGGGTATGGATGGTGGCAGGTCTGATTATAGACATAGTGTTGGTGCTAAAGAACCTGGAAGGAGCTCTTCTTGGGGATGGGAGGTGCAACTGTCACAATCTACTCATTTGGGTGAGAAGGAGGGAGCTAATATTATCTGTGTCCCTGAACTTTCTTCCCATGGCTGGGAGTGACATTTCTGGAAATCAGACTGGCTTTGAATATAAGAATTTGTAGATACTGAACATTCCTTATTTATATTGCAACAGACCAGTTAGTTACAATTCTCACTATCCCAACATTTGTGTTCTCTCTCTTTCTATCCACCGCCCCCCATAATCCTCCCACACTGCATATAAGGATATATTAACTTTCAATCTCTACTTCAGTGGAGAAGACAACAGAATTATAAGTGAGCTTTAGAGATGCAGATATCAGCATGGATGGAGCAGTGGAAAGAGGAGTTGGAACTTTGGTCTTCTGAGCTTGTGACTAGGATCAGGTTCAAAACAGTTAAGAAAATGTGGTCAGGAGGCATGGAGAGTCAATCAAAGTGGAAAGATTTGCAGGAGCTGCCACTGAGGGGAATGTGTTTCCATGGACTGTGGGAGGAGAGAATGGATCAGGAAGTGCGGAGTGCAATGGCTGAGGAGGAGGAACTGCAGGGGGGTGAAGACAGAGGAAGCTTGAAATGCCCTTAAGTTTGGCAGTGTCCTTTAGCACTGAAGATCCAGCTGATGAGCCAAGAGCAAAAACTTGGCAATGGTAACACCAGGCTGATCATTGCACAATCCGAGACTAGAGGGAGCTCTGGCGCTATGTCATTTGTCCCTTCTTTAGACCATTGGGGAAACCAAGCCCAGATTGTGAAAGGATGTGACTTGTCCTGGGGCACTTTTATTCCTGGGTTTTCCCCCAAGGAGCCAGGAGACTATTTCTTCAGAAAATTTTTTTATTTATCTCATTGCTTTTCAGACTTCCAAAACCAAACTGAAGGGGAAGAAGATGGTGGGTAAGCAATGAAGAAATAAGAACACATGAGGCGAGAAAGCTGACAGTGGTCATTTTGGGGGCAGGTTGAATGTGTGAGGATGCTGTCTGTTCAGTGGGAGACTACAGGGGAGAAACTCCATGAGCCTGTATGTGTTGGGACATGTGTTTGTCATGCAAAGGCACCAAGGAGTGTAACTGTGAGGTTGTGCAAGTGACTGATATTGCTATGTTTCAAATTACTTGAGGTCACAGTTTCAAACTTTTAAAATGGTTTTGTCGAGTCCTCAGAAGAATTGAAGCTACGTTTTGTGTTTTGGTGCGTTTTCAATCTGAGCCACTGAAATTAAATAAGAAGGCTGAATCTAGAGTTGTCCAGAGTTTGTTCTATGGAGTGTTAATATAGTTCACGTAGTGGGGGAAAAATGTTTGGAAAAGACTGGGGTTACTATATATAAGTCTTCGTAGGGCTTTAGAGCTTTGTGAATCTCCAGGTGAGGATGTGGTGTGCAGCATCTCTCAAACCACAGCATCATGGGTCTTCTCCTTGGGGCTTAGCATCTTGGGAAGCCACAATTGTATGGATCACCATTTTAGAGACACTGTTCAAGTTCTAAACACTTATTAAGTGATGAAGATAAGAAAAACTTTTTAGTTTTTAGTATGAAAACTTTACTCATGAAATTGATTTTTAAGCAACATTTAATAAAAACACTATATTCAAAGATGATGATTTTAAGTAAATTTAAAGGCTCTATTTGATTTTTTTCCCCCATGACTCAACATTTGTGGTGAGACAGCATAGAATTTGCTCCTTCCACTTTTCATTCTTTTCATTGGACAGTTACATGCTTGACCATCTATTCTTTTACATGTTAACTTGGAAATTTAACTTGGATGTTTAACTGAAATTCTCGAATCGGTCTATACTCTTCTCCCAAACTAACTCAAAGACGTGAGTATGCTTTAATTCTAACCATCTCTCATGACTTATATGCCATTGTTGTCCAACATCTTAGTTCTGTCTTATATCTGGAAGCCCCCAAATTAGATCTTATGACTATTATTTTATACATCAATATTTGTATAGATTTGTTTGCATGTTAACAATCTTGCTTGCTTGCTTCATTCCTTCTTGTATCTCAGACATTAGAGTTTTCCCACTGAGGTCTGTTTATAACAAGCTCTGCTTTGCTCTGTCTACCAGTTTCTTTATTTCAGTTTATTCTTGAGGGATAGTTTTGTTTGGCATTAAATCTAGGTGGATAGTTATTATCTTTAAAGTTCAATCCCTTCATCTATTAGATATGGATATTAAATATCTTCCTTAATGACTTCATCAGGAGGTTCTTGAGAGGACCATATGGCTTAACAAGTAAAAGCTTTAAACAATAAATGTCAAATGTTTTGTTTGTCCTCTGCTTCATAGAAAACTTTGGAAGTTGTGTAAGACAGCACTAACTTTTTCAGCAAACGGGCTCTTTGCCAAAATACACTAGCACAGTGTTTCTCAATCTTGTTTTCATTATGTCCCTATAAAGAGACTTCTTAGATATATTTTTCTAATTACTCTCTCCCTGTAAAATTTAATGCTACAGATATATTGTATACCTATTATGTACTGTGTGTATGTCTGTATTTTATTCATAAAAAGAATAAAGATTATTCACCTCCTACACTCAGAACTAATTTTTTCTCCCTTCAGAGCCATATCACCCTCAGTGAGAATGCATGTCTTAGTGGCATTAGAAAGCAGAATTTTCAAACCACACCATTACCTAAGGATCAAGCTTTGGAATTGGATTAACTTGCAATAGAGTCCTTGCTCTGTCCTTGATGATCTGTGTCACACTGGCAAGTTATTTGGCCTCTCTAAGCCTGTTTTAGGCTCAAATATGGTGACAGTAACTAAATGAGCATTAACTACAGTGCCTGAAACACAGTAATTGCTCAATAAATGTTATTCACAAACATTTCCAAAATAGTCTGTATTTCTTAACCCTTTTCTTTTATTACTTTATTGTAAGAACAACACATTAACACATTAACACAACACATTTAAACATTAAACATAACATGTTATGTTTTAACATATTTAGACATTAAAGAAAAAATAGGTTATGTAATTCCACCCTCTCTTCCTCTCTAGACCCAATCCTCAACACTGTAGGGGGTACTCCAGAGGAGGCAAATGCCTGTGGAGGTTCCTACTCAGTGGCCCTGTGAGAAGGAGCTCTCCCTGAGGGGCCTGATGGGAGCCTGGGGCTGGGGAAGGAGACAGAGGTCCTGAAAGGACAGTTCTCAGGGCAGCTTTGCTGAGGTCACCACCTCACAACACACTGGAGGAAATTCCCCAGAAATAGCCTGAAGTACTTTACCTGACTCTAGGGCAGTGGTTCTCAAAATGTGTTCCCTGGACCGGCAGCATCAGCATCACTTGAGAATTTATTAAAGCTGCAAATATTTAGATCTCACCCCAGATCTCTTGAATCAGAAACTCTGGGGTTGGAGCCCAGTGATTTGTATTTCTACAAGCCCTCCAGGGGATTCCGAGGCACTTTCATGTTTGAGAACCATTGCTCTGGGACAACTGTTCCCTCTCACAATGTCCCGCGGAGGGCATGATTGCAAAAGGTTTGCTGAGAGAGGGGCCAGCTGAATCCCCTCCTGAGAAGAAACAGAGGTTGGAGGCTTAGAAGGCTTTGGGCCAGATGTCAACTGTGAATGCCTGAACATTCCTTAGAGACTCTAACGTAGCTGGATTCTGTTCCAAAGAAGCTGTCACTTAGAGGTCAGTTTGGAGGCTGAACTGAACCCAACCACCAACAAAAGCATTCAGGATTTTTCTGTGTGCTGAGGATCTTCCTCCACAGAATATTATGTTTTCTTTCATATGAAAATAGGACATCAAGGTTATGCCAACGTGTGATTTAGCTAGAGAATACCTGTATGTTTTGTCCCCAAATGTCTCATGAGTCCAGGCTTAATTTTGTGCTGGTCAATATGGTCCAATCAGAAGAATGTTCTGGTAATCTATAAATGTATTTCTCTAAGGTTAAGGTTTCTGAGCCAATAATAGACCTTAATTCCTCTGCTTGGTTCTTCAAAGAAAAAGAAAACAGTGGGATTTAAGCAGCTTTCCTTCCAGCAACTTCTAGACCTTGTAGAAGAGAGACTAGTCAGTTAAGGACTAGGTCGGGCTACATATAATAGGATACCTAAAATAGCAGTGACATATATATGTAAGGGTTTTGGGATCCCTGGGTGGCACAGCGGTTTAGTGCCTGCCTTTGGCCCAGGGCGCGATCCTGGAGACCTGGGATCGAATCCCACATCGGGCTCCCGGTGCATGGAGCCTGCTTCTCCCTCTCCCTCTGCCTGTGTCTCTGCCTCTCTCTCCCTCTCTGTGTGTGTGACTATCATAAATAAAAAAAAAATAAAAATATTTATATGTAAGGGTTTTATTTTCTCACAGCAAAGAAGTCTTCAGGTAGGCAGATCACGAACAATGGTTATCAAGATTCAGGCTCCTTTTATAATTCTGCTCCATTGTCCTAGCTTGTGATTGGCATCCTCAGTGAAGGTCACTTTCTTCCCGGAAAGCAGGACTGAGGAAGGGAATAAGGGAGAAGATAAAAGGGGGCTGGGGCTGCCTTCACTGTGCCTCCCTGGAAGCCTCACCCAGAACATCTCTTATATCTCTTTGGCCAGAAAACTAGCAGCAAAGGAGTCTGGGAAATGTCTTATTCTGAAAGGCAATGATCCCAGCTGAAAGTCATGGTTCTGTTACTAAGGAAGAGGCCTGGATAGTGAGGTAAGCAGATAAGAACCTGTGCCCTATGTGAGACTGATTCTGGGGATGTACAGGATCTTCAAGGGGTTGGGGAGAGAGCACTTGGTAAGGGATGAGATGTGTGACAGCCTTGAGCAATAGCATCAAGATGACATCCTGAGATACAATCTTATTTGTTTCTCGGCTTCTTCCAGCAGAGAGAGGGGGTCCCATGTCAGGCTTTGCTCCAGGAGCAGCTCCATCCATTCCAAGGAGGAGAATGCAGAGCTTTTCCCTGGCTCCCCTCCATCTCCCCTCATTCCCTGACAGCTGTGCACATAATGTTTATGTGCCCCCTTCCTCTATTTATGTATCCTGGATCCTCACTCTCCTTCCTTTGTTTTCATCTGACAAATGAAGAAACTAAGTCTCAAGGGAAGAAAAGAACTTTTCTGGCTGCAGAGCTACATTTTAGAATTGGATGTCTGAGGGTTCCCTATGTCACGATGGGATGCCATGACCTCCTTGCATTCCTTCTGTCTCCTAGTTGAGCCTGAGAAAGCTGGGCTGAGAACTCTGCTAGGAATTCTGCTAGCTTTTAATGAAACAGGGGTGTATTCGGTAATAGGAAATGTGTCTTTTTTTGGGGGGGAGGTTATAGTTAAATAACGTCTTGGGGGGCAAAGTGTGTGAGGGATCTGGGGGAGGGTAGGCACAAGGGCAGAAGTGCTGAGAGACCCCTAGGTTTGTGGAAGAGCTATCTGAGAGAGGCCCTCCAAGTCCACTACCACCCCTGAAGGGTAATCAGCAGCCCTTCCCAGCCCTATGTGCACATTCTCCTAGCCCTTTCCTCACAGGGAGGAGCGTCCCTCCACAGCTTGCTGGAGCCTTGGGCTTGCGGTTTGGAGAAATCTGGAGCCAAGTGGAAACTCCTGACCATCAGGATTTCATTTCCTGGTGACTTGAGTCTTTGGGCCTGGAGACTGCTCAGAGTCTGAACAATCAAAGCTGTGGGCCTTGAGACTTGACAGAATTTGGCTTTAAGCATTTGAATGGATGACAATAGGGGAACGGTTAAATAAATTCAGGTATGAAAGACTGTGCAGTATTTAAAAAGAAATGGGGATATAGACATAAAAAGGTTTCTAACATGTATTATTAGTGAAGAAAGCAATTTATAAATTTAAAAATACAATGAAACTAATTTTGTTTCAAATGCACATGTATGAAGCTGTACTATAAAGATGTTTTAGGATTCCAGCAAACCAGTAACTTCTCTGAGCCTCACAGAGTTGCTGTGAGTCTTAAAGGAAACCATACCTGAATGTGCTTTGCAAAAGTTAAAGTGGGATACAAGTATAAGGTAGAAGGTATGAAACTATACTGTGCTATATGTATATATTTGAATATATATATATGAAACTATATATATTCCTGTCCTTGCTCCCAAAGTGAAATTGGGATAAGGACAGAAGGAATTGGGAGCTTATTATAGGATAGGCACTGTTCTAAGCACTTCTCATGCATTACTTGCATATACTACAGCCCTGTGCAGTAGTATTATTAATATCATCCCCATTTCATAGTTGAGGAACTAAAGCACTTTAAAAAATGATTTATTTGAGGGGGGGGGAGAGAGAGAGAGAGAGAGAGAGAGAGAGAATGAATGAGCAGGGGCAGGGGTGCAGAGGGAGAAGGAGAGAGAATCTCAAGCAGACTCCCTGCTGAGTGCAGAGCCTATATGGGGCTCAATCCCACCACCCTGAGATCATGACCTGAGCTGAAGTCAAGAGTGGGATGTTTAATCCACTGAGCCATCCAAGTGCACCTCCTCCTTTTTTTTTTAAATGATTTGGAACTGAAGCACTTTTAATTTCCATGGTCATTCAGCTAGCAAGCTTGAACTTGAACCCAGCTCCTGACATCACAGCGGTGTTCTTAACTGCAGTAACATGTTGAAGCACCCTGGACACATTCCTAAGTCCTATGTCTGCATAAAACTTTTGGACATCCCCTTCTTGCAGTTCTGAGGAAGTTCAGATTTAAACTTCCCAGAATGAGTATGTGACGCTGGTTCTAAACGCTACTGAGTGCATATTCTAGGCTTTAGCCAGGCACAGGAGTGACAATGGCTAACCTTTTTTGGAGCACTTGCTGTACGCAAGACATTCTTCTGCTGAGTGCTTTGCAAATACTAATTCAGTGCACCCATTTTATACAGGCGATAACCATTATCCCCACTTTACAGTTAGCTGAGAAAAGGGCTGCACAGAGTTTAGACGCAATGTGAAGTTTGCACGCTCAATGCAAAGATGTGTAAGGCGTGGTCTCTGCCCTCAGGTCAGCGTATAACAGCACCGAACAGAGTAGTCAATAAAACAGCGCCGCAGATGCTGTAGTGCCAAAGGTGCTCAGGGAGGACCAGTCAATCCCTGCGAGGGGTGGTGTCACGTCTGCGGGATCCCGAGAGGCTCAGGTGCAGGGGGTGGGGGCTGCACGGGCACTGCCTGGAATGAACGAGTGCGGACGCACCCTAGACTTTCGGGTGACGACCGAGCGCCACGCCAACCGCAGCGCCAGCCAAAGATAGGTGGCGGCTGCTGCCTGAGGCGCGGGCCCTCCGCGGACCCCGCGACCCCACCACACCCCCGCGGGTCCCCGCAGAGCGCGGCCGGGGACCTGCCACCGCTCCCGGCGGCCTGCGGGCTTCGGCGGCGAGAAGCCCCGCCCCGCCCCCCGCAGGAGGCAAACTGCGCTCCTGATAGGCTGAGATGGTAAGAGCCCCGCCCCCGGAAGACAGCGGGGATTGGTGGCCGCGACACACGCGGAAGGGGGCTGTCGGGATTGGTTGCCGCCTTCTCCGCCGTCGGAGCGCCGGGCTGAGGCGCCTCGGGTAATTTTCCGGGTAGAAATGTCTGGATCTCTGTCTTCCCGGTACAGACTCCTGCGGAGACTGCTCGTCACGTGTGCGTCACTTTACACCTTTTTGTGAAAAACCAAACGTCCCTTAAGAGGACGATCTAGTCATCCACGGCCGTTCCCGCGGGGAGCGCGGCGCCGTCAGTTTCTGATTGGCTCGCGCAGCTCTGGCCGGACGCCGCCCCCTGGTGGTCCGCGGGGGTAACTACCGGCGCTGTGGCCGCGCGGAGTCCGCTCCTGGCCTGCTTGGCTCCCGGAATGAAAGCCTCTGGACGGCCTGGGGTGGGTTCCAGCGTTTCCCTAAGCCCCGTTTCCTGCCTTCCCTGGCTGAGCCTCATCTGTAAAACGGGGATAATAATACCTCAGTGGGTTGCTGTGAAGTTTCAGTGAATTAATATGCTTAAGGTTTGCACAGTGTCAGGCACATAGTAGGTGCACAATAAACGATACTTGGTGGAGCTCTGTGAACTGGTTAAGAATGCATGTTCTGGAGTTTGAAAGACTAGCCATTGATTCCCAGATTCCTTAGCCTCTCTCTGGTTCCTCACCTGTAAATGAACAGACTAACAATAGCACTTATTTCATGGAATTGTGGATTGAGATAATACTGGTATATATATATCTATATATCTATATTGTGGTTAGTATCACTGTCGTATAACAGTCGAGATATATGTATATATATATCTCAATCGATAAATGTTGCTTCTATCATCATCATCATCATTTTTTTTTCATCATCATCATTTAACTGTTATGATTACTGTTTCCATTCTTCTTCCTCTAGGCAAAAGGCTGCGTTAGCCCAAATTGGCCCCTCTGAAAGAGGAGTAGTAGTTTACTTTGCCTGGAATTAAAGTCTGTAAATCAGCCACATTCAGTTGTGTGAAGACCAGGCTTGGATAATCTCTACATCACAGTGCTGCCCACCATCTCCATCGTTCTTTTAGGCACTGTCTTCTTAAGCCCCAGTGAGTACCTGAGAAGAGCATAACATAATCATTTTGGTGCAGAATTAATTTATCAGAGTATCTTTTATACTGATTATAGTGTTTAACAGCATTTTGAGGGTAGGGCACACAGAATGGTATATTCTGACGGGGTAGGATAAGACATCTGGGTTTTGAAAGTGAAGGACCTAAGTCAACATACACTCTACTGTACGCCTGGGATGGGACCAGTGATGGTGAAGCGTGTGGTGCTGGTTGGGCGCTGGGCACCTGGGAATCCTTGTAAGGCATGGAAAGAGTGCTGGACTAAGTCTCAGAGATTGAAATTCTGGATATAATTTAACTACTCTCTGGCTATATGACTATGGATGAGTCACTTATATTTTCTGAGAATTCATTTCCTTGTTAGTAAAGTTGATACAAGATTCTCTTATATGGTGCCTGGCACATAACATACACTCTGTAAATTCTAGTTATTGTTATTATTATTGTTTTTAATTCTTCCTCTGAAGTATGTTGAGGATTGGGGGCAGGGAATGCATTCCATTACGTTTTATACTCTAAGAGTCCCGGGTGTCTGAGATCACCAGATGAGCAATTGGGAGTTTGGCAAGAGTAGTTCACCTTTTCTATTTTTTACTTATCTCCTCTTCTGTCCTTGGTGTGTCCATCAGGGGAAGTCACACAAGTGACCCAGTTTAATGAGGTCTTTATAATTCCTTGGATACCTCCTTACCTTGCTGTAAATCTGCTCATCTCCCATCATTTGTCCCACATGCTCCCTTCCCTTTTGGCCTGTAAGATGAGATTCTAGCTACATCTTAGGCCATGTGCCCAGTGATCTCCATGTACCTTGGCAGCTTGGATTTTGGGGCTCTTCTCAGAGTGAGCGGCTTATAATGGGAAGCCCAAGGGTTGAGGTGGTATTGATAAGAGCAGGAAAGGGAAGGGCAGATGATATCTTCTCCAGTCATCCAGCTATTTTTTGCATGATTGCTATATTCTACTCAGTCTGGAGTCTATATTTCCTCCCTTCTGAAGACATATATGGCGCTGTTTCTCAGTTAAATGTAGACAGAATTTTTAGTAGGAAAATCTGAGGATTTTGTGTTGGGCATTACATTTGAATCTAGCCCTTTACCAAAATTTTAAACAAATTTCTTATTTTCAGTTTTATTATTTATGAAATGGCAATAATTGGAATACTTCTGTGTAGTAAAAAGGAATGAACTATTGATAAATGCAGTAACATTAATGAATGTTAAGTAATCATGCTGAGTGTAAGATGGCAGAAAAAAGAGTACATACTCTATGCTTTTATTTATATAAAATTCTAGAAAGTACACACTAGTCTATAGTGTCAGAAAGCAGACCAATGGTTATCTGGAAACAAGCAACCAGAGAGGGTTTGGAAGGAGGGCACAAGGAGACTTTTGGAAGTGATGGTTTCATGAGTGTATTCATCTGTCAAAACCTATTAAATCACATGCTTTGAATGTTTGCAGTTAATTGTTTGTCAGTACCTCGGTAAACTCGTTAAGATGGTGATAGTAAAACCTATTTTTAAGTAGTTGTGATTTTTTTAATTGAAGATGAACATTGCATTGAAGTTCCTGGAATAATACCACAAGCAATTGATAAAGGGCATTTCTATTCTCCCCCACTTAACACATGTTTTTAAAGATGATATCAAAGCATTAACTTTAGTATCATATACTTATATGACAAGGCATATAAGCAGGTCCCAATACTTTAAGTAATAAAGGGTATAATTTCTCCTGCTTTCTTTGGGGTCACAGGTAAATGTATCTGGTAAGGATTAAATGAAACAGTCACACAAGGAACTTTGAACAGTGCTGGGCATGTAGTGAACACGGTATTTTTTTGACTACTAAAGATCTTCCTCAACGATGGGATGAGATCCTGATAAGTTGAAAATATCATAGGTTGAGCATATATTTAATGTATCTAACCTACTGAATGTCATCATTTAGTCTACCCTACCTTAAATGTGTTCAGAACATTTATAGTTACCTACAGTTGGGCAAGATCATCTAACACAAAGCCTGTTGTATAATAAAGTATTGAATATCTTATGTGATTTGTTTAATACTGTACTGAAAGTGAAAATCAGAATGGTTGTAAGTGTATCACTTGTTTACTTTGTGGGGCTGAGTGGAAGCTGCAGCTTGTTACTGTTGCTTAGCATCTTGAGAATCATACTGCCTATCAGTAGGCCAAGAAAAGATAAAAATTCAAAATTCAAAGTGAAGTTTCCACTGGATACATCTCTCACACCATCATAAAGTAGAAAAATTGTAAGTTGAAGCATTGTAAGTTGGGGGCCATCTGTATCATCACTGCTATAGGCTTAACAGATGGTAGAGAGTGAGTGAACAGTGAATATTGGTTGTAATTACAGTTATTTTTATTACTAGATTGGATGGTCAGGAAAGACTTGCTAACAAAAGATCAAGGAAGCTGATTTTCAAAAGGGTTTACCTTTCCTGAGATTTCTTGATGGAGTTGAATCTTTTTTTCTCATGACAAATTGTGACAGAAACCATCTGGAAGAAATTTGGTTACTCTATTTTTCAGGAATAAAATAACTCATCATTACTGTTGATACAGATGATATTAAAGGTATCAGGTATACTTGCAGTGATCAGTGAATTTGGATGAGAATAAATAGTCCCCAATCCTAACAGTGGTACTGGTATTTGGGAGTCATAAGTTAGCATCAGACATAAGAACTCTTGGGAAACTTGTCGGAATGCAGATTTGTGAGGTTTACCTATAAATATTTTAGCTCATTGGTTCTGGAATAGGCCAGGAATTTGTATTTTATTTTATTTTATTTTATTTTTTATTTTTTTTTTGTTTTTTTCAGGAATTTGTATTTTAATACTCATGCCCAGTTGATTTTGATACAGGTAGTCTGTAGACCATACTTTTGGTAGTCTGTAGACCATACATACTTACTCATGTAAGACGTTGGTACCTTGGACAGCGCCTGGAGACACAGGCCCAAGATTTTCAGGACGCAGGATAGCTCCCAGCATCTGTAGCCTCATATACTGTGGGAAATGAAGTCCAGTTCTCAAAGGGGCTGGCCCATTTTCCTAGAGAATACCATCCCCACCCCCATCAGTTTTGGGAAACTGAAAGTTCTGGTTCCTGATGACAAAGAGAAGGGGTACATGGCCCACCTTATAGGAGAAAATATTTTAATTCCAGAGTGTGCCTTACTTGGAATTCTGGGGCAGTGGAAGAACAGGTAGTCTTCAGAGGATCGGAGACCTTCCTGAACTTGTATATAAAATTGTGAAGTAGATTATGCGCCTATATTTTAGTGGATGGGGAAGTTAACTTTTTCTTTATTTGAGGGTGGAACTTTTCTGAATCAATTAACTTGTATACTTTTCTGTACAGTTTGTGTACTTTGATAGACCTCTTAAGATTTGTATGTGGGATGCCTGGGTGGCTCAGCGGTTTAGCACCTGCCTTCTGTCCAGGGTGTGATCCTGGAGACCCAGGATTGACTCCCACCTCAGACTTCCTGCATGGAGCCTGCTTCTCCCTCTGCTTATGTCTCTGCCTCTCCCTCTCTCTATGTCTCTCATGAATAAATAAATAAAATATTTTTCAAAAAAGATTTTTGTGGGAGACTAGAGAGTTTTATTTAAATTCTCCTTGGCATTCAAGTACCTAATTATCATCAATATCACTTCAACTATGACAACATCAATAAAAAACAAGCAAATAAACAACCCTTGAAGGTATCCAACTCCGACATCTCAAGCCATAACTTGAAGAATTCTCAAGTGTTGTGATGGAAGTCCATTAAAGTTGGTACAGAATTTGATATAGGTCATGTTGGCTAATCTGGAAACCTTATTTTGCTGAAAGACTATCTTATTATAAGCTACCATTAATGTGGGAAATGAGGTTGTTTTGATGATTAAGGCATTTTCTTTCATATATCATTTGATCTTTAAATGTTATCTTTGGTCTTACAAATAGACAAATCAGTGGTTATGGAGTGTTGAGTTAGCTAATATTTGCAGCAGGTCAAACTAAAGTGATGGCTATTAACAATATTCTATTTAATGTATAGCCCCAAAGCAACTAGTTAGTAAGCAAACCACCTCACATTCATTATATGTGGCCTGTCTGATAATAATCTGTAGCTGATATTCTTAGATACATAACATATGTAAAAAGAAAGTCATTCTCTCAAAGACATAGCTGATTGGAATGATCTGTTTTGAAAGATTTTCTGACTATGGAGAAGGCTCTGCTGAGTCACTGCCAATAAGAGGAGCTACTCCAGTGTTAGAGAGGGAGGATCAGTGCTATTAATATGCTCATCAGCTCCCCAAGAAGCTAAGGGCATGCATTTTGGAGGTAGTTTATATCCATGACCCTGATATTTTTCTTTCTATGAGATAGAAATTATTGAATCAAGGTTCTAAGCAACTCAGCAGACCTTTTGAACTAGCAGTGCTAGTTTCAGAGTAAAGATAATCCAGGTAATTTCTTTTCTTGGCTTCTGTGATGCCAGCTTCTCATGTTTGATTTCCCACCTCCATGTCACTGGATATCCCCTATCAGTCTCTTGACTCACTCCATCTTCTTTGCTTGACCTCCAGACTCTTTCCTGGGTTCTCTTTTCTAGCTACACTATCTCCCTGGTAGATTTCATTTAGTCGCATCATGTTAATACCATCTATATGCAGATGACTCCCGAATGTAAGACTGCAGTCTTGACTTTTCCTTGTGCAGCAGGCTCATAAATCAAACTGCTTACTTGTCCAATTGCCTCCATGACTTGAATGTCTAATAGGCATCTTCATTGTAATGAGTCTCAAACAACTCTATTCTCTCTCTACTCTTCCTTCTCCCTAAACTGTTCTCCCAGTTTCTTCCTCAGAAAGTGACATCATCCCAGTTTCTTAAGATAAAAACTTGGGAATCATTCCATTCTTTTCTTTGTGTGTCACATCTAGTTAATCAGTTCCATCTCTGGAATATATCTCCAATATGTTCATTTCTTCCATTTCTACAACTGTCACCGTCAGGTCAAACAATCAGAAGCTCTCATCTGCACTATTTTAATGGTCTCTTAAGTCTTATTTCAGCTTCCATTTTTGTCCTACTCTAATCCTTTCTCCAAACAGCAGCCAGAATAAATCATAACTTAGGTCATATCATTTCCCTTCTTAACACCCTCAATGGTTTCTTATGGAATTTAGTATAAAATTCAAACTACTTCTCTTTTAAGATTTATTTATTTGAGAGGGAGGGAGGGAGAAAGAACATGAGTGGGAGGGGCAGAGGGAGAGGCAGAGAGAATCTCAAGCAGACTGCCCTGAGCATGGAGCTTGATATGGGGCTCCATCTCACGACCCTGAGATCATGACCTGAGTCAAAACCAAGAGTTGGATGCTTAACTGACTGTGCCATCCAGGCACCCCCAGACTATTTTCCATATATGTATGTATGTATGTAATCTCTACAACCAACACAGGGCTTGATCTCATGACCCCAAGATCAAGAGTTGTATGCTCTTCCCACTGAGCCGACCAGGTGTCCCAAGATTACTTTCTTACTTTAAAACCCTATATGAGGGCAGCCCGGCTCCCTGCATGGAGCCTGCTTCTCCCTCTGCCTGTGTCTCTGCCTCTCTCTTTCTCTCTCTCTCTCTCTCTGTGTCTAATGAATAAATAAATAAAATCTTAAAAAAAAGACCCTATATGATATGGTTATGCTCATCTCTCTGACTCAACTCTTCCTTCTCTCTCTTGCTTTCTGTGCTTTCACCACATGAGCCTTCCTCTGGTTCCTTAAACACACCAGGTTCATCCCCACCTCACAGTGTTTGCACTTGCTGTCTCTTCTGCCTGGAACTGTCATATTAAAGAACTTCACATGACTGGCTTCTTTTCAATATTCAGGTTTCAGCTCAAATATTATTTTTATAGAGATAATTTATTCATAACAGGAATCATTCATTTATTTCTCCTTTAGTTGCTATCTCTCATGTCACCCTGCTTCCTTTTTAAAAAAAGATTTATTTATTTATTGGAGAGAGAGGAGAGAAACCAGGGAGCCCCACGTGGGGCTTGATCCTAGGACCCCGGGACCACGACCTGAGCTGAAGGTTGACGCTTAAGGTTGACCCAGGCACCTCACCTTGCTTCCTTTTCTTAGTGTTTATCACGTACTGGGTACAAATTTTGTATGTCACATATTCAAGCAAGCAAAAGAAATGGAAATTTCCTTGTTTTTAATAATGACTACAGTAAGCTAAGCTAATGTCACAAACAGCCTCAAATTTCAGTGGCTTGATACAATAAAGTTGATTTCTTGTAGAGTAGAATGGGAGATTATGGGCAGGAAGGCAGGGGAAGGAGTGTCTGATCTGTTACTACTTCTTGTCCACTCTGATCTCCTTTGAGTGGTTGCAGACTTGTCTGTTGTTATCAGCCACATGCCTTCTAGTTGGGCCCATGCCAATCACTCAGCATCCTTTTTGTGTAAGGCAGTTTGCCTCTCCTGGTCCACTGGTGCTGTCTCAGACAACTCTGTGCCCTTATTTGGATTATGGAAAGCTTTATGATACTTTCCCATACCATTCTTTGCTGACATATACTGGGGTAGGGTGGTCGCAGGACAGCCATGCTGGGTTTTCTTTCTGAGGGTACAGGCCAGCTTCCATTCTACTCTGTAGGGAACACTCTCTGCTGTGGGGGACATAATGTGAGTTTGTAAGAAATTCTCAGCTCTCAGATTCCTGAAACTAATTGGGGGCTCTATCTTCACCCAACTAAAGTTTCTTTTCTGAGACGGGCCAGGAGGAAAGGCCTCTGTTTATGGCACCTTCACCAATAATTTTCTCTCTTGCTTTTATCTCCCAGTTTTGAAGCTGTTTCCTTCAACTGAGAAAAATCTTTGATCTTCTCTTTATGTGGTGAGAAAGCTGACATCTCATCTCTTTTTTTCCCCCAAACTGTGTTTATGGATAAACTCTGTGTCCTCTACTTCCAGACTTTTCTTCTTGATGTTCAAGGCCAAGTTTTTTGAAATTAAACAAAACAAGGCAAAATAAAGCATTTCCTCTCCAAACATCTTGATGTGAAATACTATTGTCTCTTCTATGAGAAGAAAAGAATCGATGCATAGACTCAAAGCCACCAAGAGTAGTGCCAGTAGAAAGGGACCTCTGCTTCTGAAAGGGCATAAGGGAGTGTGAGGGTGAAATTAGGTTGGCTGTGGAAATGAGAAACTGCCGTGAAGGTCTCAGACTATTACTTCTCCACCATATCTCGTGTATGAGCTCGTTTCCCCCAGAACATAATCTCCACATGAGCAAAGATCTTGATGATCTTATTTATTACTTACATATTTCTGGGACTTAAAATAGTGCTTGTACTAAGTAAATATTTATTAATTAATCAATTTACAGTGATTAATTAATATTTGCTGGATGAACAGAACAAAGGCTTTGGCATTTTCCTGAGCTTCAGTTTAAGCTATGACTTCTGTCTGCTTATGTCGTCCTATTTCTATATCCCTTGAATAACTGTGGATCACCAACTGAGGTATGCTGACATATGAGGAGCTCTGAGCAGACCCTCTCTTTAGACTTAGCCGTGTAAATACTCTAAAGACTGAATTCAGTTACCAGGGAATGCACCTGGACTGCTAACACAGACCTAAGAACGTCCCTTCTAATGATAAGCACTGAAACAAAGTGAGATTTTGTTATCTAAAAATTAATATGACTCAAGAAGTTAGAACTAGAATATATCCATGTTTTATATATAACATATTTCCTTCACATTATTTTAACTTCTGTAACATTAAAATAAACTGAGCATGACAGTCCTCTTACTCAGACTAAAGCAACTTATGAACATGCCATTTCATATTGTTTAAAGGAAGTAAATGCTTTACAAAATTTGGAGGGAGAAGACAAAGAAAGGAAATCCACTTCTTTGGTCCATTTTTGAGGCAAAGATTTTGCTCCCTCGTCACAATCAGACCCTGATATTGGGCTCCACACTCTTCCACAGATGTCTCCTTACCTGCAGTGTGTGCCCAGTCTTCCCAAACCGGCCAGGATCTTCTGTTTTTCCATCACCTTGGCCATTCTATTCCCTCAGCCATTCTTCCACTTTGGGGCCCAGCCTAAATTCCACTTACTCTTTAATACTTTACCTCTTCCTCTTCCTCCCTGTTAGAATTAACTTCCTTTGATTTTTATACCTCTGTTTATCATGTATTTCATTCTACTTTGGGTTTGTGATTTGGTGGCAAGTGGTGCTCTTTTACTAGCGTGCAAGCCTCTGGAGAGGCTTTGCTCACCACGTCCACCGTAGCACTTTGCACTCTGCAAATAATTATTAATGCTGTCATTCGGGAAATACTTAAGTGTTTACCACATTTCAGGAACTGACCTTGGCATGTAATATAGCTAGCTAGACAAAGATCTAGCTTGTGGCTAAACAAAAGTCTATGTTACATTATTATTTCAGTTAAATTGACTTGGGTTGTACTTCAATATTGGAAGACAGATGGTTTTCTCTTTTTTAAAATTTTTGAAACTTATATTTTTTTGATTGTATGTCATCCCCAGATTTATTCATATTTCTGCCCTATTTTCATTGTTCAGAAATGGAGCTGAATCTTTTATACACATGAACACATAGAGGCACTTCTTCCAGTGTAGGAAGGAGTTGGGGTGAAAGTTTCCATCTATGTTTACCCTCTGCTATCTTGGCTTTAGTTTGAATTGCTTTATCAGGCTGAGAGTCCCGTCTAAAACATTTATTTATGGAATACATATTTATTGAGCACCATCTATGCATAAGTCACTGTGACCATTTCTCCTTAGGTGTGCTTTTTTCTCATAGGAGGCACTATCTAATTTAAGTGAACATCTCCAGTCTTGCATTCAGAGCTGGTAGTGACTGAAAGGATGAAGCCTCCTGGTCATAGCTGATACTATTGAGGTGGAACTAGAATTCAGGACACTTGATTTCCAGTCCAAAATTTCTTTTCATTTTACTAATGTCTCATCATTTCATTATGCCAATTATTTTCAAATGCAATGATAGTAACAAACTTCAGCTTTCCATGATTATTACTATTACAGGCCAACTTGCTGAATAGTAATAATTAAATAAAAGTCATTTCACATTAAAAATAAAATAATACCCTTTTTCTTATCAATATTTAGTCTTGGCACAAAGTAGCATAAACCACCCACTTTTGAAGGGATTATTAATTTTCTGCCAAGCTTATCCACACATTGACTGTATTAACTTATTAATTATGAAATTGCTAGTTGCTAAAAGTTCCTGAAGTTTCTGTGGTTGAACCAATAGGGATTATTTAAATATTAACATTTCAGTGCAGGTGTTCAGTGGGAGGCCTTCCATGTAGTGATTCAGAGACCCAGGCTCTTTCCATTTGGTGGTTCTATCATTTCTTAGGAATTCAGAATCCTTTGCTTCCACCTTTTACATGGAAATGAGAGAGAACAAAAAATGTGTAGGAGATTTTTGTAGGCTAGATTTGAACTGAAGAACATCATGGCCCACAATCCACTGTCCAGGAAGCCATCATGTGGCCCAACTAGAGACAAAGAAAAGCTGGTGAGAGAATATGGTTTCTGCCTGCATGGCTGCTTCCTAGCAACAAATGCAGCACTATGGACTGGAGCAGGAATGTTCAATCTCTCCACTGCTCAAGCTAAATGGTGAAGCGAGTGGGGTCTGAATTCTCATGCCCCCAGCTTCTTGTTTCTTTTCCTTTTACCCCCTTCTGTGACCCTCCCTTCACCTCCTCCCTGGCCCTAGAGGTGCCCAGTCATCTGTCCTTCATCAGAAACTGCTTGCAGGAAGGAAGCGATGGCTATACTGAAGTCTCAGTGACAAAAGAGGCTCAATCTAGGGCTGTTTGCATTTTAACAGAAGAAAACCTCGTTTGATGTAAATAAAAAAATATGAAGCTCTAATAAGAGAATTTGAAAGCATGCAAAGTATTTGGAGGGAACAAGAAGCATGCAGTCCCTAAAATTAAACCACATGTTAGATCTGGCTGCGTCTTTCCTCACAGCCCAAAACAACCACAGGGCTCTTAAGCTCAGAGTGGATTTCTTTATTGTTTCATATAATTTGGAAACTTTCCACAAAAACAGGCTTTTAGGGCCTGAATTGTGTCCCCCGCCCCAAATTCTTATGTTGAAACCTTAGCCTCCATTGCCTCTGAATGTGGCTATAACTGGAGATAAGGCCTTTGAAGAGGTGACTGAGTTAAAATGAAGCCATAGGCATTGGCCCTAACTCAGTCGTATTGGTGGCCTCATAAAGAGAGGACATTAGGACATACAGACACAGGGCCTGTGCACAGAGTCAGGACCACATGAGGACACAGCAAGAGGGCAGCCACCAGCAAGCCAAGGAGGAGAGGCCTCAGAAGAAACCCCACCTTATATTTTTTGATTGTATGTCATCCCCAGATTTATTCATATTTCTGTCCTATTTTCATTGTTCAGAAATGGAGCTGAATCTTTTATACACATGAACACATAGAGGCACTTCTTCCAGTGTAGGAAGGAGTTGGGGTGAAAGTTTCCATCTATGTTTACCCTCTCCTTCGTCTTGGATTTGTAGTCTCCAGACTGGAGAGAAGTAAACCTTTGTTGTTGAAGCCACTCAGTTCGTCGTATTTTGTTATGGCAGTCTGAGAAGGCGAATGCACAGGTTCTTCCATTTTGCATATGGAGCAGTGTTTTTAGATATGAAAGGGGGCTAGAGGATAGTTGGGAGCAAGGAGTCTTGGTTTGTAAAGGAAGCGCAGGTTAGTAGAAGAGCCGAACAGTTGAGAACGAATGAGTGCCAAGGGTATAATCTGTGAGATGTTCTCCAGAACAGTGAATCTGCATTGTCAGCTCTGAGGTAATCGGGTGATCAGGTACATTTGCAATTGTTTCCATTTGTGTTTCTTTGGACTGGTTTATCTTAAGATACGCTGGGGGAATTGAAAGATTCCTGCTTTAACACGTGGGAAATAAAAAAATCTGGTTAAATAAAAAACGTCTTGCCCTAAACTGTATCAAATACCCAGCTACCAATACATAAGTAGAAGATTCAAATTTAAATTTTCATTTGAAAGATGGCACTGTGGTCAGTTCACTCATTCTGCAGCCTTGGACTGCTTTCTATTCTTTTCTGTCTCTTCTCTTCTCTTCTCTTCTCTTCTCTTCTCTTCTCTTCTCTTCTCTTCTCTTCTCTTCTCTTCTCTTCTCTTCTTTCTTCTTTTCTTTCTTTCTTTCTTTCTTTCTTTCTTTCTTTCTTTCTTTCTTTCTTTCTTTCTTTCTTTCTTCCTTCCTTCCTTCCTTCCTTCCTTCCTTCCTTCCTTTCCTTCCTTTCCTTCCTTTCCTTCCTTCCTTTCCTTCCTTCCTTCCTTTCCTTCCTTCCTTTCCTTCCTTTTTTCTTTCTTTCTTTCTTTCTTTCTTTCTTTCTTTCTTTCTTTCTTTCTTTCTTTCTTTCTTTCTTTCTTTCTTTCTTTCTTTCTTTCTTTCTTTCTTTCTTTCTTTCTTTCTTTCTTTCTTTCTTTCTTTCTTTCTTTCTTTCTTTCTTTCTTTCTTTCTTTCTTTCTTAGTAGACAGAGCCTCAAGTCTGAGTTCTTTTTAGCTTCTGAAACTCAGCAATTGCCAGAATATTTTTTAGCACCCAATGTTGAGTTCAGGACTCTAAAGTGCCTTCAAGCATGCCAAGCATGGGTTGACAAAATATTTCTTCTTTCTTGCAGACATACCAGTGGCTCTGGGCCTTTTCTAGGAAGCAGTGTTCAAGAATTCAAACCTAATCACAAATCCCCTGTGGGTGGACAGGAGAAAGCAGACATCTGGCATCCAGAGATAGGAAACAGAAGCAACATGGTCCTGTCAAGTAGCTTTCTACAATGCCTTGTTAGAATTCAATTCTCTTTATCTTAAGAAGTAGTCATGAGCTGCTTAATTTGAGATTTTTTGGAAAGCAAATCATACTTTTGGCAAAAAACAAAAAAGTGTGTCAACCATCTGGCTAAATCAAAGTCATCAGCGTAGAAAATGGAGCTTGTGCAATGGAAAGAGGCTGTGTGGTATGGGAGAATGAAATCTGAATCGGGGTTCTGGTTCCCACCCTGCCACCAGCTGCTTATGTGTCCTGGTTCAATCACTTAACCTTGGATTTTCCTCACCTGTTCTAACAGAGTGGGTTTTGGTAGGACTAAGCTGGGACTCTTGGTGAATAGAGTTAGGAGACATTGCTAACCCCAAGTATCTATTAACAACCACTTACTTGCAAAGGGCCTAGGAGAAAAGGACTTCATTGCTCTCCACAGCTGGGTTTCAAACATTTGTAGACATGTCTAATCTGGTTGGTACATGTGTAATGTCTCTGATTTGAGTCCTATCCTAGGTGAGTGATAAAAGCCACAGAGAGAGAACTAAACAGAAGGAAGAAGGAGTTGGGCAAGGAGAACCTGATTTTAAAATGAGACATACATCACTGGGTACTATGCAGTAGCAGAATCTCGAACTCATCTAGTTATCCTAGGACAAAGCTTTCCTTTGTGAATTTAAGGTGCTGTATCAATAAACTTTTTGAAGATCCTTCCTCCCATAGCTGGGTATGATATAGAAGGAACAGTACCCTTCTCATTTTGGAAGAAGGGCTTGTTCTTATGGGTCAGGACCACATTTCACCTCCATGACACCATCATGGGATGGGAACCATGGCAGTGGCCATGACCACACATCTAAGTCATGAATACATATAAGCATCCTGAGGGTTACAGGGGAAAGAGGAAATGGTAACATCTAAAAGACAAGCCTTCCTATCATCAGAAAGATAAAGGCTTAGAGCCTTTGAGATTTAGGTAGATAGAAATATTCAGCTTCCATGTAAGAGGATGTGGTTGGAGACATGACCTTTCAACTCGATTCCAATTCTAATCTTCAGTATTTCTCAGAACCTGAGGGAGAGTTCAACCTAAACTCTCACAAATGTAATAATAGTGATAGTGTTTGTTGAGACACCTACCTTGTGCAGGCATTGTGATAACTACATTCACAGTGAGTCTGATAGATAGAAGACAGTAAACTCAGTTTAAGATGAAGAATCTGTGGGCAGCCCGGGTGGCTCAGTGGTTTAGCGCCACCTTCGGCCCAGGGCGTGATCCTGGGGTACCAGGATCAAGTCCCACATAGGGCTCCCTGCGTGGAGCCTGCCTCTCCCTCTGCCTGTGTCTCTGCCTCTCTCTCTCCGTGTGTCTCTCATGAATAAATAAATAAATCTTAAAAAAAAGATGAAGAATCTGGAAAAAAGTTAATTTGCCAAACTTAGTGAGCAAGTGGTATTCAGATACTTGTGATCCCAGATCTTATGCTCTTTCTACTCTACCACGTCCTGGGGGCAGGGATTGTTTTGGGATGGCCTTTTGACTGTAATTCACAGGATGCCCAGAAGATGTGGCTTTCCCCAGGAAGCCACCATGTCAGAGCCCTGAGGTGAGATTTCCAGGGAGAAGGATGAGCCAGGACAAGCTGCTGCAGAACCTTTACATCAGTGAGACACCCTGGTGGCCTCTGTGATTGCTCCAGGGTGAGGGCAGTGGAGGATGCCTCCACTGAGTTACATTTCTGGGCATTTTGTCATCAAGACCAGACCTAAATGAAGTAGTGAAATGGGAAGATAGTAATGGCCATGACAACAACAATAGCAGGAGCACCAACATTGTTTCATGCTAAAAGTTGAGTGAAATACTTTATAAATCTATTTCTCCCTTAATCCTTATTCTTCATGAATATCATTATTTTGCAGTTGAGGAAACAAGGGCACAGGAAGATTAAGCAAGTTGTTTGATTACGAAGTGCATAAGCGGCAGGCAGAGTGAGGACTTGAACCCAAGTAAATGGAGCCCCAAAGGGATTTATGCAGGGGTGCCTGGGTGACTCAGTTGGTCAAACGTCTGACTCTTGATTTTAGCTCAGGTCATGATCTCAGGGTCATGAGATGGAGCCCTGTGTCAGGCTCTGTGCTGAGTGTGGAGCCTGCTTAAGATTCTCTTTCCCTCTCCCTCTGCCTCTCCTCTCCATTCTCTCTCTCTCAAAAAAATGAAATGAAACAAAACAACAAAGCCAAAGGGATTTATGCAGAATCACTATCATGTCATGCCTCTCTAGAATAATACTCTCTTATCCTCTTCTTCCCTGAATCACCCACACCTCCTTCTTGCTCTGCATATGGGACCCTCTTCTGAAAGATCAATGGGCTCTAGTGCCCTCCAGCTCCAGCTGTGCTCCTCATTTATAATCCTACAGAAGACACTGCTTTGGGTCATATACTTCAGGGCTGCAGAGGAAAAAGTTGAGATTTTTTTGTGTGTTTTAAAACGTTTCTACTTTAGTCAACTGTTTATATTTACTTGTTCAATAATTAGTACAGGAAAAAGGCAGGTAAAAAAACAAAACAAAACAAAACAAAAACCCCCAAAAGGAAAAAGGTGATTTTCAGTAACCCCAGGAGGATCTGATCTGAGTTTTTATACTGATTGACTTGCTATAACAAGCTCAGTGAAGTAGTTGTGGATTAAATATTATAAAATGCAATTTCCTATAACAAATAGTGATTGCTAAATGCAATTTCCTACAACAGACAACTAGGTGAGTTTTATAGTCTCAAGGTTAGACTATAATACCCATTATATAAAAAATACTGCAAGAGACCTTTATGTAAAACTACTAAATTTTGTGATTGCAAAGTACAGAAAAAGTACAAATCTGACAAAAAAAAAAAAAAAAGCATTCTACCCTTCAACCTATCTTATGTTTGTATTCTTTGTGGCTTTAACTTAGCTGACTGGCAAATATTTTCTAGTTCCTCTGTTATCTATATAACAAGCTGTAATTTGCTCTGTGCAGAATATTGTCAAAGTTTCATGTGAAGAGTTCAAATCTTTTCAATCTCACAAAACTCTGTCAAAAAACTGGTGGTTTCTGAATTTCTTAGAAAAAAATTGTTTTAATTTCTTCCTCCAGCTTTGTTGAAGTGTAATTGACATATAACCTTGTGCAAATGTAAGGTGTACAATGTGATGATTTGGTATAGCTCTATGTTGGGAAGTGATTACCACTATAAAACTAGTTAACACTTCCATCAGTCACATAATTACCATTTTGTGTGTGTGTGTGTGTGTGTGTGTGTGTGTGTGTGTTGTGAAAATATTTACTCTTTCAGCAACTTTTGAATATATAAAACTCAATAATTGTTTTTTTTTTTAAACTCAATAATTGTTAACTGTAGTCACTGGCCTGTACATTAGATCCCCAGAACTTTAATTTTAATCAATGATTAATTAGAGCTTGGGGTTTATAATTTTTGACTTCTGTAGTGTAAATTTAAAAGATATTTGCATTTTGACTTGTCTCTAGTTGAGAAACTATATCTTTGATCCCCATCTAAAGGAATTTTGAGCATCACCCAAGGAAAAGTACTTTTTTGTGTGACTTTTCTCATGGTTTTTGAAATCCTGACATCCAGAAGTCCTTTCTGAAGCTGATCCAGCAGGTCAGGTAATATGGGCACCGTTTTCTCAAAGCTGACATGACAGTGAACAGGGAGGCCCAATGAAAAAGTGCAGAGGTTGGGAATATAGGCAATGGTGCACACATGGGGTTGCTGTAAGGTTGCATAAGCCAGAATATGAAACAGAGGGGATGCTGAGTCCTAGAATAATGACCATCTGGGCTTGAATTTCTTGATACTTCACTTTCTTTAATATATTCTGTGAAAAAACTATATTGATTGTGTGTTCTAGACACTGTGCTAGGATTATGGAAATAAAGGTTAGCAAAGTAGACCAGTTGTTCTCAAGGGACCTATGGCTTAATGGGGAAAACAGGTAAATGAGCAATTACGGAAAGGTGTGATAAGTGTCATGATGGAGAAAGTATGTATGGGAAAGGTGTTAGGAGAACAAAGCGGGGGCATCACATGGAGGTCAGAAAGTGGCATTATCTGAGCCTTTCTCTTTGACCTATGAATTATTTAGAAGTGTGTTCATTAGTTTCCAAGTGTTTGGAGATTTTCCTGTTATCTTTGTTAATAATTTTTTTTTGATTTTTGGTTTTATTCCATTTTAGTCACATAACATATTATGTAAGATTTTAATATTTTAATTCTTTTAAATTTATTGAGACCACCAGAATGTGGTCTATCTTGTTCTATGTTCTGTGGATACTTGAGTATTCTGCTGCTATTGGGTAGAGTGTTCTACAAATGCTGGTTAGATGTTGTTGATTTCTTTTACATCCTTCTGATTCTCTGTCTACTTGTACTATTTATTAGCGTTTGAGGGGATGTTGCAGTTTGCAGCTACACTTGTGCAATTATTTCCTCTTTCAATTCCATCAGTTTTTACTGTACATACTTTGCAGCTCTGTGGTTTGGTGCACTTACATTTAGGATTGCTTTGTCCATTCATTCATTCATTCATTCGAGACACACACACACACACACACACACACACACAGAGGCAGAGACACAGGCAGAGGGAGAAGCTGTCTCCACACAGGGAGCCCGACGTGGGACTGGATCCCAGGTCTCCAGGATCACACCCCAGGCTCAAGGTGGCGCTAAACCGCTAAGCCACTGGGGCTGTCTGGATTGCTTTGTTTTACTGGTGAGTTGATCCTTTTGTTATTGTGTGATGTCCCTCTCTGTCTTTGGTGATTTTCTTTGCTCTGAGGTCAATTTTATCTGGTCTTAATATAGTCTTCTTTGCTTTCTTTTGATTAATGTTTGTGTGACATATCTTTTCCCACCTTGTTGCTTTCAACCTTTAACTTTTGGTCCTATTTGCATTTAATGTAATTATTGCTACAGTAAGGTTTAAATCTACCATTTATCTTTTTGCTTTCTGTTTTTCCTCTGTTAGAATTTTTCTTTTTCCTGTCCTCCTGTGGTTTACTTGAACATTTTATAGAATTCCATTTTGATGTTAACACCAAACCTATTGTGTTTTTGAGTATTTTTCTCTGTAGAGTGTTTCTAGTGGTTACTTTAAGTATTACACCACACATACTCACATGGACACACACTTATATGCACACACATTTACAGATACATGTGCATGCCCCCCCCATCTTATCAAATCTCCTGGTGTCATCATTTTACCAGTTTTGCAGATAATGTAAAAATCTTAACTCCCTTTTGGTGTCTTTTTTTCTTATTTATAATAAAGATGTCTTAAATATTTCCTCTACATACATTCAGAACTGTATCAGCAAGTAGTATAATTTTTCTTTAACTATCAAGCATACATCAATTGTAGTTACCTATATTTCTGCTTATTATGTTCATTTTTGTTTGAAGATGTATTTATTTATTTGAGAAAGAGAGAGAGAGAAAGAGAGAGGGTACGAGGAGGAGTGGCAAAGGGAGAGAGAGAGGGAGAATCTCAGGTAGACTCCCCACTAAGGGCAGAGCCCAGCATGGGGCTTGATCCTAGGACCCTGTGATCATGACCTGAGCTGAAATCAAGAGTTGGCCCTTAACTGAATGAGCCACCCAGGTGCCCCCATTATGTTCTTCCTAGGGGATTCTTTGACTTCTCTGGAGAAAGACAACAAGGTGAAAAATATGTGACTGATCAAAGATTGTGACCTACCCTAGAATATTTTTTTTTTCTTGGAAGCTGCCATTTTCCTCAGGAACCCTCACTATAGCATGTAGCTCATGTTTTTATGCTGTGTGTGGGGGATTTGGCTTTTCTGTTTATGTGAGTTTTGATAAATACAACCAGGCTGTACACTTAGCTTATGTCCCAGCAGGCACTGGAGAGGCAAGTTTGTCAAATGTAAATTAACATATGTAATCTTAACATACTTCCAGTAACTGGTTTAATATGTGTGCTGTTGACAAAGAAGTCTCCCAGGTAATAAATGTTGAATGCTTAGGAATAAAACATAGACTTAAATCCCAGCCAGAAATTTAGCTCCTGAAGCCAAGATTTGGGCAAAGAGACAAAGTGGTTGTTTTGCTATTTTGTTTTCAACTCTGGATAATTAGTCAACTAGATAAAGAATCATAGAATGATAAAATCTTTTTCTAGTTGAGTTCTCATTAAAGAGAAGTTTGATTAAAAATAAAAAGGAATACATTAACTCATTTTAGGATAAGTATGTATATATAGTTATCATATATATGTAAATATATTTCAGAAAGGGGAAAAAAAACCCTCACTATTTTTGAATACTGTAATTGGCTCAGTCCTGAGGAGAAACAGTCTTTTTCCTTTTTTAATTGAAATATTATTGACATATAACATATTAGTTTTAAATGTGCAACATTATGATTCAAATATATATATTGCAAAATGATTTCCACAATAAATTTAGTGTCCATCACCACACACAGTTACAAATTTGTTTTTTCTTGTGATGAGAACTTTTAAGATCTACTCTCTTAGTAACTGCCAAATGTACAATACAGTGTTGTTAACTACGGTCACCATATGTACATTATATTCCCAGGACTTATTTGTAGAAACCCTGTCTTAATGAGTAAAAATGTTTAAAGTATGGAATGTTGGGATGCCTGGGTGACTCAGTGGTTGAGCATCTGCCTTTGGCTCGGGGCATAATCCCGGGATCTGGGATCGAGTCCTACATCGGGCTCCCTGCATGAAGCCTGCTTCTCCCTCTGCCTATGTCTCTACATCTCCCTCTGTGTCTCTCATGAATAAATAAATAAAAATCTTAAAAAAATAAAGTATGGAATATTTGGATGGATGTATAGTGTTAATACTTCGAAGAATTAATAACTAATGGAAGATTGCTGAACAAAAATCCTGATATATTGGTTTTAAGGAAAAAATAAGGTAATTGTCATTCAATGTTGATACACAAGGAAGTTTCTCATGTGCTGTAATTTGGTTACTGAATGAAAATAATATTTTCATTTATTATGTTAGTGCTATTAATCTGTCAAGAAAGTCTTCCTTTTTTATAGTTCACACTTCAAATTAAAGTATGTTTGAATTAAAGTTTCTCAACAGTGGCACTACTAGCATTGCAGTTGGGTGATTTTTATTTTATGGAGCTGCCCTGTACATTTGAAGATTTTTAGCAACATCCTTGGCATCTACCTACTATGTGCCAGTAGCAACCACTCCCACCCATCAGATGTGACAAATAAAATATCTGTAAGCATTGCTAAATGTCCCCTGGGGCAAACTTTATTCTTTTTGAAAATCGCTGATATAAATTATTGGAATAGCCAAACAGTGCAGTTAAAATGACTACATCTTATTGAACATCTGTTATTCTACAGTGAACATTAGAGAAACGATGCCTTGAAATCAGGGTCAGTGATGTTTAAGTAGGCCAAACTTGATGGCATCTGGGGAACTCCATTTCCCTGCTCATCCAAGGACTGAGTTTGGATGATTATAGCAGACTCCTTGGTTTATATAGGCTTTCATTTTCCTCTTTTCCTTGGCTTGGTTTTCCTTTCCTTGGGTTGGTAGATAGCCTATCTGCTCCAAGATAACTTAGAACAAAGTATACCTCATTATATTCTACATAATAGTTTAAGGATACCCATGTTGGCTAAATACATTGTTGATTTAATTACTGTGGCATTGAGTAAAAAGGTTGGACCACTTCTTTCTGAGTTAGTGCTTTATTGACCTTTTCCTTATAGCTCTTCTTCACCCTAATGACACATTCACTAATTTTAAAAAGAGTAATTTCTCTCCAAAGATTGATAATTCAATTAACTATTTTGATCGAGGGAGAATTTATAAGTCTTTGCCAGTTGGGCTAATTGTTCATTCTAGGCTTTTAATTGTTCCCTGGCTAATTTCTTTTTAAGAGGAATCTGAACTAGCCTTTCTTTTGCTCATTAGGTGCTTGGCAGCTTCCCAAAGTAAGCAAGGGTTGACTTCTGGTATGTGGTTCTTAGTACACTGGAGATTTTTGTAACTCCTTGATGTCACCCACTGTCCTCTTGACTTCTTCTAGGCCCAGATTTCTTCCTTTTAGGATGTTCCTTGCCTTTTTTTCTGGGCTAATAACATAACTTTATTTATTTTTAAAAAAGATTTTATTTATTCCAGAGAGAGAGAGAGAGAAAGAGAGTGCAAGTGCACATGCATGAGCAGGGGGAGGGGCAGAAGGAGAGGGAGAATCTCAAGCAAAATTCCTGTTGAGCATCTCACAACCCTGAGATCGTGACTGAGCTGAAATCAAGAGTCAAGGATGCTTAACTGACTGAACTGCCCAGGTGCCCCTGGGCTAATAACATACAAGCTCAAGTGAGGCTCAGGGCAGTGAAAATTATCAGCTTTTATTTTTACTGCGTTTAGTGTTGCCATTTTAATGTAAACTAGAAAATGGCCAATGTGGGGCATGTTCAGTGTAAGGATTGAGTGGGTAGGGAGTGCTCTAGGAAGTGACCAGACATTTTGGTTTGCCTGGGACTGAGTGTTTTCCCAGGACATGGGACTCCCTTTGCTAAAATGAGGAAAGTCTCAGGCAACCTGGAATGACTTGGTCACTGTAGGGATACTACTGTAGTCCAGATGTCTCAGGATTCAGCAGCCTGTGTACTCAAATATGACCACATAGTCAGCAATACCTAAAAATCAATAATTCTGAATCCCTGCATCACAACTGCAGGAACCTAGTCTTCTGAAAGTCTCCCAGATTTTTCTTTTTTCTTTTCCAAAAGATTTTATTTACTTATTTGAGAGAGAGAGAGAATGAGCAGAGGGGAGGGGGGAAGCAGGCTCCCCAATGAACAGGAATCCTGACATGGGGCTCCATCCCAGGACTCTGGGATCATGGCCTGAGCTGAAGGCAGATGCTTAACCAGTTGAGCCACCCAGGTGCCCCTCCCAGATTTTTCTAGGAGTTTCCAGACAGTGTCTCATTTGTTCTCTGAAATGAGGGCTTCTCCCTCTCTCTCCTCTCACCCACTCCCTCATTTTCTTTCCTTACTTTTCCATTTTCCAGCAGTGGCCTGCAGCCTGCAGCCTGCCTAAAGGAATGCCTTCTGATTGCTACTATTGTTGGAAATGTCTTTGAAAATACTGGTGCACATTCTGAGCTGGTCTTTCTGCTGCTTTGTAGCTAGCTAGCTTTCTCCTGTGGGAGGTTCCAGATTCCAAAGCCTTCAGGCAATTCAGAATGCCCAGAAAGTCACAGGGTCCTTTTTACTCTTGGGTCCACTCCTCTTTTTTGCTGAACTTTGTTTCCTCCCTTCCTTCTATTATCCTTTTTATACTCCCCTCGCCGCTTATTCTCACATATTCCTATGCCTACAAAATGGAGAATCAGAACTGCCCATACAACACCAGGGGGCAGGGGGATGTGTGTGTGTGTGCGCGTGTGTGGTCTTTGTTATCTCTCCCACTCACTCAGAAGCTTCTTTTATGCTCAGCCAAGCCACTGTCTTATATAACTATGAAGTGGAAGGTTTTTCTAACCCAAGAGTTTCTTTTCAGCCCCCAGCTGCTTAATTAGAACCAGTTTAGGCTGTCCCTTGCTCCTGTGGCTATATGGTAGGAGTCTGGGCCTTTATCCATCAAATTCAGAGTTACCACATAGCCATCTGGACAGGTGGTAGGAGGTCAAGAGTACTGTCATGTGCTGCATCAATTGATGCACTGATGGTTTTAAAAGTACTGAATTACAAGGCTGCTATCAGTGACTCAAACTCTCATTTCTCTATTAGTCACCCCCACTGTAACTTGGGTCATTCTCATATCTTTTGTAAAAACAGCAGATGCAAAACAAGCTATCAGTTAGGAGAATTTTGGTTGTAGGGATCCCTGGGTGGCGCAGCGGTTTGGCGCCTGCCTTTGGCCCAGGTCGCGATCCTGGAGACCCAGGATCGAATCCCACGTCGGGCTCCCGGTGCATGGAGCCTGCTTCTCCCTCTGCCTGTGTCTCTGCCTCTCTCTCTCTCTTTCTCTGTGTGTGTGACTATCATAAATAAATAAAAAATTTAAAAAAATATTAAAAAAAAGAATTTTGGTTGTAGGTAGTATAAATTTTGATTCAAACTGGCCTAAACAAACACAACATTTATTATCTTGTAACAGTAAGTCTATGAGTAAGGTAAGCTTCAGAGTTGATTGATCAGTGGTTCAGAAACATCAAGAAGCCAGATTGTTTCCATATCTGTGATATGTAATCATACGTTGTTTCATCTTTTCTTTTTAATGATATTATTTATTTATTCATGAGAGACACACAGAGAGAGGCAGAGACACAGGCAGAGCCTGATGCCAGACTCCATCCCAGGACCCTGAGCCAAAGGCAGACACTCAACTACTGAGCTACCTAGGTGTCCCCATTGTTTCATGTTTAGACTAGTTCTCCTCTTGGTTGCAAGATAGCCACCAATAGAAATTGGGAAAACCTGTGCCCTTGATTTCATGCTTTAGAAGAAAGAGAGAGGGAGAAGAAGATAGGGAGATTGGGAAAAGAAGGAGAGAGTGAGAGAGGGATGCCTTTCTCAAATATGGGATGAAAAGTCCTTTAATCTGATTGGACCTTTAGGTCAGTGAGATCACAGGTGAATGCCATCCACTGATTTGTTTAGACTAATTGGAGTCTATGCCCCAAGTGAGCTTCTCCAAGTCACGTGAAAGGTGGATGTGTAGTTGAACAAAATTGGGATTCCTTTAGGAAGGAGGAAGAAAGGAATGGAATGCTCAGTAGCCAACTGAGCAACCCCTACAAAGACAATTCCATTTTATGCCATTTCTCTATCCCTGTGATAGCCTTGGTGATTCTGGAACTTTTGTGATATCCTCACACTTTGGCAGTATGAAGAGTGTAAAGAGGGTGGGTTTTGGAATTCTGGGGACCTAAATTTGAGTTAATAGCTTTGTGGTCTTCTAATTGTCTGACTTTAGACAAGTAAGGTAACTTTCTTAAGCTTCTGTTTCCTTATCTGTTAAAGAGCTCAATGCTATTGATGATGGAACATTGTTGTGGGTATTTAAGATGTATGTAAAGTATTTATTATAGAACTGGGTACATAGTAACTACTCAAGTAATGTTAGTTTCTTTGCCTTCCCCTGCCCCATCCGTACCAATAAGCCATAACTGCCTATTGACTCCCCATCCCTACCCATCTTGGTCAGCTCTTAGAGACACTTATTTGCAATTTTTTCTTTTTTGGACTGTACTACTGGGCTGCCTTGGGCCATCCAGGGGGCCAGCAATGAGGGTTATATGTCTAGTAGTCACCTGTTCTAGGTGACACAGATTGTGTAGTATTTGGTTCTCAGTGTGTTTCCTGATGGGCTGGTAATCTAGGGGCTCAGGCCAAGACTCCATTCTATCTAACATTGGGTTCTGAACTTTCATGAGTGGGTCTTCTCTAGGATTGAGGGACTCCTTATTTAAAACTATACTCCTCTCTTCTTCATACCCAAAATTTCATCAGTTCTCTGGTATCAGGTTGCTATAGATAGAGCATGGGATTGCAGAGTGCAGACCACTTGGCTATTATTTCAGTGCAGGTTTGGTGAGGGACCTTGGACAAGTTACCATATGTACCCAGTTATGAAAGTAAGAGTTGCTACTTTCTGCCTGTCTTCAGGGAATGTGGGAGGATATATGAGAAAAAGAAAGGAATGCAGGGGAAAAAGAAGGGTCCTAGATTGGGACTGCAAAGGTTATGGGGTCATCTGCTGTCTTGTGTATGATCCTCACATCTCTCTGTGCCTCCATTTTCCAATTGGTAAAATGGGATAATAATAAATATTTGACTTCTTAGCCTAATGGGCAGAGTCAGAACAGCTGTAGCAGTCATGAGAGAAGAGAAGACGTGAAGTGGGTGAGATAATGTGTGCCTGGAGGCAAGCACAGGGAGGGAACAGAACAGGAGGTGGCTGTGTGGGGGTGATGTTAGCAGATGAAAGCAGAGTGGGAGCCACAGAGGTCCCAGCCTAGCTGTCTCTTTCAGGAGATAAAATGGCTCCTGGTGAATAGTGGTGATAAATTGAGTTGGAAAGAAGTGAGGAGAAGTGGGAGGGCCTATAATGCCATAGAAAAAAATAAACAAGAGGGAATTGTTCCAGCCTGTTTGACATAAGTAGCCTATTTTCCTCTAAATTAAGGTTGGTCTCAGAAAGAGAGAACAAAGATCATCCAAATATAAGGCATAAAATGGAGGACTCAAGGAACAGTGAACAATCTCTTTACCATTAGCAGGAAAAAGTCAAAGCAGAGGTTATCAATGGGTTATGCTTTAGGTTCTTAGACTATACAAAGCAGTGGAATCCCTGTAAAGGCAAGGGAGAGGAAAAACATGCTTGAGGATGGTGTATTCCTGGAAGGTTCCACAGCTACTTTTACTTGTTGACCACAAGATAGTCATATGGCCACACATAGCTGCAAGGGAGGCTGGAATACAGCTGTGTGCCTGGTTAAAATTTCTATTACTATGGATACTGGTGGACGATTGGAATTCTCTGTCCCAAGGATTAAATAAGACAATGTGTGTGAAGCAATTAGCAGAGTGTGCAGGACAGAGTAGGCATTCAGTGTGTGTCAACTATTGTTTCCACCCATTAATTACATCAGGGGCAGAAAAAGTAAAATGCATGGCAAAGAGGATAGCATGGTAGTGGGGACAGAGGTGAATCCTTTTCTATTCCTGAAGCCCTCAGGAAAGAAGCTTCTTCTACATATCATATAACAGAGGTATGAAAAGAAATAAGAGTTTGACCAAAGATTGGAGGTTCACAGTTGTTCTTTAACATTTCTGTTTTGATAATTGATGTTTCAAAGGCAGATAATCAAAATGGAAATGTGCTATCCTGGAACAGGGAGTAGGGTAGAGATAAGGCTGAAATGTGTTTAGATGTTTTAAGGAACTTTTAAGTGTATTTACATAGCAACCTGGGAATGTTTTCCTTTCTTTCTTTTTTTTTTTTAATTTTATTTATTTATTCACGAGAGACACACACACACAGAGAAACAGAGACATAGGCAGAGGGAGAAGCAGGCTCCATGCAGGAAGCGGGACACGGGACTCAATCTCGGACCTTTAGGATCATGCCCTGGGCTGAAGGCAGTGCTAAACTGCTAAGCCACCGGGGCTGCCCTGGTAATGCTTTTCTAATACAAATTCTGAGAGGGAATTAGACAATATGTATGAAAGGCTTTAAACTCCTAGGAGGATAAGTACTATGCAAATCTAAAGTGTGGGCATTATTAATAACAATAGTTTTAATATATGTCAAGTACTTTGCCCTTCAAAAGATGGGGGTGTTATGATCACAAGAAAGAGTGGGGGTAGGACACAGGAGTTCCCAGTGGAGTGGCCTGCCCTTTCCTAGTGGACTCACACCTACTGCCATCAGCTAATCTCACTGCTTAATCACGGGCCAGAAACACTTCCTTTTTCTGTTCCTTTTCTCTCCTCCCTCCCTACCAGAGGGAAGAATACTCCTCAATTTCCTTTTTTCCCCTTTCAAATCCCATGAGGAGTTTTGGCCCTTGATGTAGGCCTAACTGACTAGCAAAGCCAATACATTCTTGGAGCCTCTGTTTTTCTTCTGTAAAAATGTAACAATGGTACCTGTCCTTGGTGTATGCTCAGACCTAGAACTCTATCCTGCATTGGATTTCAAGCTAGAAAAAGTGTTTCCTACTTATCAATGCAGTTATTTTGGGTAAGCCATTTACCATCTTTATTTTATTTTATTTTTTTTTCATTTACCATCTTTAAACTGTTGGCTACTCTATTTAAAAAAATAAGTGATAATTAAAAGCAAGCTAAGAGGGTATTTGTGAGGATCAAGTCAAGCATACAGAAATGGTTCAACACACATAAAGCTCAGTACAAATGTTATTATCTTACAAGCAGAGTGGAGTTCCAGTTTACCAGGTAAGTGAGATACAGGAATACACTGCAGTTGATTCTGCTTGCAAATGCAAATTTGGTTGCCTCTGCCTTTTTAGGAATAAGGGTATTTCATAGAGTTATCCATTTATTTAATAATTCTAACATTTTTTGTGTGCCTATGAAGTATAAGCTTCTATCCATCCTAGGCATTGGGCACAACAATCCCTGCCCTCATGAAACTTAGTCATATGGGGGAGAGAGAAGATAAATAAATAATTAAATGTATAATTCTAAATTGTGATGTGCTGTGAAGGGAATTATTAGGGCTGTTGGTGGAGAATTCTGGAATGTGGGCTGAAGGGGGCTGCCTCTGTGTGCCCTTCTTAGATGCGGCTCTCTGAGCTGGAAGGAACCCTGAGACATCACCAGTCATTCCTCTCATCCTTGTTTGGAACTCCACTTAAGAGTCCCATGCTCAAGGAAGCGAATCTTATTTTAGAAGAGCTGCTTCATCATTGTTTTGTTGCCACCTGCCTTCTACCCTGCTCTGGGGAGAACATACCACTTCTTTTGCCCCCTTTCTGGGTCTGGGCCTTGGAATCTGTCTCCTACCACCTGCATCTCACCCTCAGCAGAGGACCAAGTCTCCTGGTTTATCAAGGAAAGGCCCTTGTCTACGCCTTCACCATGTAGCTACCAGGCCAGCTTCTGGGAGGCCAGCTCCGAAGCCTGCAGGCTGATGTATACCAGAAACAGTCATTTTGGAGCTGACTAGGTTTTTAGCAGGAAGCTAATGGAGACTGCTTTCTTCTCATGCATGCCTCCCTGGGAGAACTTGGCACTGCCTTAGGCCGGCCCACTCAGTATCTGCCTTTTGGATCAGGTGTTCTCCAGGGAGTCAGCCAGAAGCTTGTTGGCAATTTTTTCCTTTCTCAGCTTTAAACAAGTCTGCCCTCAGAGATAGACCAAGTAATTTCCATGAACTAGAACTGGGCAGTCACTTTGAAGGGTAAAATAAGTGGCAGGTGTTTACATGATCTTGTTACCCTGGGGGTCTAATGGTCCATTTTGGTTGGCAAAGAGGACAACAATTTGAGAGGCTAGGGGATGTAATGAGTTGTACCCAGGTTGGGGGTCACAATACTTGGACTCCGCTCCTAACCAGATGGTGACTTTAGGTAAATCACTACACCTCCCTGGTCTCAATTTCCTTATTTGTAAAATGAGGGGAATGGTATAGGTGATGATGTCCCTAGATTTTTTTCTACAACAAATAATGAGATTTTACATTTTCAGATCAGTCATTGAAAACAATACTAGTCTTTTGTTCTTTTTATTATTATTTTTTTTAAAAAAAGAGTGGCCAAGAAAGAGGCTAATTGCTGATGAGATAACATTCGATCTCACAGTTTCTGTAGATTGGTGGCTTAAATTCTTTGTGACTGATATGTAGTTTCTGCAGATCTGTAAGACCCTACCCCACTCCCACCCCTACGTTGGCCTCCAACCCCTTCCTCATTGGTAGATTCAAGAAAGTGAGTCAGTTGTTCTTCCAATCACCTGTGTGTAAGGAGGAGGAGGGAAAGTCAGGTATTGGGTGGACAGGCCAGATTGGCACAGAGAATTGGAGTTGTTGGCCTGAGACCACCCCCTTGGTGTACTGCCAGTTCTGTCCCACTCCATGTGCGCTTCTGGAATATGTCACTCCAGGCTTCTCTGCCAGGCTGGAAGGTGGGAGGAGAGGGAGGTCAGCATGCTTGTATGTGCTTCCTCCTGCTTTGGCATCTGTTCACATTCATGACTATGGCTCTCCCACAACTCCGGCCTACACTGGGCTCTGGTAACGATCTTCTGTTGCTTTCCCCTTCATCTCTGGGGGTATTAAGAGCTTCCAACTGGGTGCATTTGTTCCCTTAATCCTGCTCAGATTTCTACAAATAGTCTCATGTGGGGTGAATTCTATTCCTTGTCAGGACATGCAAAGCAACCAGGAATTAAAATTATATTTATTTATTTTTAAAAATATTTTATTTATTCATGAGAGAGAGAATGAGAGAGAGAGAGAGAGAGAGAGAGAGAGAAAGAAGCAGGCTCCATGCAGAGAGCCTGATGTGGGACTCAATCCTGGGACTCCAGGACCACGCCCTGGGCCAAAGACAGGCGCTAAACCACTGAGCCACCCAGGGATCCCCTAAAATTATATTTATCTGTGGTTTTCAATCATTCCTGAACATTAGATTTTCCTGGAGAGTTTAAACAATACTGTGCTTGGGCCCTATCTCTAGAGATTAAGATTTAATCAGTCCAGAGTAGGACCTGGGATTGATATTTTTAAAAAGTCTCTAATTTGCAGCCTGAATTTGAAACAACAACTACCACTGATTGGTATTTATTGTTGGCACTAGAAAAATGCACCTATTTTCTGATTATCAAGGGTCATTCATTCCCTTGGTTATAGAGACCCACTCTTTTTTTTCCTTTAAAGGTTTTGTGATACAAAATTTCACATATATACAAAAGTGGAGAGTAGAATAATGGATATGCATGTACCCATGACTCAAATTCAACAGTTGTCAACTCATGGCCTGTCCAATGTAGTTGTACCCTTTTATATGTTGACCAGCAACAATGAGTGTTCTGGTGGCTCTGACAACCTTACCAACATTTGGTGTTGTCAGTCTTTTAATTTTTGTCATTCTGGTTGGAATGGAGTGATATTGTGGTTTTAATTTTCACTTCCCTAATGTCTAATGATGTTGACTACCTTTTTACGTGTTTATTGGCCATTGTATGTGTGTGTATTCATTTAAAAATGTCTGCATTTATTTTGCACATTTAAAAATCAGTCTGTAATATTTTTATTGTTGATTTTTTTTTTTTTTTTTTTTTTACAGTTTACAGTTTTATTTAGGGCAACTTACTGATGCGGCATCAGACAGGGAACGATCCCGGCAGCTACACAACTATTCTCCATAAAGTCCAGACCTTAGTCCACAGATTTTATAGAGCAAGGAGATGCAGAGGGCATTGTGTTAAGGTCAAAGGCTTTCACATGTAGCAGACCTCATGTCACAATCTGTGTGGTGGGGTGAGGGTGGGCACATAAAACTGTTATCTTAAGTAGTTCTCTAAAAAATTAACTACTTAATGAGGATATGCCATAGAGGATATAGCAATTAACAATAGCACAAAAATGTACACCATGGTTCAAAGGTGCAACAAGTACACCTGCTACTATACTTTATGTGTCAGGTCATAAAAGTGAAAACAGTACATTGGATACAAACAGATAACCTTATCCAGCCATAGGTGAGGATACAGACCAGAGGTGGAGTTAAGGCAGTCCTGAGCTGGGAATAATGCAAAGTCATACATCTTTACGTAAAACCGGCCTTAGAATTGTATCTTTTGCTTGCCTCTATGGCATTGTTATCATGTGTCACATTTCACTATGCTATGTAAGCATAGTGATTTATTGCTGATTTGTATAAGACATTTCCATATACTGAATACAAGTTTTCTTTTTTAATTTTTGTTTGTTGGTTACATATGTATGCTGAAAATAGTTTTCCTCAGTCAGTGATTTATTTTTCTTAGTGATACTTTTTGATGAACAGAAATTTTCAATTTTGATGAGGTCTAATTTATCAATTTCTTTCTTTTATGGCTTGTGATTTTTGTGTCTGGTTCAGGAAGATTTTGCCAGCCCTGAATCATGAAGATATTTTTCTGCGAAATCTTCTAGAAGTATTAGGGGTCTGCACATTGCTTTTAGATCTCTGATCCATTTTAGGTTAATTTTTGTGTGTGGGAGGAGATTGAGTTGATGTTCATTTTTTTTCCTGTTTACATACCTATTTGTTCCAGCAACATTTGTAAAAAAAGATCATTTTCACCCTTTTAACTGACCTGGTAAAATCAATTTGTTGAAGTCAATTTGCTGTTGTGTGCTTATTTCTGGAGTCTATTCTGTTCCACTTTAAGTATTGATTAATACAGCTTTATAGTAAGTCTTGAAATAAGGTGGTACAAGTCTACTTTATTCTTTTTCAAGATTACTTGAATATTATACATCCACTGGATTTTCCTATAGATTATTTATTTATTTATTTATTTATTTATTTATTTATTTATTTATGATTTTATTTATTCATGAGAGACACAGAGATGCAGAGACATAGGCAGAGGGAGAAGCAGACTCCCTGTGGGAACCCTGATGAGAGACCTGATCCCAGGACTCCAGAATCACAACCTGAGCTAAGGCAGATGCTCAACTACTGAGCCACCCAGGTTTCCCCCTCCTGTAGATTTTAGAATCACATTGTCTATTTTTTCAATGTTGCTTTTGGCATTTTTTGATGTAACATTTAATTTATAGATCAATTTAAGGAGCTTGGACATCTTAACGATATTCATCCTTTTAGTCCATGAGGCTAACATATTTCTCTGTATATTTAGATCTCTTACAATTTTTTCAAAAATATCTTATAGTTTTCAGTGTAGAGATCTTGCATGTTATTTCAATAGATTTATTTCAAAGTGTATGTTATTGTTACTAAAATGTTAAAAAATTTTTGTTTTAATTCTTTGGTGCTATAGGTAGAAAATTCTAGCTCCTGGTAATTCCTTTTTTTTTTTTTTTTTTGTAAATTTTGTTATTGGAGTTTGATTTGCCAACATATAGTGTAACACCCAGTGCTCATCCTGTCAAGTGCACCCCTCAGAGCCTGTCACCCAGTCCCCCCATCCCCCTGCCCACCTCCCCTTCCACTACCCCTTATTCATTTCCCAGAGTTAGGTGTCTCTCATGTTCTGTCACCCTCACTGATATTTCCCACTCATTTTCTCTCCTTTCTCCTTTAATCCCTTTCACTATTTTTTATATTCCTCAAATGAATGAAACCATATAATGTTTGTCCTTCTTTGATTGACTTACTTCACTCAGCATAACACCCACCAGTTCTATCCACGTTGAAGCAAATGGTGGGTATTTGTCGTTTCTAATGGCTGAGTAATGTTCCATTGTATATATAGACCATATCTTCTTTATTCATTCATCTTCCAATGGGAAGCTCCTGGTAATTCCAACATAATTACTCATTTGCATTATCTGACAACAGTCTCAAACCACAAATACCAAAACTATAACCAATAATATAATTATTGAAATTAATTTAAGCAACTTTTCAGATCCTTTCTGTACTATGTAGGGGTCAGCATATTATAACTATGAGTTGGCAGCCTGTTTTTGTCACTAAAGCTTTATTAGAACATAGCCATGCTCATTCCCTTACATACTGTCTATAGCTGCTTTCTCACTGTATCAGCAGAGTTGAGTACATGCAAGAGAGACTATATGATTCACAAACCTAAAATATTTACTATTTTTTCCTTTAAGAAGAAGTTTGCTGATCCCTGACCTAAACAAGATTTCTCAATGAGGACAATATTGACATTTGGACCAGATAATTTTTGCTGTGGGGAGCTGTCCTGTGTATTACACAATGTTTACCAGAATTTCTGGCCTCTGATTATTAGATACCAGTGTCAATTCTCACCCCTCAAGAGGGAATTGCCAAATGTCTCCTGGGGTCAAAATTGCCAGTCGTTGAGGATCAGTGCCCTAAGGTGTATCCCACTAGGGATAGATTGCCAAATTACTGTATTACCAAGTTTTTTGGAACATTTCCTTTTTGTGTGATTATGTCATCAAGCTGATACATGCTTAGATCCATTTAGTTAATTTTGCTTTTGAATCTTAGCTTTGCTTTGAAATTTAATTTGTTTTATAATTTTATAAAATATATACATGGTTCCAGAGTCAAATCTATAAAACAATTGAAGAAATCTAGCATTTAATTCTGTACCTTCCACTCTGCTTTTTATCTATTGCTGTAAGTAATCATGAAGAAAGTTTGCTTTATCTTTCAACTGTATGTTTCTTTCTCTCTTTCTTCTACTTTTTTAAATATCAAAAGTCTGGGCCACTCTCACCAGGATAAGGAAAAGGATGGATGTATTATTTAGGCACATCAGTATGACAAATACCAAGCTAGAATGTATGTGTGTGTGTGTGTGTGCATGTGCACGATTGTGTCTGAATGTTTTGACACATGCCTTCTGAGCTACCTTAGGTGCCTTCCTCATTTTGTCAGTTATTGTCTGTATCATTTATGGTTCTAGTAGCAAGCAGATGCCATAGCAATGGGGTAAGAGAGGAGACTTAGTAATGTATGGGAAGGATTAAGGGAAACCACTAAGGGGTAGTGCATCATTCCAGGGCTAGGAGGTGAGGAGCCATTCTATCCATTGGCCTGAGCAGCAAGGGAGGAGTGATAACTGCTATTGTTAGAGGTGTGCACCCAGCTCAGCTGACTAGTAAGGAGGGAGCTAGATGATTTTAAAACCTGCTATTATTTTCTTCTTTCCTCCTAGTACCCATTTGGTACTTCTGAATGTCTGGATCTAAGTAATGCCAAGGGCAAGCAAATCTACTAATGCAGTTTATACTTGTCCACCTTCCACAGCAGAGTTGAGAAAGATTGATAGCAGATTTGAAGGGGTAAAGGGGAAATAACCAGCACATTGTTTATTTACCTACTTGTATGGAGGAAGAGAATCAGCATCTACGGAACAGTAATCATTCTCTAGGCTGTATGCCAGACACTTAGACTGTTCCTGTAACACTCCTATCCCTCAGGGGAAGAAGCGCTCAATGACTTATGCCAGGCCAGAAGTGGGATTCAGAATCTGCTGGCTCATTTCAAAGTCATTATTCTGTGCATTACACCATGATGACCCTAGTAATATATGTTGTATATTGTGCCCAGGGACACAAAAAAGTAGAACTTCTGTGCTGTCTTGGGTAAACACATTCTTTCCTGCAGTAGAGAATAAAAGAATAGGGAAGAGGTCACCAACTCCAGAAAGCTGTCTTCTCTGGATTAGAGGAGAATATGGGGCTGATAATGACCTACTTGCAAAAATGGGGAACTAGAAACCAAAGGCAATTCAGTAGTCATCAGTGGTTAGTGTGTCCATCCCAACTGGTGTCTTTGTAAGTGTATCCTTCACTGGGTCCCTTCTCATAAGTTCTTACTTGGCATTCACAGAGCCTTGGCGATTGTGGATAAAACTGTATTTCAATATAACTGGTCCCTTTGTGATAGAATGTATTTTATTTGTGTATTTATAGATTTTACTGACTGATATAAACATCCCCCCATGCAAAAGATGAAGAACTTCTGTGTGATAAATAACTCAGCATTGGTTAGTCATAAAGGGCTTTAGTTTTAATGAGAATGTGCTTTGAAATCCCACATTCCTTACATAAGCCCGGAGAGGTGCTATATGTGATGCCCAGCCTCATTCTTCTAAGTGGGCAAGGAAAAGTCAATGCTTTCATTAAGTAGAGACCAAAGAAAGCAAGCATGCCAAGAAATATTTCATTGAGAAACATTTATTGTAATAAGTGATAAAAAACAAATAAGGGGCTGTAGCTATATAGTTTCCCCTCCTTTTCTCTGCCCAAATATTAGATCTTGCCTTATAGTCTTGCTTTATTTTGACAGGTAGGTTTGTTGTTCTTGGCAGACACAGTTGAGGTGAGGTGAGATTGGAAGACTCAAGGCCTTGCTGACCCTGTGCATGTGTTAAATCATAGAAGGACTAAGTCACAGAGACATAGAGGTAGTAGCACTATAGAGCCCCTGAGATTCAACTTCCTATCTAATGAAGGACTTTCTTGCATAACTTGGGTGATGGTCAGTCATCTGGCCTCTGCTTGACATGCTAGAGATAGAGAACAACTCAAAGACCCTATAAGGCCCAACACTGCCTTAACAATAATGAAATAGTAGCAATACCACTGCTAATTTCATTTATTATTTACTGTATGCTGGGCACTATGCTAAGCACTTTAAGTGCATCTCATTTAATGAGATTATTTTAAATGCATTTACATGGTCTCATTTAATTCTTAAAACGACTCTACGGGATTGGTGATACTAGTTTCATTTCACAGGGGGTTGAACTGAGGCTTAGTGATTTGCCCTCACAACTACTGTCACAGGTATGAATGTGTGCATATATGTTTGTGTTTGTATGAGTATGTGTGTTTGCATGTATAATAAATATGCAGTGCTCTGCTACTTCTCCCACAAGTACAGGCCCAACACACGCTGCAGTAGATCTGATAGGACACTATCATGGTTGTCCCAGACAGGCCAATCATTTGGTGACTTTTAAAACTTATTTGGAATTTTCTAGAAATCATATTTTTTTCTCCCAGATAACTTATTGGGAAGTTACAGAATATATGTATCCGTATCCACCATATTTCTTTAACTCATGTTGATCTAGTATGAATCCAGGCAAGTGTCTTGGAGATTATGATCTCAAATGCTGCTTGGTTTGATTTGCCTCTTAATCCAGCACCAGATGGCAATTTCAGAGCCTGTAGGTCGGACATTTCTAGGTAGGAGATTTCCTCTTGGTATTCTTTCCTTCAGTAGCTGACTTGAAGGTGAATGGTGTTCTGGATGAAAAGGGGATCCTCATCCTAGAGACCACTTTTCTCGTCTGTAAAATGATGCGAGCAGGTTCAGTGGTACCTCAGGTCCTTTCTGGCTATAACCTTGTGTGAATCTATGAATCTGAATGTGAAAATATTAACTTGGGGGTAATAGAGAACACAGCACTATTGGCTTGGCAGATAATGGAGAAATTTTATCACAGATATAGTTACTTTTATCAAGTTAACTTAATTACTTATCATTGCCAAAGAAAAATGAAACTATTGTTTTCCCTTAAGGCTAAATGCTGAACACTTGACTAGTGCTGAACTTTTTATTAAAGAAGGTACTTTGTAATTTTTAGTGTGACCACTGGATGGCACAATTGCTCCACATTGTTAGTAAAAAACACAACCGACTGCATCTTCAGTTGGGTTGTGTCTCCAGGTTGCTGAATGTACTGCTCAGTGAGCAGAATACACAGCTGGAAAGGACTTCTGGAATTATCTGCTTCAGTCTATATTATTTTGTCTTATTTTAATTGCACAAATGATACATAAATACATTTTAATTGTAAAGATTTTATATATGCCACTCTTCTCCTTCTGCTCACTTCTGCTCTATTCCCCACCCCTAGAGAGAAAAACCTGTTGTTAACTCGTTGGAGTATTTCTTTAAGGTCCTTCCTATACATGTATACTCACATATATGTACATGTACCTTTTTTTCCCCAAAGATTTTATTTATTTATTCATGAGAGACACACAGAGAGAGGCAGGAACACAGGCAGAGGGAGAAGCAGGCTCCATACAGGGAGCCCGACATGGGACTTGATCTCATGTCCCCAGGATCAGGCCTGGGGCTGAAGGCAGCGCTAAACCGCTGAGCCACCCGGGCTGCCCCCATGTACATACTTCTTAATAAGCATCTGCAATCTCCTCATATTATCACTGAAGAAGGACACACCGTAGAGTTTGGAGCCAATATTGTTTTATGGAAAAAGCCTGTGCTTTGGAGTCCTACAGACTCCGTTATTGAGCGCTCATCTGAACCCCATTTCAGGAGTAACTATTGCAAACTATTCAGGTGTACTAAGTAAGATGAATACATGCAAATGCGCCTAGCTCAGATGGCCTGGCCATAAGTGTTAGTTTCCTTTCCTATCACTCTTTGCCAAGTTCACACAATTGATGAGTGGAAAAGCACAATTCTCTTCATCCTGTGCCTCTGAGGAATCTTTGGAAGATGTGAATACATATGTACACACATCATCATATGCAAACTCTAGCTTAATGACCCAGTGACCCATAAGTACAAATACTGCTGTTGCCAAAGCCTTCCCTGGCTACTGTGTGCCTTGCTTCAGTCCAAGTTCAGGGATGAGCTATATTTGAAGGCTAGAGGGAAATGCCAGTGTGCAAAGTGACACAGGAACTCAGAAAAGTTCAACTGCCCAGGGCTCAAGTTCAGATTCAGCTTAGCAGGGTAGACCTGTGCAAAACTCCTATGTCCTCTGTACCCAAGCTTCTTTATCTGTAAAATCAGAAAGATGAATTTGGGCCCCAGTAGAGCTTGTACTAATGAGAAGAGAAATAAGGCATGAAGCTCATGATGCTTTTCTTTTTGCATTATTTTACGGAAAACTCAAAGCCAAATTGAATGCGAATTGAAACCACTCTCCTTGTCCCTGGGTTTCTGGGGTATGTGTCTCCCATTTCATGGTTTTATCTTGGTTATTATTGTAATGGTGTGGGCTGTGGATCTATAAAGGTGGTGGTGAGGAGATAGGCTGACTTGCTTGCTGATCCAGGCATGTGAGGGCTTCAGGCACTGGAGTTTGGGATACCATGGGTCGGAAAGGATTTGGATTCTTTTTCAAATGCTCCACTCTCAGTTTTCCATAACAATCCCTATATTTCATTTGGCCATTTTAGAAAGTACTTTCAGGGACGCCTGGGTGGCTCAGTGGTTGAGCACTTCTTCTGCTCAGGTCATGATCCCGGGGTCCAGAGATGGAGTCCCACATCAGGTTCCCTGCAGGGAGTCTCCTTCTCCTTCTGCCATTGTCTGCCTCTCTCAGGAATAAATAAGTAAAATCTTAAAAAAGAAAAAGAAATTACTTTCAGATGTGTATTTGAAAATAGTTACTTAAAAATAAGATCTCAAAATCTCTGAGGCTTGATTGAAAAGCAGCAGGCACACATGGACATTAGTTGAGTGGTGTTTTATGAAAATGACATGACCTTAAAAACATTTAAAAAACAAAACAAAACCCAGAGTAACACCTTATCTGTTTCAGTTAAGAAAACTCTTTCCTGAAATACAAAGCTGACTTTAGAGGAAGCTAGATGGCAGGCAGCACAGGTCTTAAGGGCAGGCTAGAGGCTTTGTAGGTTGATGGATTTGTTCTGTCCCTGAGCAGACCAAGCTTCATCAGATGGGGGCAGATCCTTCCTTGCTTGTCCTTGTCTGGTTCTGCGAGGCTCACTGAGTGATAGTTCTTTTCTTCCTTTCACTGTGGATGTGGATCTTACTTATGGCCTCTTTATGGCTTTCCTCAGGAGGAGAAAGGGGCTATATAACTCACCTTGGAGGTCACAATTGCATTGTTGCCATCTTGCTCTGCTGCTGTTCACGAAATGGGAACTGTCTCTCTCCTTGTTCATATCCTGCCTAAAGTGACTGAAGGGTCACAGGGTTCCTAGGGCAGGGACCTGGAATTCCCTGAAGGGGATTATCTTAGGGCCTCCCTGGTCCATGTTTGACTCCTGGATGGCACTTCCTGAGGGATCCATTTTCTAATGAAGAAGGCAGGATGAAGAAACAGACTTCAGAGCACAATCTTTTGATCACTCTTCCAAGCAGCCCCATTATTGTTAGTCCTGGACTTAGCTTGCTGTGGGATAAACAAGAATGACCAGTGCCACTTTGGCAGGTTTTCTCCCACTCCCAGGCAGGTGAAATGGGGAAGCAGCTGAGGCTTTGGATTTTAAACATGTTTCCTGTCATAATGTAAATGCCAAGCTTTCTAATGAGAAGGAAATAGATGATTTGTGGCATAGTGGAGTTTATGGAAGAACTCCACATCCCAGCAGAAGGGATGGGAAATGAGTTTGGACAAAGTTTCTCTTGAAGAAGCTTAAATGAATGACTTCTTTTTCATTTCGAAAGTTAGACAGAGGCACAGTCTATAGTCAGAGCTATGAGCTATGCTACTAGTAATCCTATTTAAACAGAGTTTCTTTTCCTTTCTGCATGAATTGCATTGACAGTGTTTGCGCATCTTCCTTGCCAACAGTCTCCCATTGGAGAGTCTTGTCTCTGAGTAGAACTGTACCTGAGCCACTCAGGTAAAAGCTGCCCAGAATTAAGCAGAAAAAAGTCGGCTAGCAGCAGCCCTCTTTAAATGGTTGCTATCTTGCCTCTGCAGGAAGCCGGGCAGATTTAAAAAATGCAAAGTCAGCTATGTTGCAGTGCTGAGAACTGATTAAGAAGGCTTTGCTAGTCAATTCTCTTTAAATGAAATGATTTTCAAAATCCTAACAGTTTGGATGCCAAAGGAGAGGGAAGAAAGCCCAAGCTGAAGGAGGAAAAAAATAACTTTCCAAACACAGAGGCTATTTTCACAATGAGAGAAAAAATCAGTTTCAAAGTGCTGCAGTGAGGACAAAGGCAGCCGGTGCTGCAGATTGGGGCTTCAGGGCCTGTCTGCAAAATGTGCAGGACCTGTCACTTGGAAGGAGCCTGCTGACCCAGCTGGCCTGCAGGTTGGCCCCAGTTGTGAATCCTACAACAGAGCTTCTTCCTGATTCCAGGCCTCTGACCTCCTTTTCCTTAGAGCACTCACTTTAGAAGAACTTCAATTATTAATTCTTTCCCTGCTCCTTTGAGAAGTCAATCTTCTCCTTTCCTCTCGCCAGTTTTACAACCCAGGAGTGTCTTTTTCTGGGGTCTGGAGGCATCCCTTTGAAATACAGTTATCAGGACAGCTAGTGCCACATCTCCCATTCTCTTTAGGCACGTAGAAGTCTAACTTCCATGAGCACCAACTAGCAACCACACATGGCCTATTCTCATTAATCAGCCTCTCCCCTAATTTCCTCCAGTATTCTTCTATCAGTTTACACCAACACTTAATGGCTCTCCGACCTTGCCTTTTTTGTTCAGTATCTCTCCCCTACTGAGAGTCTTGAATAAAGTCTTTGCCAGCTTCTCTGCATGGTGTAATTTTCCTTTGACACTGCTCAATCCAAATCCCCTTTCTGAAACTCTGGAATCATCCCACCCCCTATAGAGCAACCTCCTCTTCCCAGATGGAACCACCCTGGAAGATGCCTCTCCCCTCCCCGCCTTACTTCTGGGATGGAAGAAACCCTCCGGCCCCTCCCTCTTTCATTTGTAATCCTGGAAATGCTCACATCAGTCATCTTTAGGAGAGAGGACTAATGGGAAAGGGAAGGAGAGGGGGGATACCCATCCCCATTTCTTGGCTACTTCTTGGGTCTGATCGCTTTTCCCACAAGGTTCTCTCTGTTTTGCAATTTTATTTTAAGAAAATGTTTTTATTTCTTGGGTGGGGAATAATCTGAAAATGCTGTGCACAGCTGTGAGAGGGAACATCTCTTGAGCAGCTATATTGGGGTTCCAGGAGTGTGTCTCGATAGGTTTCCTTTGAGAGGTGGTGATCCACTGGGTAGAGATGATCCCTCTAAGTGTGCTGCTTTACAGCTTGGACTCTGGAGTCCACCTGCCTGGACCGATCCTAACCTCTGCTGCTTGTCGTGTGACCCTGGATAAGTTGCCCAAATCTCTCCCTGTGCCTGTTTCCTCACCTGTAAAATGGGGGCCACTCATAAGGTTGTCATGAGGATTACAAGCTTACATGTAAAATGCTTAGGGTAATGGCTAACATAGAGTAGGCATCCAATAAATGCTTAGCTGTAATCATCATCATAATATGTGCATTATTTTCCTGGAAAAAAATGTGTGTATAGTTGTTAACAAGTAACCTTTAAGGAGAAACAGAGTAGGGGGAGAGAGATTTTATTTTGATTTTTTACTTGTACTGTTTAGCTTTTTACCCCAATGCTTCTTTTATTTAAAGATTTTAATTTAGTAAACATTTTTTCTCTCTCTGGCAAATAAGTGAGATAGCCTGTTGATAGCATGGGGGAAATGTTCCTTTAGAAAGAATGTTTTAATAGATCTTTGCCATTTCAGAGTAGAATTTAGTTATGAAAAGCCCATTTTTAAAAATGAAAAGTAAACATATGAAACAATGCTACCTATTGCATAATTCCTTCTATGTCCCTTTGATTTGATCGAGTTATATTTACCTGGTGGTCCAACAGCATCACTGCTGAGAAAACACTTTCAGAGATGACTTGTTCTGCAGGGTGGCACTATGACATATATTGGGGGTGGAAAAAAATCTATTGTTTTCAACCTAGTAGTGGAGTACCTGTCTGAGATTTGCCCCTTACTTAGAAAAATTCATTGTTAGCTTCTTTAGGTAGATGTGGATGCTCCTGCTCCTTCTACTTTCCTTCCCCTATCGGCTGAGTCAGAGCCCAAGAGAAAGTGGACTTTCTCTAAGAATCTGGGAGCAGTTTTAGATTCCTAAGGGCAGCCAAGAAATGAGGGGATAAGGGGCTCCGAGATGGAGAAAGGCAAGAAAGTTGATCAGGAAGGGGTTCCGGTAGGAATGATTGAGGCGATATTTAGAACAAGGTTGTCTTTGTTTTTAAGGTATCCATTGGACATTAGTATCCCCCACACCCACTGTTCCACATAACTGCTCTTGTGTGAAGATTTTGGGGAAAGGGAGGAAAGAGACTGGGTTGGGGGATGGTAGAGATGAAAAGAAGAGGATAGCTTTAAGGGGACTAAGATCATTATTTAGGGGATGCAAGAAGTTGAAGCTAGAGGAAGAAAATGCATCCCGAGAGATACTGCAGTGTTGGGTTTACTACTATGAGGGACTTGGGAGGCTATAGCCATTTCCTCTATTAGGGATGACTTTTAATTGTCCCCCAATAGCTATTCTTGCTTTTCATCTAGGACTCCATTGGTTTCACCAAGGCACATGACTGCCTTGCTAGGGACTACATTTGCTTTGCAGCTAGATGTGTCCTTTTGACCATGTATCTTGCCAGTGGAAAGTGAACAAAATGTGCAATGTGAGTAGTTTCCATTTCACTTTCTTGATGGGAAATAACTTATCTCTCTTCTCCTCTTTTCCTCCTTTCTATGGTCTGGAACATGGAAGTAGCAGTTCCATGTTCCAAACTAGAAGTCTAGTTTGACCATGATGATAAGCCCACCACCTAGAAGGCTTGTCAAACACAGATTGCAGAGCCTTACCCCTAGAAGTTTCTGATTCAGTAGATTTGGGGTTGGGCATGAGAATTTGCGTTTTTAACAAGTTGTTGTATGATGCTGGTGCTGCTGTCCAGGGACCACAGGATATGGCACATGAACAAAGTAGAGGAGGCTGGGTTCCCAGATGCTCTTGTGGAGCGGAAACATCTAATGTTGTGTCATCTCTGGACTGTTACCAGAAGAGTGGAGTCAACTTCTGTCTTGTTGGAGCCATAGTGTTTTCATATCTCTTTCTCTCTCTCTCTCTCTCTCTCTCTCTTTTTTTTTTTTAAAGAGCAGTTGGACCTGTATCTTACTTAATACAAATATTACAGGTAAGGTTACACATACAGGTAAGGTTACACAGGTAAGGCTGGAGGGCTTGGGCCCTCCTGCATTGCTGGCACTTAGGTTCAACATGGTTGATTTTTATTTGGAAAAATAATAAAACAAAGGCAATTACTTGTTTAATAACATAACGACTTCTTTTATGAGAGTATCACAAGGAGGCAGTGAACTGAAAACATTCTTTCCACATCTGCATCATTGCTTCTTTTCTTGCCTTGGGAAAAATATAAAATCTTGGATGCCTTTTTGTTCTCATTTAAGTGGGGCAGTGGTTTCAATGCTCTTGTTCACAGATGGATACTTTGGGCATTGTCTTAGAAATCATTGGAAATTCAAATATTTCCTATTATGTACTTATTAATATAAACATTAAGATAGTAAAAAATGAAGATAGTGATAATAATAATAATGAATATTTTCTGAATGCTTACTAGGTAGCAGGTACTATGTCTTTTAATGCATTACACCATCTGTTCTTACACTAACCCTGTGAGGAAATGTTACTATGACCTCCATTTTGCAGATGAAATTGAGACTTGGAGGGTTCAAGTAAATAGGTCAAGGTTCCATTCCAGGTCTGCCAGATACCAAGGCCCATAACCTTAGCCTTGGCAATATTCTCTCCCTCTCTGGTAGATGACCCACTCTGAGATCATTTTCAGGCTTGGTATATTGAACTTAACATTTGGTAATTTTTTTTTTTTAGTGTGTATGTGTTTTCAAATGCAAATGTTGTTTTATCTTTTGAGCAGCCAGGCCTACCGTGCACAGTCTAGACTGTTATGTTCTGATTCTAGGAACCCACTGTGGGGACCGTTTGTTGGAAAGAGAAAGGGGCAGAGAGTTTAAAAGGTGGCACATGGCTTTGGGTTGCCTAGATTTAAGGCTGTGACAATTTACTACTATGCAAGATGTTGGATTCCAATATAGTTTTGGGATTTAGAAAGTAATCACCTAACTGTGGGGACAACCATGAGGGAGCCCATCTGGCAGCAGTTCAGGCAGGGACCATGGTAATTTTCTAAGTTATGTGCCTCTGGAGCAATGTCAAACCCTAACAAACCCAGGCTAGCATGAGTGGGAAGCATTAACCACCATTAGAGCAAATCTAAACATCTCTGCAGAGGCTCCTTTTTAGTTCTGGACCTCTGGCTGCTTTTTACAATCAAATTTCTCCCCAACCTCCTGTCTTTCCTTTAAAATTTACTTGTTCTGGTTCTCATTCTTTTCCTTCATCTATCTATATCAGAGCAGAATGGTTTTTGAATTAATTAATCAACAGTTAATTAATTCATCCTTACTTTGATGGGATTATTAGGATCAAGCAATGCCAAGATCAAAATGTATCTTGAATTCTATGCAGACCCTAGGAATGACTGCATTTTTATGTGAATTCAAAACTGTGTGAACCACTGTTCTTGAATGTGCTGATTAATCATCGGCCCATAGCACCCAGTCTTTGACTTAGTTTTATTCTCTCTATATATTTCAAGGCTTTAGTTTAGAGATCAGTGAACATTTTCTGTAAAGGCCAGATAGTAAAGTTTTTGGTTTGTGGACACTATGGTCTCTGTTGCAACTACTCACTTGGTATCATAGTGGAAAAGCAGCCATAGAAAATATGTAAATATATGATTGTGGCTGTGTTCCAATAAAACTTTATTTACAAAAACAAGTGGTAGGTTGGATTTGGCCCATGGGCTAGAGTTTGCCTATCCCTGATTTAGTTGAAAGCAACAATTCATTCAATCAGCTGCTGAGAAGAGTCAGAGAGGAAGAAGTAGTTGAAACCATGGTTTATAGGATGAACATTCCAAGCTATATTGGCGTTCTGGCTCCTGCTCAAGACAACAAGATTAAATATCATAGAGATAATAGAAGATTATGAATTTTGGGTTCAAAATGTGACCTTGAATATATAGGATGAGAGTAAACTTGCTGAGAGGGAATTTTCATGAAAAGGATCTGAGTCTTACTTTGCCTTAGAAAGGAAGAGTCTGGGAAGCCTTGCCTGCAAACAGAGACAACCATCTCGGGTTGGATTGCAGGTTGGCTGGATGTAGATCAGTGATATTATAGTCCTGCTAGATTCTTTGCTGGTTATACCACCCCTGGAGTGTGGTGTGCAGTCTGGACATCTTATTTTGAGACTCCATTGACAAAGTGCATCTCAAGAAGGGAGACCAAGATGGTGAGAGGCCAGGACACCATTGTCTCTGAGGAATCATAAACTGAGTTGCATGTCTTTAGTCAGGGAAGAGAGAACCAAACTGAGGATTGTTATTATCTTCATTTATCTGTCACAAAGGGAGTAGGACTTGTAAATGGCTTATGGGCCATGGCACTTGCACACAACAGCTGCAGAATTAGTACTTGACTGAACAGTATACAGAGAGGTTACAAGAAGGGGAGTCAGGCTGGGATGGAATAAACTTTTTAACAGTGAGAGTTGTTTGTCAATGGAATGGCTGCTTTGGTTACTTCTGAGCACCAGGAGAGTGCCAGGTTCGAAAGAGTCACTGGATGCAGTAATGTTTCCATTTGCAGTAGGGAGATAGAATTTTTTATATTCTTAACAAAATGGCCTTTAAACAAAGATAAAAGGAGTGAGGCCAGATGGGTTATTTTTATTGTTCATAAAATCCAATAGAAATACTCTCTATAGTGTACAATGTCTTTGGCTGAGCAGGTTTTCAGGTATCAAGGGGGATAATAAACACTATTTTCAACAAATTGCTTGTATCATTCAATAGGGAAGAGGGAGAGATAATAATGTAGTACTTACAAGTTTGTCAGGTGCCCAGTGCTGCCTGGATCCTATTACTGAGGCCTTTGAAAGATGGAGGGTGATTCATAAATGTGTAACTTTGTTAGGATCTCTACAAGAATAGTGAAGTCCTTTGTTATGGAACAGTCTGTCTCTCTATTCTTCAGACTCTCTTATCCTCTGGGTCAAGTCATGGAGCATTTGCTGTGTGCCAGGAATGGGTCTAAGCATTTGATGTATATTGATTTGTTTATTCCGTTATAGCAGTGGTGCTCAACCAAGGACAATGTCGCACCCCAGGGAACATTTGGTAATACCTAAGAGATATTTTGATCGTCATCACTGAGGGAGGGTCAAGTGCTTCTGGAGGCTAGTGGTTGGGTGCCAGAGATGCTGCTAAATACTCTACAATGCCCAGGATAGCTCTCCATAACATGGAATTATCCAGACCCAAATGTTGATAATGTTGAGGTTGAAATACCCTATTGTATAGGACAGTAGGTGCTGTCATATGCATTTTACAGATAGAGATACTGAGAAGTCAGAAAACTGGATAACCATGCTACTGTCTCGCCTCCTTGTTTATTTAGTGATGTTATAATGAATGCATCCTAGGAAGTACTATGTGTGGTTGTTAGATTTATCTCTAGGAGCCAGTACAAAAATGGAATTCTATTTTCATTTCTAATTTTATACTTAATAAATGCAAAAGTTCTTAGTAAGTAACCCAGTTCTCTCCTGAGGAGTTTCTTAGTGGAGTCAGACCAAAGATGCAGGGAGACTCTGGCAGCTTGGGGAAAAGAGGGCACGGTCCATTATTTCTCATTATGTGTGGTGCTCTTTAGTGCTGATGGCAGAGAAGTGACTTGATACCTGTGGAGTAAGTACAGGTGAATAGTACTTCCTCATTAGATCTGGTCTGTGTGTCAGATAAGGAAACCACTTAAGTTGTGACTTTAAAAAGTAGATCAGAATCCTCTGTTTTTCCTCTTCTCTGTGGTCCTTAATCCTGACACTCTTCCCTAGCTGTGAACCTGAATTTCTCCTGGAAGAAACTTGTTGCTCACTGTGATAAACCATTTTAAGGCACAAAGTGTTATCTGGGAGGGATAACCTAAATTAGGTTTCTGCATTTGTTCTAGAGGCTTCTGAGAATTCTTAGGGAAGGAGAGAGGACAGGGGATTTCAGTGGAGAGAAAAGAAAAAAGAAAAGGAAAAAATAATTTATTACAAAGGAAGGGCTGCCATGCTGGGGCTTGGGAAAGAAAGGAAATTGAAACATTTGCTTACTTAGTTGGCAGGAAACTGGCCCTTTCTTCTTTCTCCATTTTTAGCTCCTGCCAGTTTGGCTCTTTCCTCCAGAGACAGTCCCAGTGACATTATATATGTTCCTGTGCATAGTGTGTGTGATTCACCTTTGAGATTTCAGGACTTGGTGCAAAACTTGGCATAGCTTTATAGATACATCCGCTCAACTGGCATTTAAGGAATGCCTAATATATATCTGGCACACTGTTAGGTATTGGTTCCTGACTTCAAGAGGCTAAAAATCACATGTAGGAACCAGGTAAGTAAAATGAAGGCTGCACACAGTATGAAGAGTGCACTGAATAGAGTACGCACATGGTGTTCCCGGGCATCAATGTACCTAAGTCAGACTGGGGGTGGAGGGTCATCAGGAAAGGTCTCCTGGAATAGAAATTTCTTGACTTGATTTTTGAAGGTTCAGATTTCGTTAGCTAGTAAGAGAAGTGGTAGAAATGTATCTCAGCCTAGAGGTAGGCCAGTATAAACTTTGATAAGAAGACATAATTGTAAGGGGTTCAGTGAAGTAAATGTGAGTGAGGGTGGAGATGAGGGCAGGGATGTGGGCAGTGGCCACACCAAGAGCCTTCGTGCCATTCTGAGAGCTTTGGATGCTGACCTGAAAGCTGCAGCTCCACCAAGGGCATAGATTGTGCTTTTCAAAAGTGACCTCTGGAAACTGCTTGCAGAATGGATTGGAGAGAGGCCAGACTGGCAGAAGGAAATGGTATTGGGAGCTTTTGTTCTAGTGCAGGTGAGAAGCATAGAGGCGTGAGTGCTCAACTCACAGTAGCAATGGGTAGGGAGGAAATGATTTGAGAAATATTTGGAAGTAGAATCTATACAGGTTGGTGACTACTTTGATGTGAATAATGAAAGAATTCTTTCTGACTCCCCTGAAGTTAGGTGTGGTCATGTGCTTTGCTTGGGCCAATGAAATATGAATGGAAGTGCTTTTCTTATGTTTCATCAGAGACTGCACTGCTTGCAATAAGATTGAAGCTATCCAGATTTTTAACAAAACAGTTCAGTAGAATATAATACTAAAAAACTCCCAAGGCAGGCAATAGAGAAACAACCCTTGCGAGTTTATTTCCCTACAGATTTTTCAGCATTTGACTATATATTTTCCTAAATCTTAACTGGAGGGACTCTTCAGCACAAAGACACACACACACACACACACACACACACACACACGCACGTCTCTATTCTAGTTAGGATATAGAGTTCTAAAGGTATTTAAAGAGAACAGAGCAGTTTTGCTTTGGTTTGGATTGCAGCCCAGGGTTGAAGAGAGACATGTTAAGTGGTCCCAGTGGTTGGTTTCTAGAGTCCTTTTCACTCAGCCATTTGGGCATGGCCTTGTGGTCAGCCCAGCAATATTCGTGAACTCATTCTTAAGGACAGTCTTCATTGTGCCTCTTTCCTCCTTTCTCTCCCACTTGATCCACTGCCCTGGTTTTCTGACCACTTTATCGCTAACTGCACTGTTGTGGCAGGGAAAGAAGGTACAGCTGACTCAGTCTTATGTGGTACTACATGCCCACAGAACTGATAGAAGGGACTGAGAAATGGCCCAGGAGAATAGTCTACTGATTACATTTTAAAAAATTCAGATCGTTCTCTTCCTCAGCTGCAGAAAAGTAATTTGATGAGTGTTGACTTCAGGGTTGAGAGCTCCTTCCCAAGAAGTTATTCTCTGAGTTATGAAATATGTCATCTTGAACCTTTCTCTGCTTACCACCCGAGAACTATTATAACAGTCTTTGATGGTCCATAAAATGAGATGGGTCTTTCAAAGGTGCAGGGTGAGGCTGTCTGGGGTATGTGGCCTGGAAGGGGATGCCCTTTGCAAAATTTCTTTTCTGCCCTTCTCCCCTACCAACTGCTAGGATTTAAAGTAACTATGAGATGCAGAGATGAGCTCTGGAAGTCTCATTTATTACCAAGATGCAAAGGTACTGGAATAACCACAGAGAAATGAGATTCCTTCTTCAGATTGCTATAGTAGGAAGTGAATTGATCTGTGACTTAGAGGTGTCTCCTTCAGTTAATCATTGCTGACTCTTCACTGCCTGCAATCACTATAAATCACCATGAAACTATAGAGAAAACTGACACATGCGGCGGGGAAGGAAGTGGAAATGGGCTGCATATTTCTACATAGGCTTGCTGAAACAGGAGTCCTGTTTTTAAGATGCAGACCTGACACAGAAGGCAGGGGATGACAAATGTGTCTGAATTATTGGTTAGCAAAGCTGGCCTCACTTGGCTGACGCTCATCTGATGGTCACTGCCCTTTCCCATCTGCTTCACAAGTTCATTGCCAGTAGGGGAAACATGCTTTGCTTAGAACCATGTCCCATTCTTGCCTGAGCTTTGATAAATCACAAGAACCTTCGAAGCAGCTGAAGGTGACCGGAGAAAGTATCTCTTCTGCACTGTGTCCTGCGTCAGAGTTCCCTGATAAGCTGGTTCCACCTTGCCAAGACTAAGTTAGGAAGGCTTTTTCCCAATAGGGTGGGGAACAGGAAAGGCAGCTCTGATTTTCAAGTAAGGGTCCCCTGGCATACTGAATGTATTTCCACAGTTATGGCCCTGGAAAGCTAACTAAGACACTCATGTTTTATGGGAGCTCTCATAATGCTTTGCAGAAATGTTCTCTCTCCTGGTGGCTCTGCCAGAAAGCACAAGGCCCTTCTTTTTCTGGATAAGGTATTATTCAGCGTCCTTAAATGTAACCTTTATTCTTGCAGGACTCAATAACTAGAGGCAGTAAGTGAAGAGCATAGGTGTTTGTGACTTGCGATCCCTATCACTGGGCTCTCCCTTTGTAACCAGACATATGGGGGCATCTCTGTGCTATGTGGCAGCTGTTGTGAACCTGATCTTGCCTCCCTGTGTTCACTTTAGTTTTCTAGTGGATTGATATCACTCCTTATGGCCATTGCCTTGGCTCTGTTTCTGCTGAGTCATATACATCATTTGGGGAGGTGAGATTTGAGATGCATCACCAGCAATAAGGTCCAAATGACAGAATTATAAAGACAGTGCCAATAGAAATGGAAAGGAATCAATAGACCTGGTGACTGGATGGCTTGCAGTCATTTAGGGAATTGGAGATCTATGCAGGTAAACTAAGGAAGAACATAATTATATAAACAGAGTAAGAAGAGAAAATAATTAAACGGAAGATAAGAAGAAGAGCCCCTCTCCCCCCGACAGGTGGGGATTGCATGGGGTTTAGTGGAAAAAGTGATGAGTTCTAAAATGGATGTAGAATTGGTGAGCTAGTAATGAAAGCAGGTCATTTTGGGGTCATGCTTGGTAGGAAGCTGGAAATCTTAGTAGGAACTGAGATTCACAAGTGAGGGCTGCACTAGTGAGGTGGGTTTGAATCTTCTATATTGACGTGATGCTAACTAGACCCGAGGGTGTAGGTATGACTGTACAGAAAGAGATGTGCATGGAAGAGAGAAGAGACCTGTGGAAGACATCTGAAATGTTTGCATTTGAGGGCTAGGAGAAGTGGAGTCTGAGGAGGATCCAGAGGAGGAGGGAGCACAGAAGGAAAAACAGTGTCAGGAGAGGGTAGCTACATTAAATGCTGCAGAGGGGTCACATAGGAAGAGGACTGAGATGAGATCATAGGATTTCCAATTAGAGAGATATCAGACATATTGGAGAAAGCAGTTTTGGTGAAGTATTTGAAACAGAAGCTCGATTCTAGGCAGTTGAGAGGTGAGTGAGTGAGGGAGAGCCATGAGTGGTGAATGTGATGTGTTTGCAAGCTGGATGGATGGAAGGAGAGTTGCCTGATGTGGGGACAGGGCTGAGGACACATGGAAGAGGTATCTTACACTGAGGCATCATGGGAGGTAGTAAGCATTTGAGAAAGGGAGATGGGCTGTTGAATGTGATGAAATCTATGTGGAGATATGAGGGATGGAAATCAAAGCCCAGTGATTACCCTTTAGCACTGGAGACAGGTTGAGATCTTTACTTTGCAGACTGAAGATGTCAGGGGGGTGGGCAGTGAAGCACTGAAGTTTCTTTGAGATGAAAGAAGGGGGAAGTGAGGGGGAGGACCTTACATTTTTTGGCGAAGTAAGAGGCTCAGAAAGAAGGGTCTAGGGTATTTTAATATGATAAAAGAGCAGAATAGATTGGGATTGCTGTCATATGGAACAGGATAGACAGTTAATAAGGTTGAATAAAAGAATTAGTGAACAGCTGAGGCAGAATAACATAGATTTATAATGGGAGCCTGTCAGTGGCTTTTATAATTTTCAGTAGGTTGGCAAAAGGAGTAGATAAAATGGTTGATTGGGTAACCAGAGCTGAGGATTGGCATGACTAGGGTTATTATAGGTTGGGAGTAGATCTGGGAAGAAGACTTCAAGGTGTCTCTATGTGTTTCTGTTTAACTATAGAGACCCCTTGATGAGTAACAGAGAGGCCTCAAAGTCCCAAATGCCACTGTACAAATGAGCTTGCCAGCCTTTCTTTCACTCAAGAGCTTCTCAGAGATTTTCCTGATATAGTACCTTTCAAAGAGGAGTTTTCATGGAAAGGAGAGTGGAAAAATAGCAGAACTACTAAGAGGGTTAGGAAGTCTTGGAAATCGGGAACAGTGGGGACCCTTGGCTTCTACTCTATTCCAAGAACTGCATCAGTTAATCCCTTCTCTAAGGCTGTGAAATAAGCACAGAAGGCATAGACATGTGCCTAGGCTTGTCAGGATTGTGAATAAGAAAATGAGCCAGGATTAAAGCCCAGGTTTGTATGGCACCAGGGTGCATGGACCAGTAATTGCCCCACATCACCCACATTCCTTGAATTTTAGAAATTTCCAGGAAGGGAAGTAGCTGATTGGTTTTATCACTGAGGTCTCAGGTAGCTCTGAAGGTGGGGTTAAGTCCACCATTGAAAAAGCTTGGGCAGGTGTCCTTCTGCAAAGTGTGGACAATAACCAGGCATGAGATTGTTACTGGTGTGGTGTGAATTCTTCAATAACTCATTTCTTAGGAGAGTGCTCCTCAGTGGGCTTTTTAGTTCTCTTCTCATAAGCTTGGAAATTTATGTTTAAACTGAAGGCGGAAACATTCTGAAGTATCTCTTGCCTATGTAATGCTACCTTCCATTTCCTTCTTGGTGGAAGCAGGACAGGTTAGGATTTGATGAGAGAGGCATGTGTCATTTACGTGCTGTCCTGGGAAAATCTCCTGGAAGGAAGCAATATGCAGTGTGTCCTAGGCAGTAGACACGGGCCCTTGGAGAGGAGAGTATGGTGGCAGCTAACAATGAGTGAACTAAAGCTTAAAAAAAGCAATGCCCGGGTGACCTAGTGGTTAAGTGTCTGCCTTCAGCTCAGCATGTGATCCTGGAGTCCCAGGATCGAGTCCTACATCGGACTCCCTGCATGGAGCCTGCTTCTCCCTCTGCTTGTCTCTGCCTCTCTCTCTCTCTCTGTGTCTCTCATGAATTCTTAAAAAAAAAAAAAGCTTAAAAAAAAAAGAAGAAATGAGAAAAAAAGTATCATGAGGGACCACATGAGCAAGACAAGGAGAGCTGTAAGGGTAAGTGATGTGGGGACCAGGAGTCCAGAGCCAAAAGCAGACACAAAGCCTGCAGCTAGAGGCTTGTGTGTCTTAAAAAATAAAAACAGCTCCCCCCCCCGCCCTGGGGCTACTATGCCCAGGAAATCCAGCATTTTAGAAGATGAAGAGCTGGCCTCCTTTCATTTCTGAGTTTTATTTTGCTCAGAGCTGGGAATAGAGGAACACAATCTGAAGGGAAGATTTCCAGGAGCTTGGTTAGTTTTTAAGTCCATTATTATGGTAGGCAGCCTCTAAAATGACCCTCCATGATCTCCACCTACTCACATACACATCAATGTGTGAGATACACTTAGTATGTGCTTCTAACAGAGTGCGGCATAAGTAAAGGGTGTCACTTAAAAGAAAGTCTGTGACTTCATCTTGCTCTCTCGCTCTTTCCCTCTCCCCTGCTTTTTCTGATGGATACATCTGCCATGCTGTGAGCTGCCCTCCTGGTAGGGAAACAGGGAGGCCTGTAGTCAACAGTCAGTGAGAAACTGAGACCCTCAGTCCAACAATCAGCAAGGATCTGTATGCTGCCAAAGCATTTGAGCTGGGAGGTAAATCTTCCTCCAGTTGAGTCTTGAGATGATTGTGACTCCAGTTGATCTTGATGGCAGCCTTCCCATAGGACCCATCTAAGAAGCATCCAGATTTCTGACCCACAGAAACTGTGAGATAGTAAATGTATGTTAAAGATGTAAAGTTTGAGGGTAATTAATTGCACAGCAATAGAAAAATAGTGCAACTCTGAATTTCCACATGACTACTTTATACACCTCTAGGGTAAAATAGGCTCTCTCTGAAAAGACAGAAAAGAATGCTCTATAATTACTCTGGGCCATGTGGTATTGTGGCTTGTGAGTCTGTAATCCTCCTTGCCAAAACATTGATGACCTCTTGAAAACACTTAATGTCTTAATGTCTTCTGATGGTGTCTATTACTCTACTTAGGTTTCTGGATATAAAGACTGAAAATTCTTTGGTTTGTGGTTCAGTAACACTTAGAACTCACTGAGGAAATGGACAGGTTAGTTAGTGGTGTTAATTAAGGTCAAATTTTAGGTCAGGGTAGAGCCAAACCCTTATCAATTGGGCACTCTCTTTTCCATAGGAGTCTGCTTTTTGATTGGGCTCTGTCCTAGATGGTGCGGCATCCTTTTTCACTCCCAGACAATGTTCTGCTGCTCCTGACCTCATCACAGAAAACTGTCTCAATTATTAACCATATTGTTTTCCTTTTTTTAATTTTTGGTATAATTTTCATTTATTTTTGTTTTTACATTCCAGTCAAAACATTGTTTTCGAAAGTTACTTAGATCAGTTTCTCTCTCTCTCTCTCTCTCTCTTTTTTTTTTTTTTTTTGAGAGAGAGCAAGAGTTGGGGGAGTGAGGAGGGGAGGGGCAGAGGTAGAAGGAGAGAGAGAGAGAATCCTAAGTAGGTTTTATACCTTAGTGCAGAACCTGATGGGGACAGGGGAGGAAGCTCAGTCTCACTACACTGAGATCATGCATGACTCGAGCTGAAATCAAGAGTTAGCTGTGTAACTGACTGAGCACCCAGGCACCCCATTTTTTAAAAAATTGGATTATAATTAACATACAGCGTTACATGAGTTTCAGATTTATACCATACCAATTCAACAATTCCATACATTTACTCAATACTCATCAAGGTAAGTGTGCTTTTAATCCCCATCACCTATTTCACCCAATCCCCTCTGACAACTACCAGGTTGTTCTCTGTACTTAAGAATCTGCTTTTTTAAAAAAATATCTTAATTTGCTTGTTCATTTGTTTTGTTTCTTAAATTCTACATGAGTGAAATCAGATGGTATTTGTCTTTCTCTGACTTATTTCACTTAGCATTATAAGTGAAATAAATCACTTATGCAAATTAACCATGCTGCTTTTCATTAACTCTAGATCCCAATCAAGTATTTGACTTACACCAGTCTTTTAAGCTACCTCTCCTTTTTTTTTTTTTTTGCTTGCTGTACTGGTAGTTTCACTTAACATTCCTCATTTGTTTTTTTTTTTTTGTTTTTGTTTTTTTTTAACATTCCTCATTTGAACTCTATCTTGACTCCAGCCACCCATCATCATTGCTTACAGGGGAAAAAGGCCAGATTTGCCCTTAAATTATACCATCTGGAAAAAGGTTTTGGTGTTTTCTTCTTTGAGGCTGATATCCTATCTTTTCATTGTACCACTCACAGATAATTGTTAAGCAAGCTCCTTACTTGGTAATATTTCAGTTTGTTCTTGGATGTAGAAACCCATGTTTGAAAAAGATGCTACATGAGACAGTATCTTATAATGGCTTATGTGCATTTCTTTCCTTCTACACGTGGAATAGAAGTAATTGTATTACATTTGAGTTTTAGGTACTTGTTAGCTAAAAGATGATGAAGTACTCCTCCTCCTCTGCCCCCAAATGACAATTATCACAGACCCTCTCTCTCTTCAAACTTCCAACACCTTCTGTCCCAGCATGCTGATGTTCATACATCCTACTTATTTGGAACATCAAAGCAGGTGGACATGGCTTCCAGACTGCTCACCTGCCAGTGTCTGCCTTTAAAACTCATACCAAATGCCTCTGCTTGTGCACTAGATCCCATTCTTCTCTCGTTCTTTCAGGACATTCATTACAGCCACTCTCCCCTTTTCTCTTACATCACTGACTGTTCTTTATTGAATCATTCTTATAAACATACTATTATATCTCCCATCTTAAAATAGGGAATCTTCCCCAGTCCACTTTCTCCACCAGCTGCTACTCCATTCTTTGCACCAGCTGCAGCAGAAATCCTCAAAAGCAATTTCTGTACTCCCTGTCTCTAATTTCTTTCCTCTTGATTTCCCTTAAACTTGCTTCATCAGGCTTTTTCCTAAATCCTTCCTAGATTTAGGAAGGGGATGTTGTCCTGGAAACGACTCTTGTCAGAGTTACCTATGATCTCCATGTTGTTATGTCCTATTGTTAGTTACCAGTCTACAGGAAATCCTGTTGGCCTTATCTTTAAAATTGATCCAGAATCTGACCACGTTTCACCACCTCTTTTGCTATCACCCAAGTCCACCATCATCTCTTATATAGATTCCTATAATAGCCTCCTGGGTCTCCTTGCTTCTATTCTTGCTTCTCTATAATCTTCTTCCAACAGATCAGCACTTTTGAAAGACCATGTCACCTCTTTCTCAGTATGTTCCAAAAGCTCCCATGTCACATCAGTGTCCTTGAAATGGCCTGCCTGATTTGATTCTTATCACTTCTGTGATCTTGGCTGTAATACTTAACTCTTCTAAGCCATAGGCTCTTCATCTGAAAGTGGAGAAGAGTAGAATTCTTACAGTACAGGATTGTTCTAAGGATTCACTGAGATAATACATGTAATAGTAAAAAAAATAAGTTATTTTATCAATAATACTAATAACTATTAAATAGTATTGTTAAGGTTAATGATCTTAACTTGGAATTCAAGGACATTTATAGGGACACCTGGGTGGCTCAGTGGTTGAGCGTCTGCCTTCGGCTCAGGGCGTGATCCTGGGGTCCTGGGATCAAGTCCCACATCAGGCTCCCTGCAGGAAGCCTGCTTCTCCCTCTGCCTATGTTTCTGCCTCTCTCTGTGTGTCTCTCATGAATAAATAAATAAAATTAAAAAAATCAAGGACATTTATATTTTTCCCAGTCTTTCTTTGTACTACTGTATTTTCTTTCTTTTTTCTTTTTTTTTTGTACTACTGTATTTTCATGATTCTCCCCCATTTCTCAGTTTTCTTGTTCATAAAATTTGCAAAAAGGAGATAAGCCCTGCCCTTCCTCATAAGGCTGGCATATCAAGGTCCTTTTAGTATAGGAGAGGCTGCACAAATAGAAGTTATTATCATCCTATTTCCAAGGACTAAAAGGGCTACTCTTTCTCTGCAAAAATAACATGGTGCTTTTCCTTCAAATGTTTCACCTGGGAACCTGAAAAAACAAACAAACCTGTGTTGCTATGGCAACATCAGAAAGGGAATTAGCACCCAAAGAAGTTGTAAGTACTGCCCTTGAGCAGGCTTCAGGGATGGGTAGTTGATTTGACAATTTAGAAAACAGCAAAAACCCTTGCTACCTTGCCTGGTGATGCTATTAGTCCTTGTCAGCTCTGTTTGATTAATTAATGTTTCAAGCAGAAAAGAAATGCCACTCATTGTGTATTCTTCTTGATGCTTAAATTTGATGGGGCTTGTTTCTCTCCTTTAATTGAAATGCCTCCCACACAGAAGAAACAAGGTCAGCGTGTTAGATTCACAAGAGTGTCCATTCACCCTTAGGCCCAGAGCACAATCATTTCAGTGCAAGTTGTGACAAAAGAAAATGTGTCATTATTCAGTCATCTTGTAAAAAAATTTGTAAAAAACATTGGTGCAATGTTTGAGTTCAGCCAATGGATGGATCTCAGGGGGTGCATGATTGTGCCCTAGAACTTTGTTGATGGGCCTTGAACTCATGTATTTGAGGTACTTGTGAGTCTCCTACATGAGACCTGATACTTTTAATCAGGATCAAAGCCTTTGCAGCTTTGTCCCTTTAAACTTGTCTATATTGTTGGAGCTGGACAACAGGTTGGGGGAGGCAGAGGGAAGAGGTCCTGGAAAGAAGTGAGGCACGGCCAGTTCTCTGCAGAAAGAACCCAGACTAATGTCTCATTAGTTCTCTTATTTTATTTTATTCTATTTTAAGATTTTATTTATTTATTTGAGCAAGAGAGTGAGCATGAATGAGGAGGAGGAGCAGAAGGAAAGGGAGAAGCAGACTCCCCACTGAACAGGGAACCCAACACAGAACTTGATCCTAGGACCCAGAGATCATGACCTGAGCCAAAGGCAGATGCTTAATCGACTGAGTCACCCAGGCACCCCTAGTTCTCTATTTTAAATTAGAGTAGAAGACCAGGATATGTGAATAACAAAAATAAAAATCTTTTTTTAAAATTTTTATTTATTTATGATAGTCACACAGAGAAAGAGAGAGAGGCAGAGACACAGGCAGAGGGAGAAGCAGGCTCCACGCACCGGGAGCCCGACGTGGGATTTGATCCCGGGTCTCCAGGATCGCGCCCTGGGCCAAAGGCAGGCGCCAAACCGCTGCACCACCCAGGGATCCCTAAAAATAAAAATCTGATGTAATGAACAGAGCTTAGAGCCACCGTCAAATACCTTAAAGTTGGTTCTTACTATTTTAGGAATTGAAAAATTGTTACCATGTACGTGGTATTCAAAAAGAAATTTAACTTACTACCTATTTGGGAGCTTGGGTCGTTTGTGAAGCATTGTAATGTGGCAGGAAATATGCTTCTGATCCTCAGTGGTGAGATATGATAGGAGAAGCATGATAATCCTGGGCTAGCTTCACCACATCAGAGGCATGTCCCAGGGCTAGATGTTGAATTTCTTTGTCTCTCAGTTTCCTTCTCTTTAAAATGAAAAAGATAATAATGATAATATTTTGTAGGGTTGTTGTGAGGGTTAAATGAGATAATGTATGTGAAAATAATTGGAATGAAGTTAGATCCATTGATTCCACATGCTTTCAGGACCATAAAGGGCTGAGATAAGCATGACAAGATCATAAAATGATCCTCCCCTCACCCCCAGGTGTGCCAGAAAGTAAATAGACAAATAATAGAAATATAATGCAAGTGATTTAATATTCTTTAAAGCAAAATGATTAGAAAAACAGGGGAATCAGATGAATTTTGACTAAGGACAAAACTGAATGCTTTGGAGAAGTTGGAATGGGTGGAGTAGGGGTAGGGAGGTGGGCAGACTTTCTAGGTGGAGGAGAGAGCAAAAGCCCAGTTTAGAGAGCACTGAAGGTAGTTGGGTAACTTTATCAGGATGGTTTTTCAGGGAGGGCATTGGGAAAGAAGTCTGGAGTCCAATTATTTGAGATTGAATGCTGCTGGATGAGTAGTTTGGGTTTTATTCTGTAAAAAATTGGAAGCTGTTGAAGTGGGGGTTTTTAGTTTATTTATTTTTTTAGCAGTTGAGTGACAATGACCAGGTCTGTGCTTTAGGAAGATAATCTTGGCTCTAGTATGTCATAGAGGTGATGGGCAGGGAGACTGCGATGTTCTAGGGGAGGGATGATGAGGGCCTAAACTAGGGAGGCTAGAACTAGGCAGGGGAAGAAATGGATGTGGGGGATGTTGCTGAGGGAGAATCTACAAAATTTGGCTATTTATCAGATGTAATGACTTGGGTTGAGATGGGCCACGCCAACGTTAGCCCTGACTGCTGCTTGGGAGGCTTTGTGACTGGGAACATGGACAGGCTAGGGACTTGTGATTGTTAAATAACTATTAGGACCACTTCTGTGTCTGTGGTGGGAATGGATAGGGGAAACTTGGTGCAACAGATAACCACCACAGGCCCCACTGAGTGCCCCTAAATCTGTAACTCTGGCTGGGGGATAGAATTCTTCAACAAGAAGTTCTTGAATGACCACTGTATGCATGGGATGAGGACATTCTTACAATATGAATTAGATGTTGCCCTTGAGGAACTTTATGTTGCTTAATATGCTTTCCTGTCTGTTAACAGAAAAAGAACTGCCTAGGGAGAGTTAATACCCAGTTTTTAGAGCAGGCTTGCTCTTCAGCTTCAACTCAGCTCATCGGCCTTATTTTTGGTTAGAGCTTGCAGTCTTTATAAATTTAGTCTAACTCCCTTATTTTACAGGCCTGAAATGGGCTGGGAGAGGAGGTCGAATGACTTCAAAGATGACACAACTAGAATGTGTCAAACTTGGGTTTGGAACTCATGTTTTCCAGCATGTGGCTTTTGAAATTCTCTTGTCTCTCTGAAGCTAAAAACTCCAGAATAAGTTATCACAAAAATATCCTAGCATAAAATCTTTTTTTTTTGGCAGAGGAGTCAAAGGGTAGTAACATGAATTTTATTTTGTTTTAAAAATATTTTCATGTATTTTGACAAAGAAACATTGTGTGTATTTAAGACATACAATGTGATGTTTTTATATATGTATACATTGTGAAATGATTACCACAGTCAAACAAATTAGCATATCTATCACCTCCTATAGCTACCCTTTTTTGTGTGTGTGTGGTGAGAGCACTTGAGATCTCTCAGCAAATTCAGGCATATAATACATTATTATTAACTATAGTTACTATGGTATACATTAGATTTCCAGAGCTTATTTATCTTATAGCTGAAAGTTTGTACCCTTTGATCAATATCTTCCCTTGTCTTCCACTCTCAACCTCTGGTAACCACCATTGTACTCTCTATTACTATCAGTTTGACTTTTTTTTTTAGATTCCACATATAAGTAGGATCATGTCTTTCTATGTCTGGCTTATTTCACTTACCCTAATGTCCTCTAGGTTCATCCATCCAAGGTCAGGATTTTGTTCTTTTTTTTTTTTTGGATTTTGTTCTTTTTTAAAGGCTGGATCATGATCCATGGTGTGGAGTAATATTCTGTTATACTTGAGTATTTCATTGTTTGGGTACTATTGTAAATGATACTGTGTTTTTAATTTCATTTATTTATTTATTTTTTATTGGTGTTCAGTTTGCCAACATATAGAATAACACCCAGTGCTCATCCCATCAAGTGCCCCCCTAAGTGCCTGTCACCCAGTCACCCCCACCCCCCGCCCACCTCCCTTTCTACCACCCCTTGTTCATTTCCCAGAGTTAGGAGTCTTTCATGTTCTGCCTCCCTTTCTGATATTTCCCACTCATTTTCTCTCCTTTCTCCTTTAATCCCTTTCACTATTTTTTATATTCCCCAAATGAATGAGACCACACACAGTTTGTCCTTCTCCGATTGACTTATTTCACTCAGCATAATACCCTCCAGTTCCATCCACGTCAAAGCAAATGGTGGGTATTTGTCGTTTCTATTGGCTGAGTAATATTCCATTGTATACATAGACCACAGCTTCTTTATCCATTCATCTTTCGATGGACACCGAGGCTCCTTCCACAGTTTGGCTATTGTGGACATGGCTGCTAGTAACATCGGGGTGCAGATGTTCCAGCGTTTCACTGCATCTGTATCTTTGGGGTAAATCCCCAGCAGAGCAATTGCTGGGTCGTAGGGCAGATCTATTTTTAACTCTTTGAGGAGCCTCCACACAGTTTTCCAGAGTGGCTGTACCAGTTCACATTCCCACCAACAGTGCAAGAGGGTTCCCCTTTCTCCACATCCTCTCCAACATTTGTGGTTTCCTGCCTTGTTAATTTTCCCCATTCTCACTGGTGTGAGGTGGTATCTCACTGTGGTTTTGATTTGTATTTCCCTGATGGCCAGTGATGCGGAGCATTTCTTCATGTGCTTGTTGGCCATGTCTCTGTCTTCCTCTGTGAGATTTCTGTACATGTCTTTTGCCCATTTCATGATTGGATTGTTTGTTTCTTTGCTGTTGAGTTTAAGAAGTTCTTTATAGATCTTTGAAACTAGCCCTTTATCTGATACGTTATTTGCAAATATCTTCTCCCATTCTGTAGGTTGTTGACTACAACTGTTGACTGTTTCTTTTGCTGTGCAAAAGCTTCTTATCTTGATGAAGTCCCAATAGTTCATTTTTGCTTTTGTTTCTCTTGCCTTCATGGATGTATCTTGCAAGAAGTTGCTGTGGCCAAGCTCAAAAAGGGTGTTGCCTGTGTTCTCCTCTAGGATTTTGATGGAATCTTGTCTCACATCTTTCATCCATTTTGAGTTTATCTTTGTGTATGGTGTAAGAGAATGGACTAGTTTCATTCTTCTGCATGTGGATGTCCAATTTTCCCAACACCATTTATTGAAGAGACTGTCTTTTTTTCCAGTGGATAGTCTTTCCTCCTTTGTCAAATATTAGTTGACCATAAAGTTGAAGGTCCACTTCTGGATTCTCTATTCTGTTCCATTGATCTATGTGTCTGTTTCTGTGCCAGTACCACACTGTCTTGGTGACCACAGCTTTGTAGTACAACCTGAAATCTGGCATTGTGATGCCCCCAGCTATGGTTTTCTTTTTTAATATTCCCCTGGCTATTCAGGGTCTTTTCTGATTCCATACAAATCTTAAGATGATTTGTTCCAACTCTCTGAAGAAAGTCCATCGTATTTTGATAGAGATTGCATTAAATGTGTAAATTGCCCTGGGTAACATTGACATTTTCACAATATTAATTCTGCCAATCCATGAGCATGGAATATTTTTCCATCTCTTTGTGTCTTCCTCAATTTCTTTCAGAAGTGTTCAGTAGTTTTTAGGGTATAGGTCCTTTACCTCTTTGGTTAGGTTTATTCCTAGGTATCTAATGCTTTTGGGTGCAATTGTACATGGGATTGACTCCTTAATTTCTCTTTCTTCAGTCTCATTGTTAGTGTATAGAAATGCCACTGACTTCTGGGCATTGATTTTGTATCCTGCCACATTGCCAAATTGCTGTATGAGTTCTAGCAATTTTGGGGTGGAGTCTTTTGGGTTTTATATGTATAGTATCGTATCATCTACGAAGAGGGAGAGTTTGACTTCTTCTTTGCCAATTTGAATGACTTTTATTTCTTTTTGTTGTCTGATTGCTGAAGCTAGGACTTCTAGTACTATGTTGAATAGCAGTGGTGAGAGTATACATCCCTGTCTTGTTCCTGATCTTAGGGGAAAGGCTCCCAGTGTTTCCCCATTGAGAATGATATTTGCTGTGGGCTTTTCGTAGATGGCTTTTAAGATGCTGAGGAATGTTCCCTCTATCCCTACACTCTGAAGAGTTTTGATCAGGAACGGATGCTGTATTTTGTCAAATGCTTTCTCTGCATCTATTGAGAGGATCATATGATTCTTGTTTTTTCTCTTGCTGATATGATCAGTCACATTGATTGTTTTACGAGTGTGTTTTTTTTTTTTAAATTTATTTTTTATTTGTTTTACGAGTGTTGAACCAGCCTTGTATCCCGAGGATAAATCCCACTTGGTCATGGTGAATAATCTTCTAAATGTATTGTTGGATCCTATTGGCTAGTATCTTGTGTTTTTAATTTCAAATTTCAATTTTTCACTTCTGGCATATAAGAAAGTAATTAATTGACTTTTGCATATCAACTTTATATCCTGGACTTTCTATATTTCGTTATTAGTTCCAGGAATTTTTAGTCTATTCTTTGGGATTTCCTACTTAGATGTCATTGGAAAACAAAAGTATTTTTTTTTCTTTTTTTCCCACTGTATATATATTGAGTCTAAATGTATTATATATGTTTATATATACAGGTATATGTATTATAATACATATATATTATATATATTATATGTACAAATATATATGTGTATATATATATATATATGCACCCTTGTTTTAAAAAATCTTCTCTGACAATCTTGGTTATTTATTTATTTATTTTAAATTTAAATTTTAGGTAGTTAACATAGAGTGAAATATTGGTTTCTGCACAGAATTCAGTGATTCATCACTTAATATACAATACCTAGTGCTCACCATAGCGAGTGCCCTCCTTAATACCCACCTTCTATCTAGCCCACCCCCCAACTCCTTCTGTATACCCTCAGTTTGCTCTCTATTGTTAAGACTTTCTTTTTTCTCTTTCTTTTTCTTTCTTTCTTTCTTTCTTTCTTTCTTTCTTTCTTTCTTTCTTCTTTCTTTTCTTTCTTTCTTTCTTTCTTTCTTTCTTTCTTTCTTTCTTTCTTCGTTCTTTCTTTTCTTTCTTCTTTCTTTCTTTCTTTCTTTCTTTTCTCTCTCTTTCTTTTCTTTCTTTCTTTCTTTCTTTCTTTCTTTCTTTCTTTCTTTCTTTCTTTCTTCTTTCTTTCTTCTTCTTTCAAGATTTTATTTATTTATTCATAAGAAACACAGAGAGAGAGGTAGAGACATAGCCAGAGGAAGAAGCAGGCTCCCCATGGGAAGCCTGATGTGGGACTTGATCCCTGGACCCTAGGATCATGCCCTGAGGTGACGGCATACACTCAACCACTGAGCTGCCCAGGCATCCTATTGTTAAGAGTTTCTTATGGTTTATTTCTCTCTCTTCTTTTTTTTTCTTTTCCCTCTTCCCATATGTTCATCTGTTTTTTCTTAAATTCCACAAATGAATGAGATCATATGGTATTTGTCTTTCTCTGACTGACTTATTTCACTTAACATAATATACTCTAGCTCCATCCATGTCATTGCAAATGGCAAGATTTCATGCTTTTTGATGGCTGAGTAATATTCCATTGTGTGTGTGTGTGTGTGTGTGTGTGTATCACATAGTTTTTAACCATTCATTATTTGATGGATGCTTGGGCTCTCTCCATGGTTTGGCTATTGTACATAATATTGTTGTAAACATTGGGAGGCATGTATCCCTTTGAATCTGTATTTTTATATCTTTTAGGTAAATACCTAGTAATACAATTGCTGGATAGTAGGATAGTTCTATTTTTAACTTTTTGAGGAATCTCCATACTGTTCTCCAGAGTGGCTGCACCATTTTGCATTCCCATCACCAGTGTAAGAGGGTTTTTCTTTCTTTCTATCCTTGCCAACATTTCTTGTTTCTTGTGTTGTTAATTTTAGCAGGTTAATTTTGTGGTGTTAATTTTGACAGGTGTGAGGTGGTATCTCATGTGGTTTTGATTTGTATTTCCCTGATGATAAATGATGTTGAACATCTTTTCATGTGTCTGTTAGCCATCTGGATGTCCTCTTTGTAAATTGATGTATTTAGACCATATATATTTAAAGTTATATATTAAAATTATTGCTATTTTATCCACTCTGTTTTTGCTTGCATGGTTTCGGGTAAGTCCAGTGTAATTCTTTTCTTTAGTATTCTATAGGTAAAAGTTTTTCCTCTGACTTCTTTCAAATATTCAAGATTCTTTTTTTCTTTTTCCTCAGTTTGATTATGATATACCTGTGTGTAGATTTTTTGGTATTTATCTCCTTTGGTAGTTTCTAGGCTCCTATATCTCTGATTTGGTGTCTGCCATTAATTTGAGAAAATTCTCAGTTGTTATTCATTCAAAATTTTCTTCTGTTCTTTCATTTTTTCTTCTGTTTTCTTTTTGTTATCTTTCTGGTATGTCAGTTGTATCAAGGCTATAAGTTTCAAAATTGTCCTGAAGATCTTGGATGTTCTGTTTTTTCCATTCTTTTTATCTTTAGATTTCAGTTTTGGAAAATTTTATAGTTTTATTTCTTCTTCAGCTGTATCTAGTCTACTGCTAAGCCCATGAAAGGCATTATTTATTTCTGTTACAGTGTTGTCGATTTCTAGCATTTACTTTTGATTCTTAGAGTTTCTGTCTTTCTGCTTAGACTTTCCATTTGATCTTGCATGTTATCTGCCATTAACATATTAATCATTGTTGATTTAAATTTTCTGCCTGATAATTCCAAAATCTGCATTGTATTTGAGCCTGGTTCTGATGCTTGCTTTTTATCTTCAGATTGTACTTTTTTCTTGCCTTTATCATTCTTTGTAGTTTTATAATTACTTGTATTTTTTTTGAAAGCTAGACATGATGATATTGATAGATATATTTGGTAATAGGAACTGAGGTAAATAGGCCTTCAGTGTGAGGTTTTATATTAACCTAGCTAAGAGTTGTTTGTTTCCTATATCTCTAGGTGCCAGAGCTTTAAATTCTTCTAATGTCCCTGTTTTTGTCTCCTCTCTTGTCTCTGGGCTTCTTAAGAACTCATTAGATAGAGTCTGCATATTGAAGCACTTACAGATGTAATCCATTGATAACATACTGGACTGCTGTTGGTATGGTGGTAAAGTGTGTTGGTAGAGAGGTGTTCTATATTTTTATTAGTAAATCTCAGTCTTTTAGTAATCCAGTGTCCCTGAGCTGTGACCTTCAAAGGTGTTTTTTCACTTTTACTTTTTCTATTTTTGGTGAGATAGGAAGGCTAGAGAAGATGGGAGTTGAGGAAATGTCCTTCCCTTCAGATGAGTTAAGGCTTTGGTAAGGTGTTTTCCTCTACAGAATGGGCCTTGGTTATGGAGAATTCTCTAGGTATGTTTTACTATGGTTACTTACCCATGATTCATGAAGGGATTTTTTCTTGGTTCTTTACAGTGAAAAATGTGTAGGATTCCTGGAAGTAAACCCATCAAAGTCCAGGAGTTTTTAATTCCTAACATAGCATACTCAGCCTCCATGATTTTATGAACATGACCATTTAAATGGCTCTAGGAGTCTCTGCTATAAGTAAACTGATCATGATTGTGATATCATTTATTCATCTGTCCCTCCAGATTTTAGGGTAGTGGTTGCCTCTAAGACCTCAGTTTTCTTAGGTCCAAGAAAAGTCATTGATTTTCAGTTTGTTTAGTTTTTTCCCCCCATTGTTGTAAGGGTAGGAGTGATGACTGTCAACCTCTTTACGTGTTGGAGCTGAAGCAGAAACAATCAAAATTATTTTCAACTAAAACTACCCCCTACTCCTACCCCCAAATTGTGGCTTTCTGAGGACATGGCTCATGTTCTTGCTCATCACTCATTAAAGGAATTTTGCACAGTGCCAGTTAGTATATTTGAGCACCATGCAGTGACTTTGAAGCAAGATAGACTTGGCTTCAAAACTCAGCTTTGTGATTTATTGTAGAAGAGACTTGAAATTTTTTATTAATATTGTTAATTCACCCAATTTACTCAATAGTTGTTTGTTTAGCATATGCTATGTGTCAGACGTGGTTGCAGCAGTGAACAGACCAAGTCCCTGTTTTCATATAGCTTTCTTACTGTTTTATCATGCTAGGTTCCAGATAGCATTGATGCTGCCAGAGTTCTAGACTAATCCTAGCAAAGTCCTATGAGAATTACAAATGGAATCTTGAATAGTACAGTGTTAAGGGTGGTTGCTCAAAGGAACAACAGAATTTTCAGGGCCAATGGGATCCAAAGGTGTGATCCAAAGTGTTCTCAATCCTCTGGGAACATCTTAGATCCTGTTCTTAGAAAGTTCTCAGTGTGATAATCTCCAGATAAGCATGGGTGAATTTGGTGGGTCTCTCAGAGAGAAAAAAACTCTCATTAGCCCGTCTTTGGGAATGTTTGTGAATTTCCTCTCTAAGCTTAAAAATTAATAGACACTAATTCATAATTTTGTGGGGCTTATGGAAAAAGATGAAAGAAAACTGAAATTATATTTTGTAAGACAGGCTGGCTATCTTCTCAAGTAGAAAATGAGCATTTTCTCTTCAAGCAGATTTCAGTATTAAAATGCCTCGGCAATCCTGGAATGCCCTCAGGGAGGTGGACCAGGGCCTGACCTAAGCTAGTGCTTAATAGGTTGTTTTAAAGAGATAATATAAATTCCATTTACCAGGGAGTTGCTCCTATAACCTTTGACACACATTCTTTATTAAGACCTGTTAAATGTAGATACAGGTTTTTAGCCCACAAGAAACCAGGATTGTGCCTTGGGAAATTTCAGAGGTTTTTGCAGAAAATATGAATTCAGAAATATCCAGTGAGAAAGGGTTACAGGACAAACAAATAACTGAGGTTTTTCTTTAGTCCAGATAGCTTTTTTCCCCCCATGTATCTCTTCCTCATCTTGGTGTTCTTATACTTCTCAGGAGCCCATATCTTCATGGAACCTCCTAAAACCCAGGTCATAACCTTGAAGTTCCAGTTTCTATTAAAAGAAACTCACATTCTTGAAGAAATGAGTGACTTTAGTTTAGGGTCAGAGTCTCATTTTGGGTTCTTTAGAATCAGATCTTGGGAAAGGGATTCTGGTGCTTGTGATTTATCCGGAGGGTGCCTTTTAGGACAATCCTTAAGGGAAGAAGTGAGTCAGGATAAGGAAGAGTAATGAGTTGGAAAGTTTCAGGTAAAGTCTAGCACTAACCTGATCCATGTGGGTGGGTGTATGGGGGGAAGAGCTCTGGAGCATGAATCACATGTAGTGCCAATCCCTTTGATAACCCTGAATCAGTCAGTTGCTGGTAATGAGTTGCTCTACATATGTGTGTGGGGAGGGGGCATAATTTCCTACGCTAGGTAGCTCCTATTATTCATGGGCAGTTTGCTTTTGCTGGAGAAATAGGGCAAACTGTTAGCCATTAGAAGCTGCCTTTTTTATTTTTATTTAGAGATTTTATTTCTTTGTTTATTTGAGAGAGAGTGAGCAAGAGAGAGAGAGGGAGAGCATGAGCAGGGGTAGGGGGAGAGGGAGAAGGAGAGGGAAAAGCAGGAAGCCTGATGTGGGGCTCAATCCCAGGACCCTGGGATCATGACCTGAGCTAAAGGCAGACACTTAACTGACTGAGTCACCCGGGCGCCCCCATTAGCATCTGTCTTAGTAAACTCAGTCTGCTATCGCAAAGTACCATGGACTGAGTGCCTTCTATATGACTAAAATTTATTTCTCACAGTTCTGGAGACTGGATGTCAAAGATTAGGGTGCCAGCATGGTTGAGTTTGTTAAGATCCTCTTCTAGATTGTGGATTGCTGACTTATTGTATTCTTATGTGGTGGAGAGCAGAGAGAGGAAGCAAGCTCTTTCATTCTTTTTATAAGGGCATTATTCCCATTCATGAAGGTAGAGCCCTCTATTCTAATTACCTCCCTAAAGCTCCACTTTTTAAAACCATCTCAGTGGAGGGTAGTATTTCAACATATGCATTTTGGGGGAACAAAAACATTTAGTCCTGTGTTCCCAGCAGCTGAGGGATAGCTACATAGCCCAAGAAAGAGATCTGGAGGTGGCACCCGTAGCATCTACTCAGGGTAGGAGATGAGCAGTATGAACTTGGAACAACTTGGAACACAGAGCAAAGAAGCTAATGAAAACTACTGGGGTTGTGCTAGAAGAACTCAGGAAGCAACTTGAACAGGCTTCCATTAGCTAAAAATGAGATGAGATGAGATTGGTTTCAAACATCTACAGTGTTAAAAAACACGAGTTCAGGGACACCTGTGTGGCTTAGCGGTTGAGCATCTGCCTTTGGCTCAGGTTGTGATCTGGGGGTCCTGGGATGGAGTCCTGCATCAAGTTCCCCACAAGAAGTCTGCTTCTCCCTCTGCCTATGTCTCTGCCTCTCTCATGAATAAATAAAATCTTAAAAAAAAGCATGAGTTCATAATATAGAGTTATAACTAGAACAAGATTGGCTATCAGTTGACAATTACTGAAGCTGGGTAAAAGATACCATTGGATTTATTATATTCTTTTAATTTTATATAAGTTTGAAATTTTACATTATCATATAAATGAAAATCAATTCCAGGTGGGTTGGAGTTTTAAATGTGAAAGGTAAAACAATCAAGCTTCTGGAAAATATCAAAGGAGAATGTGAGTATGACCTTGGGAAGAAAGAGAGCACCAATCATTCAAAGTTAGGATTCTTTGTTTATTTAAGGCAACCATTAAGAAAATGAAAAAGCAGGCCATTCAGTGGCAAAATATATTTGCAATGTATATTACTGACAAACAACTCATTGACATGAAACAAAATACTCCTGCAAATCAATGAAGGAAAAAGACAACCTAATAGAAATTGGGCAAAAGACTTGAATAGACCCTTTTCAGGAAAGTATATTCAGTGTCAAAAAAGGAGAGTTGCTCAACTTCAGTAAACTAGGAGATGCAAATAAAAATCATATGGGATATTTATTTTTTAAAGTAATTTAAATTTCTTATGGGCTCTGGGTTAGCATTTAATAAGTAACACAGAATCTTTTAAATAAAATTACTGATGAACATGTTCTGTTTTTCTCTCAGCTGTATTGAGATACTACATAATGTGATTATTTCTATACATTTGCCAGAATGACTAGACTGAAGAAAACTGACCATACTGACTCTTAGCAAGAAGATGAAATAGCTGGAACTTTTATGTGCTGCTGGTGGGAGGTATAAATTGGTACAGCTACCTTGGAAAATTGATAGTGTCTGTAAAAACTGGACATACATGCATATTCTCTGATCTAGGAATTCTACTCCAGGATATATATGACTATTGAAATATATATAAATGTAGACTAAATGTTTAAGAATGTTCAGAGCAACCTCATTCTTAATAGCATCAAACCAGAAACAAGCCAAATGTCTATCAATTGTAGAATGAATAAATAAATAGTGATATATAACACTATGCACTAATAAGATTAACAAATCATTTTTTCATCTATCCAACTTAAAAGCAATAGGACCAATCACAAGGTTTCCAAATCTCTACTGAATATTAGTGGGTCAGTAATTTACTAGGAAGCACTTGTATACCCATAAACAGTAGTACCACCGAAAATATTCTTTGGACAATAAGAAGGAACTAGGACAATGTCTTTTCTTCACTGCCAATTTCATCCCTATGGTTGGGTCCATAGGATGTAGGTGCTCAAGAGTCCATCATCATCATCAATATTACTTTTTTTATGTCTCTTTGTGTTCAAAAGATTTTGAACATAAAAATGGGGATTCCCCCTCTCTTACGATTGTGGAAAGAATCATCCTATTAGGGAGATGCACTGCCTTTTGTTTTCTGGGGCTTTTTTTTTCTAGTCTATTGACATCTGCTTACTAAGGAGAATAGGAGATTGTTTTTCGCCACTTTTTTCTGGAGAAACTTCTGGGAGGAATGAGGTGTTCCAAGTTTGTTCTCAGACACCTACCTGTCTCATATGACTCGGCTTAGTTTTTTATTCCCATACTTTCGATACTCTCTTAAGGCTCCTTGCTTAAGTGCAATCATAGTGCTTATCATAGTTTTTATTGTTTAACTGGGTAGTTATTTTTGGGGAGTCTGCTAAGCTCCATGAAGGCTGAGATCATGTCTGTTTTGCCCACTGCTGGTTCCCTGGTACCTAATGAAGTTTCTGGTACATAATAAATCTAAGTTATGTATTGAGTGAATCAAGTTCAGCTTGTCACTGAACTGAAAAATCAGGCCAGTTTTATGCTGCAATTCAGAATGGATTTATTCTTATTCCATACACAATTCTAACAAGCTCATTTACCTTGTTTCTAAGTTCACAAGTGATCAAAAGTAAGATTTATATAGAAATCACATATTTATATATCTTTGTCTATGTCTTTCTTCCAGATATTGAACTTCCTAAATTTAATATAAACTTGGAAAGAAGTCTATCATACCACACAAAACTTATTGGCTTGATGATATTTCCCATGTTGCAAAATCAATCATCCTATAGTTTTTATTGTTTTATTATTTCATGTTCATTGTTGAGGGTTTATCCTGGTAGTTTCTGGTAATGCCAACAATGCATAGAACTCAGGATATATCAGGACTATGTGGTCTAACCACTCACTGAGTGCTTGAATTTTTCATCATCCAGCAACATCAATATTACCTCTTGGGAGAAAAGGAGAATCACAGGCTTAACTCCAGATCTACTGAGTCAAAATCTGCATTTTTTTTCAAGACCCTTCAATGATATATATATTGTAGGAAAATCTTAGAAGCTCCAATATAGACCACCACAAACACTCCTAGTGAGGTGAAATTTCATGCATTTTGGAGAAGCCCATTTCATCTTAGCAGCTTCTTAAAAGGTTGATACTGAGCCAAGATTTGACCTTCTGTTACTTTCCCATTTGTTCCTAGTTCCATCCAGGGCCTTGTACATGTCCACTTTCTTTTCTCATGACAGTTCTTCAAATATCTCAAAGCAGCTTGTCCTCCCTGAAGTTTTTCCAGGCCAGTATATCCTAGAACTTCAGGGAGTATCAGTTTTATAAAATGTCCTGTGGAAACAGATGGTTCAGTGCTTACATAAATTGCAACTATGTTTCATCTTAGAAAGTTTTATTTGAGGCTCTGAGGAATAAGGACAATTGCTTAATTTCGCTTAGTCCATGTTCCCCAAACTAATTTGTTCAGGAAAACTTTTTTAACTCATATAACAATTAGTAACATCTTCCAGATTTGAATAACATAATTTGGGAAATGTGACTCTTGGCTAGAGTTTCTTCAGGTGCTTGTGGCAGGCTGAATAATGGCTCTTGAAAATAGCCAGGTTCTAATCCCTGCAATCCATAAATGTTATCTATATGGCAAGAGGGACTTTGCAGATATGATTAAGTTAAGGATCTTGAGAGAGATTGTCCTGGAATATCTGAGGGGTCCTAAATGTAATCACAAGTGTCTTTTTGTTTTTTGGTTTTTTTTTTTTTTCAAAGATTTATCTGGAGAGAGAGAGAGAGCAAGAGCAGAGGGATGGGCAGAGAGAGTCTTAAGCAGTATTCTGAGCACAGAGCCCAACTCTGGGCTCTGTCTCTTGACCCTGAGATCACAACCTGAGCCAAAACCAAGAGTTGGATGCACAACCAACTGTACCACTCATGTGCCCCACAAGTGTCTTTATACGAGGGAGGCAGAGGGACATTCAACTACAGACACAAGTAGGGGAATGTCACAGTGAACAAAAGGCTGGAGTGATATGAGAGAAGGAACAAGGAATGAAGCAGGATTCTAGGAGCTGGAGAAGGCAAGGAAACAGATTCTCTCCTAAAGATTCCAAAAGGAACCAGTCATGCCAACACTGTTACTTTAGCCCAGTGAGAATAATTTCAGACTTCTGGCCCCCAAAATGATAAGGAAATACATTTGTGTTGGTTTAAGCAACCAAATTTGTGGTAATTTGTTATAGCAGCATAGGAAAGTAATATGCTCGTCATGTCACTATCTACTCAAACCTTCCAAATGGCTTTCAAATACTCTTAGGAAGGAAAATCCAAGCACCTTACTGTGGCCTGCAAGTCTGTGCCCCATTTTGCTAACCCTTGGACAAGAGCCCTACTGCTCTCCCTTGTCCATGGTGCTTGAATTGCACTCCTGCTACTCAGACCTGCCAAACTCAATTCTCATTTTAGGGCCCTGCACTGCTAAGCCCTCTTATTTAATTGTTACCTATTTATTGTCAGTTCTCTCATTGCTCTGAAGAGAAGAGGGCCTGGCACAGAGTCAGGGCTCAGAATACATTTGTTATTGAATGTATAAATGGAGAATTGAATAAGAATGCGGTGTCAACTTCCTTTGCCATCCTGGTTGCTTCCTTTGGAATATATTCTGTTTGGTTCATATCTTTAAAAATATGATTCCTAAGGCAGACTCCAACATTATGGATTGTCAAACAAAGCAGAGATGATATTTCTGGAGAGTTTTAGGGAGCTTTTCTTTCACAGTTAAAAGCATAATATACCTTTTTGTGTCTGAATGATTTTATAATGCATTTCTTAAAAAAGGAGGAAAATCTGAACCTCTTTTTCTCTTTCTTTCTTAAAGAAAGAACTTAAACCAAACACAGATGGTATTAATATTGACATCTCACCTGGCTGCCCTATCTGAAGTTGCAAACCACGTGTCATCAACATTCCCTATTTACTTCCCTACTTCTTCCTCTTTCTACTCATCACTAATATCTCATCTAGGTTTGGTGTCCATCTGACCACACACACACACACACACACACACACACACACAAAAAAAAAGTAAAGTCTACACCTACAAAGACTGTCATTTTTTAAAAAACTGTGTTCCTATGGGATGAGCACTGGGTGTTATTGTATATGTTGGCAAATTGAATACCAATAAAAAATAAATTTATAAAAAAAATAAACATGTGAAAAAAACAAAACCAAAAACCAAAAACTGTGTTCCTGATGCCTGGAGAGTGATTAGCACAGACTAGATGCTTGACAAATGCATGCTACATCAAGGAGTATATGAATACATTAAGTAGCTGAGTTTGTTCCCCAAAAATTGACCCCAAAATAATTTCAAAATCATTGTTTTGTAATCATTTGTGGGTAGAGGGAGCTAGATGCTCATGAAAATCTATTTCCTTTTCTCCCCTGAGGTACATAGCTAGATTGAAGTTACTTCCCAGAGTTTGCCTGCAGTTCAGTATAGCTAATGCAACAGGAACAGAAATGTTATGTCTGTCTTGCAGGTCTGCTCCATTAAACTCCCCAAACCTAATTCTCTCTATTCTTTCCCCTCTTGATTACAACATGTCTATGACAGGACAACGTTGCCTGCCACGTGTTGAGGCTGTCAGAGCCTCTGTCAGTCTGGAACCCCATATAGTTTTGCAGAACCAAACAGAAAATGCCCCAAACTATGTGAGGGAGAGGTAAGAATCCAGCTACACATGTTACTGTGTTACATACTACTCTGTTACATACACATCTTTGGATGTCTTTGTTACAGTAGTTGTCATAACAAATAAACTTGGCTAAATAAGTACTCTAAATCTATCAAAGTAGTTAACATGCAAAAAAGTCTAAGACAGATGCAGGATAATATTTTCATCATCATCTTTATTGTTCTCCACATCCTATCTTTGAGGTCCTTGGTTACACATGACTTGAGGAATGGGTTATTGAACAATTAGGTCACCCCTAAAGGAACCTTTAAACCATTCTTTCTCTTTTCTTGGCGGCAGAAAGCAATATCCCTGCTTTAGCATTTCTTTCTCATCTGGGTGATTTATGGAGGCCTCTGAATTATTGGGATTGCAGCAACATTTGGCTGTTCCCCGGGTGCCAATTCACTCTCATTAAAGCATCGGCAGTCTTGCAGTTCCCCTCACACACACCCTCATTTGCAAAAGCATGTGTAAGCACTGTGGACCCCTGAAGCCCTCACTGAAAAATCAAATTAAATCAATGATCTGGTGTGATCAGCAAACATAGATGGAAGAGATTGGAAGCAGAATGGATAGCCCAAAACAGCTGACACATGCACTCTTCAGCAATATTGCATGAGTGTGCAATGTTTGATCCGTAAGTAGGAGTATATGTTTCTTCCCTTATTTTATTTTCACAATATCCCATGAGGTGGGGTGGCACATATTATAGTTCTCTTTTTGTGGAGAAACCGAGATTCTGAGGAATTAAAGAGAGTACCCTCTTTGGGGTGAATAACAAGCTTCCAAGGGAGAAAGAGGATGACATCATCAGATGGGGTAAGCTGGCATTTCCTGCATGAACATCCCCTTTCATTGGGAAAGAAGGACAGGACTAAGGTCAAAGGAGGGGTGAAATGGATGGACTTTAGCGGGATGTGAACACCTTGAAATTACAAACGGTCTTTATGTGTACCTGTGTGCATTTTATGAGAGAGAAGGTCCACAGCCTTCAGCCAATTTTTGAAGGAGTTAGGTACTCCCAAATGGTTAAGAACCATTGTTCAAGTATTCCGTAGCTGCAGATTGTCTTGGATACTACCTAAGAAACTGATATCCAAAGACCTGCTGTGGGAAAATAGTGCTTTATACAAAAGCACAGGGACACAGAGTCTTACTCAGGATTTCTGCCTTATGGATATTTACATTACTACACAAAACAATACAAATATCCAATCCTATAATCCCAGAGAATTCATCTGGCTCCACGGTGATCAGATTTATATTTTGCCGAAAAATAATAAAGAAAAGCTTGACATTCTAAGAAGATGCTTAGCCTTAAAATCCAATGGATTCATTCCAGGTAAGCTGAGTGAAACTCAGAAGGCTTTTATCTTGTACACTGATATCTATTCAGTGGGAAAGTCAGTTTACTGAGTTACTGCAAGCAGCCACAGTTGCTCTGGCATCAGGTAAGGGAAATAGGGCTTAGGCAGTTATTTTGTGAGCATGAGCATCTCAGAGGGATAGACAAATTCATACAACTCGGGCTCTGAATATCCCTGTCTTAGGGACAGTTTCACACTGACATTTCCAGAACCGGTGCTTGACCAAGTGTGGATTAGGAATGAAACCATTGCCCTGGGAGGGCCGTGTGGTCAGGGCTAGGGGGGTCTACTCAGGGAGGGAGTGTGATGGAAAAGAAGAATAGTCCTGCGGTTGTCCTAAAATGGGGGAAATTATAAAGCTTATTTTATTTTGTTGAAATTAAACATTAAGACCTCCTTCAGGGCATCTGGGGCAAACCCCGAAGCCAGTTGCTGGTTTTGTTTCGTAATTTGGCTTTAGGCATTGACTCTGGGAAGCTGCTTAGGAAATGAAGTAACTGAGTTCTCAACTGGTGTTGATTCAAGGAAATAATTTTGGTTTGTACAGTTTGGGGTTCTGAGTACAGAAGTAATCAGAGTGGCAGTGATGAGGTCAGGGGTCCAGAGAGACTGCCTGTTCTTGTTGAGGAAGTCTCTTACCTACATGTTTTAGTGAGAGATTAGAGGTTTTTAGAAGTTATCCGATGATTGCTGGCAACTTCAGAACAAATGAACACTGCCTGGGTCTAATTTTCCAGCCAGGATGTAAAGTATGTATAAGAAACTGAAATGAAATGCAAAACATGAAGAATGTATCTTCTTTACATTCTCTGTCTTCACTTGTTACCCACTAATTGTGAAAATACTCTTCATCTCAGCATTCATCTCTTTGCCTTTCTAGAGCTTGTCAATTCTTGTTTTTAGCTGCAAATATTTTACTGTGGCCCTGCAGCCAGGCCTGAACTCTTACTGTATTCTAAGTCTTCAGCTCTGTCGGCCAGGATCTTGAATGTTTTGCTGCTGCTTAAAGGAAAGAGGTTGGGATTCAAAGCCCACGTGCCCACAGAAGGTATGCACATATGTAATTTGTATGTATGTATGCACGTGTGAGAAGTGGAGCGAGGATTTGGAGACAGGATAGAGATAGACAAGGACACTATCTGTGGTGCTCATTCTTTAGTTAGAAGATATGAATTCCAGTCCTTAGTATACCCTATAGGACTTTGGATAATTCATATAATCTTTTTATTTATTTATTTTTTTACTGGCAGCCCAGATTTATTTTATTTTATTTTGTTTTTATTTTAATTCCAGTACAGTTAACATACAATGTTATATTAGTTTCGTGTACAGTTTAGTGAACAAGTCTATGTGTTACTCAGTGCTTATCACAATAAGCATGCTCTTAATCCTCTTCACCTATTTCACCCATTTCCCCATCCTCTTCCCTTCTTGTAACAGATCAGTTTATAGTTAAGAGTGTTTTTTTTGGGTTGTCTCTTTCTTTTGTTTCTTGCCAAGACTTATTTTATTATTATTTTTTTCTTCCGAATTTTTATTTAAATTCTAGTTTGTTGACATATAGTATATTTGTTTCAGGAGTAGAATTTAGTGGTTTATCATTTACCTATAACACCCAGTGTTCATGATAACAAGTGCCCTCCTGGTATCCATCACCTGTTTAGCCCACCCCCCACCAACCTCTCCTCCAGTAACTCTTAGTTTGTTCTCTATCATTAAGAGTCTCTTTTGGGGGCACCTGAGTGACTCAAGCCGGTTAAGCATTTGTCTTCAGCTCAGGTCATGATCCTGGGGTCCCAGGATCAAGCCCTGCATTGGACTCCCTGCTCAGTGAGGAGTCTGCTTTTCCCTCTCCCTCTGCCCCTCCCCCTGCTCATGCTCTCTCTCTCTCTCAAATAAAAGAAAATCTTTTAAAAAAAAGAGTCTCTATGGTTTGTTTCCTCTTCTCTCTCTTTTTTCCCTTCCTATATGTTTATCTGTTTTTTTTTCTTAAATTCTACATCTGAGTGAAATCATGTGGTGTTTGTTTTTCTCTGACTTATTTAACTTAGCATAATATACTCTAGCTCCATCCATTTTGTTGCATATGGCAAGCTTTCATTCTTTTTGATGGCTGAATAATATTTCATTATATTCAACATCTTTTTATCCATTCACCAGTTGATGGTCTCTTGGGCTCTCTCCATAGTTTGACTGTTGTACAAAATGCTGCTATAGACATTGGGATGCATGTACCCCTTTGAATCTGTATTTTTGTATCCTTTGGTATTTTTGTATACCTAGTAATACAATTGCTGGATAGTAGGATAGTTCTATTTTTAACTTTTTGAGGAATCTCCATACTGTTCTCCAGAGTGGCTTCACCATTTTGCATTCCCATCACCAGTGTAAGAAGGTTTTTCTTACTCTGTATCCTTGCCAACATTTCTTGTTTCTTGTGTGGTTAATTTTAGCCATTTTGACAGGTGTGAGGTGGTATCTCATGTGGTTTTGATTTGTATTTTCCCAGGTGATGAGTAATGTTGAGCATCTTTTCATGTGCCAGCCATCTGGATGTCTTTGGATAAATATCTATGTCTTAACTAATCCATTTCTTAACTGGATTATTTGGTTTTAGGTGTTGAGTTTGATAAATTCTTTATAAATTTTGGATGCTAACCCTTTATCAGATAGATTGTTTGCAAATATGTTCTCCCATTCCATAGGTTGCCTTTTACTTTTGTTTATTGTTTCCTTCACTATACAGAAGATTTATTTTTAAGATTTATTTATTTATTTGGGAGAAAGAGGGGGAGAATCTCAAGCAAACTCCTTGCTGAGCATGGAAGCTGACTCGGGGCTTGATGTCAGGAAACTGGGATCATGACCTCACCCAAAACTAACAGCCAGACACTCAACTGACTGAACCATCCAGGTACCCCTTTGTAGAAGCTTTTTAACTTGATGAAGTCCCAATAATTCATTTTTGCTTTTGTTTCTCTTGCCTCTGGTTATGTGTCTAGTAAGAAATTGCTATCTATGGCTGAGGTAGAAGAAGTTGCTGTCTGTGTTCTCCTCTAAGATTTTGATGGTTTCCTGTCCCACATTTAAGTCAAACTCATCCATTTTGTTTTGTTTTTAAAGATTTTATTTATTTATTCATAAAAACACAGACACAGAGTGAGAGGCAGAGACATAGGCAGAGGGAGAAGCAGGCTCCATGCAGGGAGCCCGAGGTGGGGCTTGATCCCAGGACTCCAGGATCATGCCCTGAGCTGAAGGCAGATGCTCAACTGCTAAGCCACCAAGGTGTCCCATGAACTCATCCATTGTGAATTTATTTTTGTGTATGGTGTAAGAAAGTGGTCCAATTTCTTCTGCATGTGACTATACAGTTTTCCCAACACCATTTGTTGAAAAAGGCCTTTTCTATTGGATATTCTTTCCTGCTTTGTTGAAGATTAGTTGGCCATATAGCTGTGGGTCCATTTCTGGGTTTTCTATTCTGTTCCATTGATCTATATGTCTGTTTTTGTGCCAGTACCACACTGTCTTGATGACTACAGCTTTGTAGTATAGCTTGAAGTTCAAAATCGTGATGCCTCCAGCTTTACTTTTCTTTTTCAGGATTGCTTTGGCTATTTGGGGTCTTTTGTGGTTCCATTAAAATTTTTGGATTGTTCTAGCTCTGTGAAAAATGCTGGTGATATTTTGATTGGGATTGCATTAAATGTGTTGCTTTGGGTAGTATAGATATTTTAACAATGTTTATTTTTCCAGTCCACAAACATGGAATGTTTTCCCATTTCTTTCTGTCCTCTTTGTTTATAAGTGTTCTATAGTTTTCAGAGTACAGATCTTTTACCTCTTTGATTAGGTTTATTCCTAGATATCTTATGGGTTTGTGTGCAATTGTAAATAAATTGATTCCTTGATTCCTTTTCTGCTGCTTCATTATTGGTGTATAGAAATGCAACAGATTTTTGTACATTGGTTTTATATCCTGCAACTTTGCTGAATTCGTGTATTAGTTCTAGCAATTTTTTTTGTAGAATCTTTCAAGTTTTCTACATAGATTATCATGTCATCTGCAAATAGTGAAAGTTTGACCTCTTCCTTGATGATTTGAATAGTGAAAGTATGACCTCTTCCTTTTATATCCTTTTGTTGTCTGATTGCTGAGGCTAAGGCTTTCAGCTCTATGTTAAATAGTAATGGTGAGAAAGGACATCCCTGTCTTGTTCTTGACCATAGTGGAAAAGCTCTCAGTTTACCCCCTTCAGGATAATATTAGCTGTGGGTCTTTTGTATATGGCCTTTGTTTTTTTTTTTTTTTTTTTTTTTTTTTAAATTTTTTTTTTTAAATTTTTATTTATTTATGATAGTCACAGAGAGAGAGAGAGAGAGGCAGAGACACAGGCAGAGGGAGAAGCAGGCTCCATGCACCGGGAGCCTGACGTGGGATTCGATCCCGGGTCTCCAGGATCGCGCCCTGGGCCAAAGGCAGGCGCTAAACCACTGCGCCACCCAGGGATCCCTTTTGTATATGGCCTTTGTGATGCTGAGGTATGTTCCATCTGTATTGGCTTTGTTGAGGGTCTTTATCAAGAATGGGTGCTATATTTTGTTAAATGCTTTTTCTGCATGTATTGAGAGGATCACGTAGTTCTTTTCTTTTATTAATGTAGTGTATCACATTGATTGATTTATGGATATTGAACCACTTCTGCAACCCAGGAATAAATCCCACTTGATCGTAGTGAATGATTCCTTTAATGTACTATTGGATTTGATTGGCTGGCATCTTGTTGAGAATTTTTGCATCCATGTTCATCAGGGATGTTGGCCTGTAATTTTCTTTTTTTGTGGGGGTCTTTGTATGGTTTTGGAATGCGGGCCTTGTACAATGAGTTTGGAAGTTTTTCTTCAATATCTACTTTTTGGAACAGTATGAGAAGAATGGATAATAACTCTACTTTAAATGTCTGATAGAATTTTCCTGGGAAGCCATCTGGCCCTGGACTTTTTTTTTTGTTGTTGTTGGGAGATTTTTGGTTACTAATTCAATTGCTTTGCTGATAGTCAGTCTGTTCAAATTTTCTATTTCTTCCTGATTCAGTTCTGGAAGGTTATATGTTTCTAGGAATTTGTCCATTTGTTCTAGGTTCTTCAATTTGTTGGCATATAATTTTTCATAATATTCTCTTATAAATCTTTGTATTTCTGTGGTGGCAGTTGTTATTTCTCCTCTTTCATTTTTGATTTTATTTGAGTCTCCCCCCCACTCCTTTATTTTCTTTCTCTCTCTCTCTCTCTCTCTCTCTTTTTGTCTGAGTCTGGCTAAATGTTTGTCAATTTTATTAATCTTTTCAAAGCATCAGCTCCTGGTTTTATTGATATGTTCTTTTTTTTTTTTTTTTTTTTTTTTTTAGTTTCTGTTTCATTTCTTTCTGCTTAATCTTTATTATTTCCCTTCTTTTACTGATTTTGGGTTTTATTTTTCTTTTTCTAGCTCCTTAGGTGTAAAGTTAGGTTGTTTCCTTGAGATTTTTCTTGCTTCTTGAGGTAGGCCTGTATTTCTGTTAACCTGTCTTAGAACTGCTTTTGCTGCATTCCAAAGATTTTGAACCATTGTTTTTTCATTTTCATTTGCTTTTTTAATTTCCTCTTTGATTTCTTGGTTCCTCATGTATTTTTTGATTTCCCCTTTGATTTTTTGGTTGACCCATTCATTGTTTAATAGCATGTTATTTAACCTCCATATATTTGTGTTCTTTCCAGATTTTTCTTTTTGTTGATTTTTAGTTTCTTAGTGTTTTGGTCAGAAAAGATGCATGGTATGACTTAAATCTTACTGAATTTGTCAAGACTTGTTTTGTGGCCTACCTTGTGATCTATTCTAGACAGCATTTCATGTGCACTTGAAAAGAATGTGTATTCTACTCTTTTAGGATGGAATGTGCTGAATATATCTGTTAAATCCATCTAGACCAGTGTTTCATTCAAAACTATCATTTCTTTTTTGATTTTATGTTTGAATGATCTATCCATTGATGTAAGTGGCATGTTAATTGCCCCTAGTATTATTGTATTACTATTGATTACTTCCTTTATGTTAGGTATTAGCTGCTTTTTGTATTTGGGTGCTCCCATGTTGGGTGCATAATTATTCACAATTGTTATATCTTCTTGTTGGATTATACCTTTTATGATTATATAGTATCCTTCTTTGTCTCTTGTTATAGTCTTTAAAGTCTGTTTTGTCTGATGTGAGAATTGCTACTACAGCTTTTTTCCCCCACTGCCATTTGCATGATAATTTCTTTTCCATTTCTTTACTTTCACTATGCATGTCTCTTTAGGCCTGAAATGAGTCTCTTGTAGGCAGCATATAGATGAGTCTTGCTTTTTTTTAATCTATTCTGTCACCCTATATCTTTTGATTGGAGTGTTTAGTCCATTTGCATTCAAAGTAATTATTGGTAGGTATGTACTTATTGCCATTTTGCTACTGTTTTATGGTTGCTTTTTTTTATGGTTGCTTTTGTAGTTATTCTGTGTTCCTTTCTTCTTTTGCTCTCTTCTTTTATGTTTGCTGGCTTTCTTTAGTGATATACTTGGATTCCCTTATTATTTTTATATGTCTATTACCAGTTTTTGATTTGTGGTTACTATTAGGTTTATATATAACATCTTATGCATATAGCAGTCTATACAAAGTTGATGGTTGCTTAAATTTCAACCCATTCTTTACTCCTCTCCCCCCACCCGATGTTTTAGGTATGTGGTATCATACTTTACATTCTTTTATTTTATGAATTCTTTGACTAAATTTTCTAGATATACTTAATTTTACTGTTTTTGTGCTTCCTAATTTTCTTACTCTTACTTATTGTCTTCCTTTCCACTCAAAAAGTCCCCTTTAACAATTCTTTTTACGACTGGTTTAATTGTCATGAAGTCTTTTAATTCTTGTCTGTCTAGGAAATTCTTTATTTCTCTTTTTATGAATGATAGCCTTGTTGGATAGAGTATTCTTGATTGCAGGTTTTTTCTTTCAGCACTTTGAATATATCGTGCCACTTTCTTCTGGCCTATAAAGTTTCTGCTGAAAAGTAGGCCAACAGCTTTGTGGGAGTTCCCTTGTATGTAACTGTTTTCTCTTCCCTTGCTGTTTTTAAAATTCTCTCTTTATCACTACTTTGCCATTTTAATTACTATATGTCTTGGTGCAGACTTTCTTAGGCTGATTTTGTTGTAGGCTTTTGGTATCTCTTAGATTTCTATTTCCTTCTCCAGATTCAGGAAGTTTTCATCTATTATTTCTTCAGATAAATTTTCTGCTCCCTTTTCTCTCTTTTTTCCTTCTGGGATCCCTAAAATATGAATGTTGTTATGCTTGATGGTGTTGCTGAGTTCCTTAAGTCTATTCATTTTTATTATTTTATCACCTGTTCAACTTGTTTACTTTTCATTACTTTGTCTTCTTGGTTTTTTGCTGACCCATTCTTCTCCTTCCTGTAGTCTATTATTTATTCCATCTAGTGTATTTTTAATTTCAGTTATTGAGTTATTCATCTCTGATTGGTTCTTTTTATGTTTTCTATCTTTTTGTTGAGAGTCTCACTGAGGTTTTCTACTCTTTTCTCAAGTACAGTGAGTATTTTTATGACTATTACTTAAAATTCTCTATCAGGCATATTACTTATCTCCATTTCATTTGACTCTTTTGCTGTTATTTTGTTTGTTTGTTTCTTTCTTTCAGATTTTATTTATTTATTCATGAGAGACACACAGAGAGAGGCAGAGGCACAGGCAGATGGAGAGACAGGCTCCATGCAGGAAGCTTGATGCGGGACTCGATCCTGGGACTTCAGGATCATGCTCTGAGCCGAAGGCAGACACTCAACTGCTGAGCCACTCAGGCATCCCTGTCATTTTCTTTCATGTGGGACATATTTCTCCGTCTCCTCATTCTGTCTATATGTTAGGAAAGTCAGCTATATCTCCTGATATTGAAAGTAGTGACCTTAGGAAGAAGAGATCCTGTCATGCCCTGCAGTGCAGTGTCCCCTGTTCACCAGAATCTGGCACTTTGAGTTGTCTTCTCTGTGTGTTGTATGCACTATATCGTTGTGGTTGAGCCCCTTTTGCCTTCAGCCCAGTTGTTTGTAATGGCTCTCTTTGCCTGTTGTGGGCAGGGTTTAGTCCCTATGTTGTTAGTGAGTCAGTTGGGGGCCACCTTGGACTTGAGTTGAGTCAGACCACGCATTTTCCAGAGATGCAGTAGCACCAAACTGCAGAGCATTTTCCCTGTATTATCCTCTAGAAAGTTTTCATTGGTGTGTGTGGCTTGCAGTCAGATCAGATGTCTGCCCGTAGCCTACTGGTAGGGCCATGCTGGTACTGGTGTATGTGGTTATCTTCCCTTCTTCCTGGGGCAAGAATCACTTTGGAGTAGTGCTCATCCCTGTTGGGGTGGCTTTCACATTGCCAGGCTTATGGCACCACTTAGGATGGGCTCTGGACAAGGGCGTATTGGAGGGGCAGGTCTGTAGGAGAAGGTGGGAGCAGGACATGTTATTATTAGCAGGGTTTGCACTGGTCTGCTGTGGGAAGGGATTTGGAGCCACTCTAGAAAACTGCCATAGGACTGGAGGGAATGAGTTGGCAGAAAAGTTTGGGGGCAAAGTGTGCACACTTTGTGCCAGCAAAGTCTGCATAAGTCTACTGTTGGAGAGTTGGGGAGGTAGGATTTCAGGGGGGAAGGGACTGCAGCCACCCAGGAAATCTCCTGTGGACCTGCCTTGGAAGGGGTGGATCTGCAGAAGTGCAAGAGGGTGGGGTGCACCCTTAGCTAGCTAGGTGGAGTGTGTTGGAGCTATGGTGGTTCCTGCAGGTCTGGGTATATCTAGGCTGTGGGGGTTGGGGAAGGAAATGGTGCCCATCAGCTCTTTTATTCTTGGAGAAGTCTCCCAAAGGTCCTTGCCTCTCCAGCACTTGCTCTGAGATTAGTAAAAAAAATTCCTTCCTGTATACCTCAGGCATTTTTCAAACTGCTGCTTCTGTGGTCTATCTCAGCAAGGCTGCTTGTTGTTCTATCTGTTCTTTTAAGGGCAGGAACTCAGTGTCCTATTGTCTTACAGGCTCTCCCAGAGCCCAGACTGCTGGTTTTTAAAGTTCCAGGCGTTAAGCCTTGCTGATTGTAAGAACTTGTGAAATTAGGCCCTTCTGGTTTTCAAAGCCACGCGTTATGGGGATTCATCTTCCCTGTGTCTGGGGTGTCTGGTGTGAAGGTTTGTTTCTCTCTCCTCTTTGCACCACAGCATCCATCCCTCCTATGGACAGTTTCTAGGGCATTTAGCTTCTAACTGTGTCTCTACCCTCCACACTTGGATGTGGCCTCTTCTTTACATTTAGCTGTGGGGAGTCTGTTCTGCTAGTCTTCGGGTTGTTTTCTGAGGTATTTACACTGAGATGAGTATTATCTGGTTGTGTCCATTGGATGGGGTAAGATTAGGCTCCTCCTACTCTGCCATCTTCCCCCGATGAATCTGGGTCCCTCAGGGAATCTATTTGAGCCTTAGTGTCTTTCATCTTTAAAATGGCAATAGTGTATGCCTTGCCTGCCCTATTTTGTAATTATGAAGATCAAACGAGGTATAATGCCTTATTTAAATATAAGATTGTATTTCAGTCAGGAGAGGTTAAGTTATATGTTTTGGTAACAAACAATTTCAGAATTTCAGTTACTTAAGGCAACAAAAATTTTTTTTTTTTCCTCAGGTATGTAAAATGGGTTGGATGGGTTGGTGGGGGGACTCTTCTCGGTGAAGTTTCTCACAGAGCCAAACTGGTGAAGATTCCATCTTCTCGTGATAGAACTTCCTCTCCATATGCAACCACTGTGTACTTCTATGATTATTGCATCAGGAGAGAAGAGCACTGGAGAGTCAAACACACGTTTGATAATTACAGACGTTGGCCTAGAGATGACATTGACTTCTGCTCACATTTCATTGGCTCAATGAAAGATGAGTCTTCCCAACTTAAGAGGGTATGGAAGGGATCATTCCACAAACACTGAAATTTAATAAATGCCAACCATAGATGGTATTGCTGAATTTCATTGATTTTAAGATTTTTTTTTTTTTTACCATTTTAGTATCTCTGAAATTGGGATACAGTGAACAATCAATATCATTTTATAATCAGCAAAGCCATCCTTTCAAATTTCATCTCTGAAACCACAATACATTTTGTAATTGGTGATACCTTAGATTTGATGATAATGTAGTATTATTGCTTGGCCTCAGTATTTTTAAGGTTCCATGACTGGGATAGAATCTGTAACCCCTGCAGTGCTAGTATCCTAATTATAATTATGAGCTCTAGGGCAACCTTTCTTCCCAGCCTCCCTAATTTTTTGTACCATTTTTGTGAGGCCAGGGGGAGGAGATAGTTTCTTGAGGCACTTTTTTTTTTTTATCCCCAAGAATGGATAAAATTCTCTCTTGCGCTAACTTGGGGTTTGTGTTCTGAGACAAGTCTTTGAGGCTATAAAGATGCATAAATGCTTAGAAGACTGCAATTTACTCAAGGGCGGTGACAGTATCTTTTTCTCTCTGTCCAAACAATCTTGCAGATACCTGGAGGACCACGATAGGTGCTGATATATGATTCAAAAATCCCATTCTAGCTAGTGAAGAAGTGTGACCATCAGACTATGACTAAACTTGTGTTCATGCTCTCTTGCTTTGAGGTTGATGATGTTTTTTACCTATATCTTTTTCATTGCCTTCCAGGTCATTATCTTCTCTCTTTTTTCTGGGTTTCCTAACTTATGTGCTCCTATAGTATTTAATTTGCATGCCTCTATACTCAAATGATGATGGCTGATCAGAAGTAGGAGGAGAGACTAAGGGTTGAGGGTTAGAGGAGAATAGGCAATAGAATGGAAGGTGGGTTGAATCTCAGACTGAAGTCATCTGAAGGCTGAAGTAGGGAGAAAAAAGAACAGGTTTTTTTCCATGGCTTATTCTCAAATTGTATTCTCAAATCTCAAACCTGGGTTTCCCAGGTTCTAGATCATACATCATAGAACTTTATACACATCACCATTAATAATGTGCATTTTGGCAATAGGACTAAGATGAACACTATTCTCATTTGTAGCTCAGGCAGCCTTTTGTATGTAATTTAGTATTTAAATTCTCCTGATTGAAGCCAAGATAATGACCTTTATGTGAATTAATGACTGAATAAAGGCATGCCCTCTTTGGGAGCTTCCTGGTAACACATCTGATTCTAAGTTATATCTAACTCACTGGCACTCTTGCCTACTTGGAAACTACCTGGGGCTAACTTGGAGCCAGGGAGCCTTTTTTTCTCAGACCATGGTTGCTGCCAGAGAGTTTGGGGTTATGTTCTTGTCCAAAGCCTTCTTAGCTTGAGCTCCTACTTCGATTTTCTTGGTCTTGACATTTTTCTTTTTCTCTAATCTCTGCTTTTAACCTGATTCACTGGTTTATGTTTTATTGGAGGTCCTTGAATACCATTGAGATTATGGGTCACTGCCTGGTGTCTTACTGATCTCCTCACCAGTTTCCTGCCCTGTGTGCTTCAGAGGAGCTGGATCTCAGGTGTTGCTCTGACCTTCTTCCTGGCCTGAAGCAGCTGGCCAATCATAGTATCCTGATATTGGCTCCCAATAGGTCTGTTCTAGTTCCTTCCTGCTGCCATCCTTGAGGGTATGGAATGCCCCTTTGCTTTTTTGTGTTCCCAGGGCTCCCCACAGGGTATTGAACCCTGCTGGTGCACTCCTAGTCCATGCTGCCACCACCTGATGCTGCCATTGTCTCCTCCCTCTTCCCAACATAGCTAGGCCTGCCCTGACTCAACCACCACCAATCCTCCATAGTCATGGGTGCTGTTTGCAGTCTTGCTCCTTTTTCACCTTCCAACCTGCCTGTGTATGTTGGACATTTGGATGATGTCATGGCTGGCTTTGGAGTCAAACAGAATTGGGCTTAAACATTGGTACTACACTTCTTTTACTGAGGTTGGTTTCCTTAACTTTAAAAATTGGGTGTAGCAATGCCCAATCAAGCACCCAGTGTAGTTTGTGTGCAATAACCATTCATGTATTATTAATATGAAGAAATAGGATAATTGTGGTTATGTTTATAGAGTTTAGAGACAAACAGACTTGAGTTCAGATTTTTTTTTTCCCACTGCTTAAACCAATGTCAATTTCAGTGTCTGACTCTTAGCATAGTGCTTTTGGCATTTTTCTGGGATCCTTCTCTACATCTTATTTTTCATGTTGGCAGATATGGAACTAGCCAACAACTTGGGTGCAGACCATTGTACACTCCTGGATCTGAAAAAAAGGTTGATTATCTTTGTAACAGGGAAAGTGTGTAAGTAATTGATGGTCACTCAGCCTAGCCTCTTAACAGAATAATGCTGGTTCTGCATGGCTCTAGGCAGCCCCAGCTGTTCTTGGCTCAGACTATTTTTTGGAGAAGAGCCAGCATCAGGGGTGTATTGGTGACAAAGAGTAGTGGGAAAATTAATAAGGTGGTTGGAAGAAAAAGTGCTCCTTCTCTCTGGACAAAGAAGAGGTAAGAACCACCATTAGATTGGGCTAGGATAGAAGGATGAGCTGATAGGACTTGGAAAATTTGCAACTAGATTGTTTGCTGGGAAAGGAAGCCAGTGATTCAGCAATTTTCTCAAGTAAGCAGGAGGAGAAGGTCTGAGAATGTCAGAGATCATGATTCTTCTGAAAGGAGCAGGTTATCTTTTTTGGTGGTCTGACAGCAGTCAGGCTAGAGAGAGAGATAGGTTCAGTATGGATAATTGAAATTCACATGTATTCCTAAATCCTCATTGTTGATAGTAGTAACCACAGTCTCTGTCATGTAGAAAGTCTTTCATCAGAGCTGTTCAGAAGCAACAGCAATGATTGCTTTGATTTTATCTTGTTCCATTTCCTCTGCCCACCTGGAGGGGAGCTGCAAATAAACCAAAGGAATAAGCTTAAAGGTGAGCTGGCAAACAGGGAGAGAGGAGCTAGTTGCCTGGGCACTGGGGTTTGAGCTAGAGGAGCAGAGGCCTGGCAGCAGCTCACACAGAGGCCTGGGAGCAGCTCATAAATCTCCTGCCTGTCCCCAAAGATACACAGGCTCACTTCTCCTTGGTTACTTGGGTCTGATGTGTTCCCATATACAAGGGCCTTTTATGCTTGGTGTAAACATTTAAAAGATTGTAGAAGCACAATATTCCACTGTAAAACTCAAGTTCCCTGTGTCCTGCTCTAACTACATCATAACACGAACTGTGTTTGGAATGGACTGGGGAGAATTGCCTTTTGAGGGAATTTATGTGAGCCCCTTTAGAAGTAGAGAAATGACTTTTTAAATTATCTTTTTGTAAAACTCTGCATTTCCAATTATTGAGAGTGCATGAAATCTCTCTCTGCTGCCCTGCTTCTAATTTAGTCCCTTAGGAAATTCTGATAACTCCAAATTTGTGTTCTCAAAACTTGTTCATAAAAATAGTCATGTAATTTCTGTACAAAATAGTAGAGTTTTCAGGAATTCTTTTTTTTTTTTTTTTTTCAGGAATTCTTGATGTACTTCTTAGCTTTCCCAAAAGGTCTTTCTTCACCAGGGGACCCAGTGCAGGGAAGGAAGTCCTGCATGATGATAGAGAGGGCCATTCCCAGAGCTCTGCTGGGAGCAAAGGAAGCAGAAATACCTGTCAGTTGCACAAAAAGAAAAGTTAATAGGACAAGAACGCTGGGTTAGAAACTCATAGTGCTCAATCCCACGGGGCTGGGAACTTGCTATTTGGATGATCTTGCTGTAAAAGTTTCAAAGACTCAAGGGATTTATTAATAGTTAGGGCATTGAAGCCTTTGGCTGCATGCAGCATTGCCCTTTTCAATGGTAAATTTGTCTTTTAAAATATCTAGAACTCATACTTAATGTTCTTTACTGATTTAAACCAGGCAAGGAGGCAATAAATCAGATTATCATCATCCTTAGAAAAGAGAGCAATCTGGAATGTTAATTTTTGGGCTGAAATTACTGGAAGTTTCTTCTTTCTTTCTTTCTTTCTTTTCTTTCTTTCTTCTTTCTCTCTTTCTTTTCTTTCTAAGGTTTAGAATAAAAGAGGAGGAAAGCCAAAGGTAAGAAATATTTTTCTCCCTCAGGAAAGTATATATTCCAGATTTCCATTCTTGTCGCTTGGTAAGTTATAACTTACTGCCTCTAAAAGTTTAAAGGTCCAGAGACCCACTTTCAGTGGAGCAAGAGATTTTGTTTCTGTATGGAACATGGACTGTAGGGATTTGTTTAGGGATATTAGCCACTCTGTAACCAGAGATTTCCATATGGCTGATGAAATTTAAGATCGTTGTGTTTCATAGCTTGTTCACTGTGCCTGTATTGGAAAATGCCTTAATTGTTTTTTTTTTTTTTTAACTGACATATGGGAGGTTGACAGATATGTTTGCTTTTTCCTTCTTTAATTATAAAGTAGAATTTTCATTCCATTTAGTAGGGCTATTAGATATTTCACTTTCCTGATGAGGCTTGTTTCTCTATATGTATGACGTCATACATTTTATCCTTTACAAACATGACCTTTTCAGAACATGGGAGTTGAGCAGCAGTTTCTCTGGTGGTGGGGATACATCAGAGAGGAGACCTACTGGGGAAAGAAAGGCCTGGAGTTAAGTGCTGGGGAGCCCCACACTCAAACTGGCACTGTTGTTTACTAGCTCTGTGGTCTTGCAGCCAGTGAGTGCTTGGAGCTTCAGCTTCTCACCTACAAACTTGGGATAATGGCATTGGCTCTGAAGAGTGTTGGTGAGGTTGAGAATTGCATATATGAAGAGTGCAACTTGTCTGACTGGTTAGTCTATGATGTCATGAATACAGGATTGGCTGAATCCAGCAACACTTTCCTGCTGAATTTGCCCTCCCCCAGCCTCAGCCTCCACCCTAGGATCCAATTTTGTGAAGCTGCAGATTGAAATTGAAGGGAAGATGATTAGTTCTATTATGAATAGAGATATCATGCACCCAAAATCCCAAGTCCCCTCAGAGAACTTGAAATACAAATTCTAGCTCCCTTTTGTAAGGGAATGTTGTAAGAGTTTCAAACACAGGCTCTGAAATCTTCCCTGGAATTGTAGGAATTGTAGGCTAATTACAGTGTCAGAGTGGTGTCTCATGAGTAATGGTTGCATTCTGAATTGGCTCTTGGGATAATTAATCAGCGTAACTTTGCAAGCCTTCTGTGGCCTTCTTTTCTCAGCAATGACAACTTGATTAGTGTGGACATATAATAATAGTTTGGTACTTAAACAAGACTGGCTTCATAATGCTCATTTTCATGATACTCATTTTCTTCCTCCTGAATTTTTTTAACTTTTAATTATTTAAAGACCTGAAAAATCTTTTAAAAAATTAATGGAGAATCTTGAGGCTCTAGTTTTGATCATTTATGTGTTCTAATTAGTGCAGAGAATTTGATCCCTCTTAGAGGGGACACAGCTGTGCAGCAACTGTCAAACTCTATTTCTTATCATGGACTCTTCCTGGGCTTACATATTTGAGGCAGAACTAGTAACATTTTATCAAACTGGTAAGAGGGGCAGATTTATGTAGAGGATAGAGCACTGGACTTGGATTGACCAACTGGTACTAGTTTGAGACTTTTCCTGTTTTTTGCACTGAAAATCTTGTACCCTGGGAAACTTCTCAGTCCTGGGCAGACAGTTTGCCAAGGCTTCCCCTACTTTAAAAACAGGACATTTCAAGTTCTGGGAACGTTGGCTAAACTAGGGGAGTTGGTTATCCTAATTGGACCAGGAGCAGAGAGGCCCGAGTTCTGGTCCTTGCTTTGCCACTGCATTGGCACATGACCCTGGCCAACTCACTTTGTTAAGAAGATGAGGGGGTGGATCATATAATCCTGAAAGTCCCTAATATTTTTGACAGGGACAACTTTATGCTTAAGAGGTAGCTTATTTTTGGAATTTACCCTGTGTGTCTTTACTTCAGGATTTTCTTTTCTTCTGAGAAGCTAGTATCCAATTTGTTCTCAAAGGTCATAGAAATAATTCAGGCACCAAAGTGGATAAAAATGTTCTTAATACTGTGGATCAAATATGAGATGTGGAGGTAGATAATGCTGATAAATATTGGGGTGATAGAGTGAGGAAGTGCCCCTTTTGTTGATGTTACAAAGCAAACAACCAATGCAAATATCCTACATTTCATGGCCAGGGAGGAAATGGGCTGGGATTTTTGGTTTTTGCTAACATGTAGTATTTCCTTATTAGAGGGATTGAAGCCTTGGTTATAACTCTGGAATCAAGAGTGTTTGTAAATTAGAATAAAATTTTCCAAGGCAAGATTGACTGTGTGCAGAGTTGGCACGACACTGATGGTCTTTGGGCACTTGGAGTTGGGATAATTCATACTCGGTGAATGGTGATCATCTAATACAGCCATAACTTCCCAATTGCTCAGCATATGCTTGTGATCCAAATCCAAATAAGACACAGCTCCACCCTTTATAATTACACTGGTTTATGAGGGGCATGGAATAGTAATAAATTACTAAGCACAACGTGGCAACTTCTATAACAGAAGTATAAGCAGAATGAAGTGGGAGGGCAGAGGAGGAAGCAAATGATCTACTATTTTGCTCCATAGGCCAATGACATCCTACTCCCCAGCCCACTGGCTTATGCAGATATGTCTACAGCCCAAAAGGGTATTATTTAGGGTGGGAACAAGATGTCTCAAAGCTGTGTTTCTGTGGTTTCATTTTTGGGTGTAACATGATACAATGTCATTAGTATTATTATTGTTACTGTTGAAGGCAAAAAATAAAGATAACAAGAATGATTTGGTTTTACATTGAGTTTTCCTAAAACCCTATGCTAACTTACTTTCTTTAAGCTTTCCAGTGTATTAGCTGGCAAAGCAGTATGTGCACACATGATAAATGTATCCTTTTAAAATCTAATGCTTTAACTTACTCCCTGCAACAAGAGATAGCAAAGAAATTTGGCTTCTGTCATTTTGAATCATCTTTCTCCTTTTAAATGGCAGTAAAATTATGACTCTAACAGGAAGTTTCTAGTTAAAATGGACACCAGTGTAGTCCTCCCCTGGTTGATGGAGTAATAATTTTTGGCATAAAGTGATACAGGATGCTTGATTTTAACTGTCTTACATTCAGGGAAACTTGACTTTTGTGTTTAATAATGAGAAGTGGGAAGATTTATAGAGTACAACGAGAAGCATTTCATATATATTGCTGATTTATTATCATAGCATCCTTGAGAGAAGGGAGGAGGAGGTATTGCTGTGTATATTTTATAGAAAACAAAATTGGGGCTCAGGACAGGTAAAGACCTTGCCCAAGAATCCATAGCTGATCATTTTCTCTGCTCCCTTGTCTCCTCACCTAATGTCCGTTTACTGGGTTGTGCTGTCTCTCTGTGGTCATCAAGATATCTCAGGAAGTCACATTTTGTTATGAAAAATTTCACTTGCACTTATGGAAACTGTGGGAGCCACTCCCTCAGATGCCATTATAGCTGAGATCACACTGTTTTGAAATTTTATCGCAGTATTCTTAAGTCTTTTCCTTAATGGTTAAGGTTCTGGAGGGCTCACACATCTTTCTTTAAAAAAAGAATGTTTGGAATCCAAACCAAGTTTTATGGTACAATAATGCATGTTGAACAAAGTCCCAGCACACTTTGTTAAAGTTGGAAGCAGCTAGGTAGCCTTGTGTGGGACAGTGACCTGGACATGACAGCTGAGAAATGGTAGGAAGAAAGGGTCAGAGAATGTGGGGCCTATGTCTTCATGATAACTCTTGTCATAAATTCGCTGGGTGATTTTGGGCCTGTTTGTAAAATGGATAGGTGAGGCTGCACTGTCGAATATGGTAGCTATTTAAATAAATTAAAATAAAATAAAATAAAAAATTCAGTTCCTAATTCAGTTCCTTAATTGCACATTTCAAGTGCTTGATAGACACATGTGGCTCATGGTGCCATAATGGACAGTGTAGATGTAATACATTTCCATCATTGCAGAAAGTTCTATCGGAGATTCCTAGGCTAGACTATCAGTATTCTCCAAATGTGTTTCAGTGGATTTCCAGGATTCCTTAAAAATTCCTTAGGGGCTCTGAGATGAGTAAGGGATAGCCAACAAGCAAGTGGGGCTCGGAGTCCCCCACTCTGGCTTCATTTTCATCTATTTTAGATAAAATGGATATTGTAATTTTGAAACACATTTGAATTTAGGTTCCCTTATGAACCTAAAACTGGCCTCTCTCTTTCTCTCCCCTCCTCCCTCTCCTGCTCACCATTATAACTCTAGAGGAAGGAAGTAGGAGAAGAATAGAAGAATGTTCTAACCAAAGAGAAAGATGAAGAAAACCTATCCCTTCCAGCCTGAGGAGCCGTAGGAAGAAGAGGGGAGATCCAGGAATGGGAGGAAAGACACATGTGTTCTGTTTCCTCTCAGCTAAAGCTGAGAAGGCAGCCTAAGTTTGCAGATTGACAGAAGCTGGATATTGGTGCTACTTCCTGTTTGAGGCCATGAGAGACTACCTTGAAGTACACCCACAGCAAGTTGGAGTGGACATTTGGTTAGGCAGAGTAAAGGCTTGACCTTAGCTCCCAAATAAAGCAGAAGGAGCTTTTTGTTGTTGTTGTTGTTGCTTAAAATTTTAAACTTTTTAATTGATTAATTATTTTGAGAGAGAGAGAGAGAGAGAACATATACAAGTGGGGGGGGGGGGAGGAGCAGAGGGAGAGGAAGAGAGAGAATCTTAACCAGTCTCCACACCAAGCTTGGAGCCTATCTTTGGGCTTTATCTCATGATCCTGAGATCATGACCTGAGCCAAAATCAGGAGTTGATGCTTAACTGACTGAGCCACCCAGGCGCCCTAGAAGGAAACTTTCTTTAGGGAACCTGATTGGTAAGTTTGCCAGCAGTGGGAGTTGGTGGGACAGTGTGGGTGGTCATGTTGCCAAGGCTACAGGGTAGGACATTGGGGTAGGACTGTAGAGGAGTCACTAGCTAACTTTAGGGCCACTATAGGGTGGGTGAGAGCTGAAGTGGGACCAAAAGAGAATGGGGTACCCTGGGCCTAACCAGGCCAACAAAGAATAATCTATGAATTATCTGCTTAAGTGTTAGTTGTGGAAGCCAGTGGAATGCCTCAGTGGGGTAATGGGGTTGAGCAAATATACCTCACTCATGTGGTCCCAGGCTAGTACATACCCAAGAACTAGTACAAGATGGTGGTGGAGGATGGAGCCTTCTCTCCTCCTCATCTCAACCTCCAATGCCATAGGGCCACATATCCTCCCTATACAGCCGGAATACCATCTTGGAGAGGACCTGAAGAGGAGGAGAAAACTGACTGAGTCAGTCAATGAGAGTGTTCACTAAATTGAACTGTATTTCTCCACTTGTCTGCCCCATCTTCCCAGTGTGGTATCTGTACTTGGCAAGTGAGTTTGGTGGTTTTGAAAAATCGGATTCATTACAGAAAATTAAAAAGGTGTGTCTTCTTTGCACTGAGTATAACATATGGTGCCTATCATTGTATTTGTGTGTAGACCAGGTTGTGATGCAAGATATATTTCTTACTTTGGGTCATGGTTAAAGAAGTTAAAAAAATATTTGTCTAGATGGAGAGACAAGATAGATATACATGCAGCTGGACCTTTCCTAGGTCTCAACCTCTTATAGGTAACTGGTTATATCAGCAATGCCAAATGAAAGTTCATTGAGGCTTAGTCTATTGACCAAGAGTCTTGGATTCAAGGCCCTTGTGAACCTCAGCTGCTCTTCCTGACTTTGGATTTTTCCTAATAAAGTTTCCCTAGAAAGAATGAAAGAAAGAAAGAAAGAAAGAAAGAAAGAAAGAAAGAAAGAAAGAAAAAGAGAGAGAGAAAGAAAGAAAGAAAAAGAAAGAAAGAAACTGGAAGGAAGGAAGGTGTAAGGAAGGAGGAAGGAAGGAAGAGGGAGGGAGGCTGGAAGGAAGGAAGAAAGAAAGAAAGAAGAAAGGAGGGAAGAAAGAAAGAAAATAAAGGAAAGAAAAAGAAAGTAAGTTCCTCTCTCTCTTCAAGAGATTTCTATTATTTGCAACCAAAAGTGCCTTTAATAAGAAAAGAAGGGAGATCTTGGGAGCAGGGAGCAAATTTGAGAGGCTAACCATCAATGGTAAAGCACCGAAGAGTGGAAAGGAAAGCCAACCTCCTCTTTATCCCATTCAAGGTGCTCTGAGCCTGGCCTCTTATTTTCCACCATATTCTTCTCTTTCTGCGTTATGCCCCCTGAACTCCAGCAAAGACCTTCTTTTTTATGGCCTCCACCTGCCTCATCAATTCCCGTCTCAATCTCATCCTTCAACTTTGTCTAATTTCTGCTTCCTCCTCAAAGGTCACCTCCATACCACCCTCTGTATTCCTCGGGAAGCAGCACTATATGGTGGTACAAATCCTGGTTCTGCCACTTACCAGCTGTGCAATCTTGTACACATTATATAAAGTCTATGCCTTGGTTTTCTCATCTGTGAATGGGGTAATAATAGCATCTACCTCTTAGGGTTGGCCTAAGGATTGATTAAGCGCTGGGAAGTGCCTGGCATGGTGAGCACAGTTTGCTATCCTCAGTTTTGCATTTGCCTCTCTCACTGTTAATTGTTTATTGATATGTGTGAGTCATGGCTCCTTGCCTCTTTCTCTCTGACTACGTGGTTCTAAGCTTCTCTTGTTTCCTTATTAGTACTTCAGCCTCTCAGTCTATTCCATATTTTCACAGAATCCAGCTACTTATCTTTTTGGTAACTGGGATGGTAGTAGCCTAGCTTTAGTCTTTGACTCTGTTCTCATTGTTTGTGATTTCAGATTTGTAGCTCTGAGGCTCTGATAACATCTGCGGGTTCTTTTAGTGTCTTAGAATTGATTAATGTGGGTCAGGGCCTTGAAAAAATGTACAACAGCAGTTATGGGATCTTACTGTCTTTTCATCCTTCCCTGGATTCCATTCTTTATTGACGGTGCATGTTCTACTCTACAGAGTCAGCATCATTTTTCTCAGTAGCAAAGAGGAAAGCAAAATAGAATTTGAGTAATTCTGCCTTTTTTCTGCAACAGAGTAACATGATATTTTCTGAGCTGAGGATTGCACCCATTCTCTTCTTATATATATCTTAATGTGCTTTTATGGTTGTCTCTGCTGTGTTGTACAAGGCTTCCCTTATACTTTGTTGAATCTGAGTCCTGCAGCTGAACCACTGCAACATGACTATGCTCCTTCCAGAACTTGTCTGCCTCATTCCATTTTTCTCTCCTTAGCTCCTACCCATGGAGCTATGTGCTTTGGCTTCTATATTTTGCTTGGTTCAGTGTCTGTTTCCCCCCGACCCCCTTCTCCCCTGACCTACTTTGTTACTTAGGTCTAGAAGTTCAGGGTTCAGATGTTTAATCCTTCTAGGGAGATGTGTCTTGATTCAGAAGATCTTTCTTTGATCCTGGCATGGTCAGGGTCTGTTGGTGAGAAGGAAATTACCTGCATCTTGTAATGTGGTTGGTGGGATATTGAACAGTGTGTTAATTAAGTTAAGATTGTCTACATTTCTGAACCTGATCTTTGGATTCTGTTTATGGAGTTTGAGCCTTTCTTCAGGGAAAAGCTGTTGCCTAATGTCATATTGAAGTCAGGAAGATGTTATGGGAAGGCAGCTTCCAACTTGACATAAAGATCTTTCTAACAAGCTGCTTTCTGAGGCTATAATTTACCTGTCACTGGAAGTGTTTAGACTAAGAGCAGATAATCTTCTGTTTAGGATGTTGGAATATGATTTCTGTGTTGAATGGAAGACTAGAGTACACAGAAGAGTAACTTCAAGGGTACCTTTTTTACCTTAAAGGCATGTCTTAGTGCCTCTATCCCCACACCCAGGACAGAGGGCTTAGAGCAAATGCATGTTGTAGGGTAGACATTGTGAAAGCTTAACGGTCCAACCCTTTTATTCCAGGCTCACTCTCACTTGAGACTCTAGACATACAGAACTATTTTTACTTCCAGAAACATGTCCTATTCTCCCTTATTTCCTTATCTTTGAACACGTAACTTCACACTCATAGAGTTTGTTTTTCTTCCATTTTTCACCTGGCTAAGTCTTAACTTGACTGTCAGGATAGTCTGGTCTGAGTGTCCCCTCAGTGTCCTCCAGTGCACTTTGGGCTTACCTTGTAGACACATTGGACTTCATGGTGCCGTCTGTAATGCTCTCTTTGACTCTCTCCCGTATGAAATGTAACTCTTTCTGGGGCCCAGGGACTATGTCAAATGCCTCTTTGTTTCCCTCAGTGCCTATCATAGTGCCTGGTATAGACAAGGCACCTAATCAATGGTTACTAAATGAGTGAAAGGAGCTGCACTTGTGGGGTCCAGGCCTTGCAGTCCTAATGTGTCTCTGTTCCCTGATTTATTTCTGTCTCTGATCCTTCCTTTATGAAATTGAGTTACAAAGAACTTCCAGGGGAAAACAAATAAATGATAATGTAAGAAAAATTGCCTTAGTGCATTGTGAGCACCAAACCACCCGGTGTTTCTTTCTTAGTCAATGCTGGCAAGAGACAGAGACTGTGCTGCTGGGCGATCCTTATCTACTTTTTAATATGACTTGGCAGAATTAAACTATTCTCTCTCTCGCACTTGAGGGAGTAGGTGGATGCCTTAAAATTTAAACCAGTACCTTGTTTGGAATATCAGATCTAGAGACACTTTTGTCAAAACAGAAAGGTATTGGATGGAGTAATCATTCAGTATACCCTGAAACGTTCTCTGGGTGTTGGTTTAATTAAGAAAGTTTGTTGCAAAGCTGTACTTTGTGTTCTTTAATGCATGCAAATCATTTCCTAACCAAATTTATGAAAATGTATTGGGATGGTGAGCATTTAAAGAACTTCAGGGAATAAGTCAGAATTGAAAGTGCCAAACAAGTGTAATTATTATTGCATGCATATTGTGTTCAGGCCCTTGGCCCTCCCAGGAATTGGTTGACTTCACAGAGTGTCTTATTAATTAAAAGAAAAACAAACGTGCTATGGGATTAGTTCTTTCCTCTCCTTGGGCTAACCTTGGGAGGATTACTTCCGCTTTTTGAGCCTCAGTTTTCTCAGCGGAAAAGTTCAGGGTTTGTTCATCTTCAGGATCTCTTCAGCTTTTTAAATCTATAAATAAGGTACAAATGTCTGCTTTTCCTTTTTCTGAAGATCTGCACCTGGAAACTAGCTTTGTGGCTAAGATAGTAAACTCATTTCACAGAATTTATTTATGCAAGGAATGTTTATTTGAATACTTACTATGTGTAGGTCACTGAGTTGACAGTAAAGTCTTTGTTTAGGAAGCCTAGAGTCTAGAAGAGGGGCTGGCAATATTTTTCTGTAAAGGGCTAGATAATAAATGATTTTGGATTTGTGGAACAGTCTCTGTCCCAACTACTCAACTTGGCCTTTGTAATGGGAAAGCAGCCACAGACAATACTTAAACAAGTGTGTGTGGCCTGTTTGGCCCACAGGCCATAGCTTGTAGATTTGTGACCTAAAATGTAGAGATATTTAGTAAGTATATAAACAGATAGGTATATAATATGTAAGTGGTAAGTGCCAATTTCACTGAGATACAAGATCAAGAAATACCACATTCATTAACAACTCGGTATTTCTGATCCAAACAACCTCATTTTGCATAGGCTTAAATTTTGGCTAGGTATTCCCTGTGCCATGGAATCTAAGTATGCTTGTTTAAAAAAATCCTGGACTATTGGGTGCCTGGGTGGCTCAGTTGGTTAGTGTCCAACTCTTGATTTTGGCTCAGGTCAAGATCTCAAGGTCATGAGATCAAGCCGCATATTGAGCCCTGTGTCAGGCTCTGTGCTCAGTGGGGAGTCTGTTTGAGATTCTCCCTCTTATTCTCCCTCCACTCTTTCTCTCTATCTCTTTCTCAAATAAATCTTTAAAAAAATCCTTGACTTTAATAAGAAGATAAAGACTAGGGCTATAAGTGCCAACATATAATTAGTCACTGGGGTGCAGCCTTTGCCATGGTAGAATTTAGGACAGCTTATCTGCATCAGATTGAAGATGGAGCAGCCATGACTTGTCCCAGATTGTAAGATAAGGGGCTGCTGAAAGCAGACAAATTTCCACAGAGACTGGCCATTTTGAAATTACAATTATGGCATTTATTTACATATAATTTATAATACTACAATTTCTGCTTTGCTCCTGTTCAATCAATGTTAACATATATTAAGATTTTCTATAATTGGAAAATGAGTCACAATCAATAAAACGGGTTTAATTATTTAAAAATATATTTTGGGAAAGGGATTCCAGATGGTAGCATAGGAAGATTCTGAACGCATCTCTTCCCATGGACACCACAAACTTGCAACTACATATGGAATAATTTCCTTTGAAAAAGATCTAAAACTGGATGAACAGAGCCTCTACAACAAAAGATAAAAAGGTAGCAGCAAAACGGGTAGAAGACCTATGATCCAGCTTGGATATTTATGCAAAGAATACAAAAATAGTGATTCGAAGGGATACATAAACCCAATGTTTATAGCAGCATTATCTACAATAGCCAAGTTATGGAAACAGATCAAGCATCCATTGTTGGTGAATGGATAAAGAATATATGGCATATATACACAATGGAATATTAGCCATAAACCAGAATGAAATCTTGCCATTTGCAATGACATGGATAGAGTTAGAGGGTATTGTGCTAAATGACATAAGTCAATCAGAGAAAGTCAAATACTGTATGATTTCCCTCATATGTGGAATTTAAGAAACAAAACAAGCAAAGCTGATAAAAAAGAGAAAGAACAAACTGGTGATTACCAGAGGGGATTTGGATGGGGGGATGGGTTAAATAGATGATGGAAAGTAAGGAGTACACTTATTGTGATGAGCACTGGGTATGTAATGGAAGTGTTGAATCACTATATTGTACAGCTTAAACTAATATTACATTGTATGTTAACTAATATTTACATAAAAACTTTAAAAAATGGGTAAGAGAGATAGAGACGTGGCCTTGCCAAACAAACAAACAAACAAACAAACAAACAAACAAAAAACCTACCATAGATGTGGGATCCACGATCAGGAGGGATCTTAAAAATATATAATTTTTGTCTGAGAAGTGAGGGGTTTGTGTTTCACATCAGGCCCCTCAACCCCTAGTGTGATGCATAGGAGAAATGAATCTCCAAAATGCTTGACTTTGAAAACCAAAGTGGATTATATCCAGGGAAATTGTAGAACTGTAGAGAATAAAGAACCTGCTCTTAAATGATTTGTGCACAGACTCATTCACCTTTGGATCCAGGACAAAAATAGCAGTTTGAAGAGTGCCTAGATCATATGTGAAGAATCCCACTTACTAATCTTGAAGGATTTGTTGGAAAGGCAGGAGCTTACTGGTATTCTCTCTGTGGATGGAGACACTGGCAGGTGCTATTTTTGTAATATCATTCTAACATGCTGGTGCTGGTGCTGATGCCCCACTGAAGGTCCCCATCCATACCCATGTTGCACCTGTGTGTCACAGCTGGGCTAGTTGAGAGCTCTGCCCACCCCCATATTGTAGCCATGACATGACCATGTGGTCACATAGGGGACGCCTCCTGAGTATCTGGTACAGATGGTTGGGGGAATAGTGCTTAGAGACCCGTGGGACATCTCCTACACAATGCCACTCCTTTGAGGTTGGGAGAGATAGTTGATTTTCCTAAAACATAGAAACAAGAGAGTCAGGCAAAATAAGGAGACAGAGAAATATGTTCCAAACAAAAGAATGAGACAAATCCTCAGAAAAAGACCTTAATGAAATAAAGATAAGCAATTTACCTGATAAAGAGTTCAATGTAATTGTCATAAAGATGCTCACAGAACTGGGGAGAAGAAAGAATGAAGACTGTGAGAACTTCAACAAAGAGAAAATAGAAGGTAATATCAAAAGATATTACAGAGCTGAGGAATACAATAACTGATCTAAAAAAATACTCTTAAGGGGTTCAACAACAGGAGAACAGACCAGTGAGCAAGAAAATAAAACAATGTAACTCACTCAGACAAAGCAGCAAAAAGGGAAAGGATTTTTAACAAGTGGAGGTAATGTAAGGGATCTTTGGGACATCATTAAGCAGGATAATATTCGCATTTTAGGGTCCCAGAAAGAGGGTGAATCAATCTCTTTTAAAGCAGAAAAATGGGGGATCCCTGGGTGGCTCAGCAGTTTGGCACCTGCCTTTGGCCCAGGGCGCGATCCTGCTTCTCCCTCTGCCTGTGCCTCTGCCTCTCTCTCTCTCTCTCTCTGTGTCTATCATAAATAAATAAATAAATAAATAAATAAATAAATAAATAAATAAATCTTAAAAAAAATAAAGCAGAAAAATGGCTGGAAAACTTATTTGAAGAAATAATGGCTGAAAATTCACCTAATCTGGGGAAGGAAACAGACCTCCAGGTCAAGAGAACCCAGAAAATTCCAAATAAGATGAACAAAAGAGATCCCTTCTGAGACACATTATAATTAAAATGGTAAATTTAAAGATAAAGAGAGGATATGAAAAACAGTAAGAGAAAAAAAAAAACGTGTTGCATGCAAAGGAAATCTGATAAAGTTATCATTAGCTTTCTCTGCAGAAACTGTGACTGTGCAAGCCAGTAGTGGCATGATGTATTCAAAATGCTGAAAGAAAAAAACTTCCAACCAAGAATTCTCTATCCAGCAAGACTATCATTCAGAATTGAAGGGGAGATTAAGAGTTTTCAGGATAGGGACAGCTGGATGGCACAGTTGGTTAAGGGTCTGACTCTCAGGTCATAATCTCAGGGTCATGAGTTCAAGCCCTATGTTGGGTTCCATGCTAAGCATGGAATCTGCTTGAGATTCTCTCTCCCTCTGTCCCTCCTGCTCATGCTCTCTCTCTCTCTCTCTCTCTCAAATAAATAAATCTTTAAGAAAGTTTTTAGGATAAGTAAAAGACTAAAAGAGTTCATCATTACTAACCTGGCCTTACAAGAAATGTTGAAGGAACTTATTTAAGCTGAAAATAAACGATAGTAATTAATAATAAGACAACATATGAAAGTAAAAATCTCACTGGAAAAGATAAATGTGTAGTGAAGATAGTGGACCAATCACTTTTAAAGCAAATATGAAAGTTAAAAGACAATACTACTGAAAAATAATTAAAACTACAATAATTTGTTAAGGAATACATAAAATAAAAAGATGAAAAGTGTAATACCAAAATTAAGATGTTGAGAGGGAGGGCATAAATATGTGAGATTTTGGGTGTGTCTAAGTTACTATCAACTTAAAAATGAGCATTATATATGTAGGATGCTATACATGAGCATCATGGTAACCAGAAAGAAAAAGACTTAGTAAATACAAAAGAAATTGAGAAAGAAATCTAAACATAGCACTAAAGAAAACCATCATATCAAACCAAACCACAAGGGAAGAGAGAAAGAGAAAAAGAAAATAATATAGATGAACTACATAAACATCCAGAAAATAATTAATAAAATGACAATAAATACATACCTATTGGTAATTACTTTAAATGTAAATGTACTAAATCAAAAGACTTAGGGTCACTGAATGAATTTAAAAGACTCATCTGTATGGTACTTACAAGAGACTCACTTCAGATGAGACACACAGAGACTGAAATTGAAGGGATGGAAAAAGATTTTGCATACAGATGGAAGTGAAAAGAAAGCTGAAATAGCAATACTTTTATCAGACAAAATAGACTTTAAAGCAAAGACTGTGTCATAGGACACTCTTAATCATAGGAAACAAATTGAGGGTTCCTGGTGGGGAGGGAGGTGGAGGGATGAGGTAACTAGGTGATGAACATTAAGGAGGGTGCATGATGTAATGAGCATTAGATATTATATAAGACTGAGGGATCACTGACCTTTACTTGAAACCAATAATACATTGTATGCTATTTTATTGAATTTAAATAAAATTTTAAAATAATTTGAAAAGATCATATGAAACAAGAACAACAACAAAACAAAGGCTGTGCCAAGAGATAAGAAAAGGGCATTACATAATGAATAAAGGGTTAATCCAACAAGAAGGTATAACTCATAAATATATATGCATCCAACATAGGAGCACAAAAATATATAGTTCAAATATTAATGGACCTAAAGAAGAAATTCACAGCAATACAATAATAGTAGGGGATTTTAATACCCCACCTACTTCATTGGGTAGATCTTCCAGATAGAAAATTAACGAAACATCAGCCTTAAGCAACACATTAGACCTGATGGACCTCACAAATATATACAGAACATTTCACTTAAAAGCAGCAGAATGCACATTCTTCTCAAGTGCACATGGAACATTCTCCAGGATGGATCACATGTTGGGCCACAAAACAAATCTCAATAAATTAAGAAAGATTGAAATCATATCAAGTGTCTTTTATGACCATAATGGTATAAAACTAGAAGTCAATTATAAGAAGAATCTGGAAAAAACCATAAAAGTGTGGTGATAAAGCAACATGCTACTGAACAATCAGTGAGTCATTGAAGAAATTATAGGATAAATAAAAAAATACTTAGAGACAAATGGAAACAGAAATATGTCACACCAACATCTATAAGATGCTGCAAAAGTGGTTCTAGAGGGAAGGTCTTAGCAATACAGACCTACTTCAAGAAACAAGAAAAATCTTGAACAATCTAAATTTACACCTAAAGGAACTAGAAAAAGAACCAAAAAAAGGCTAAAATTAATGGAAGAAAATAAGAATCAGAGTGTGAAAGTTGAAATAGATAGTAGAAAGACAATAAAAAAAGGTCAACAAGACTAAGAGCTGGTTCTTTTGAAAAGATAAAATTGACAAACTTTAACCTATCATAACCAAGGAAAAAAGTGCTCAAATAAATAAAATTAGAACCAAAAGAGAAGTTATAGTTGGTACCACAGAAATACAAAGGATGATAAGAAACTATCATAAACAATTATACAGCAACAAATTAGACAACTAAGTATAAATGGGTGAATTCCTATAAACATAGTCTTCCAAGACAAATCACCTGGAAATAGAAAATCTGAATAGATGAGTTTCTAGTAAGGAGACTGAATCAGTAATATAAAACCTCCCAACAAAAGCCAAGGACCAGATGGTCTCACTGGTGAATTCTATCAAACGTTTATTTTTTAAAATTTTTTAAAAAATATTTTATTTATTTATTCATGAGAAACACATACACACACGCACACAGAGAGAGAGAGAAAGAGAGAGAGAGAGTCAGAGACACAGGCAGAGGGAGAAGCAGGCTCCATGTAGGGAGCCTGACGTGGGACTTGATCCCAGGTCCCCAGGATCACACCCTGGGCCGAAGGCAGACACTAAACCACTAGGCCACCCAGGCTGTCCCTCTAGCAAACATTTATAGAAGAGTTAATACCTATCTTTCTCAAATTCTTTCAAAAATTGAAGAGGAGAGAATGCTTCCAAACCCATTTTATAATGCCAGCATTATCTTGATACCAAAACCAGACAAGTACACCACAAAAAAGGGAAAATTATCAGTCAGTATCCTTGATGAACATAGGTGCAAAAATCCTCAACAAAATTCAGCACACTGAATTCAGAAATACATTTAAAGGATTACATACCATGATCAAGCAGGATTTATTCAAGTGGTGCAAAGATGATTCAACATTTGCAAGTCAGTCAATGTGATATACCACATCAACAAAATTTAGGATAAAAAGTATATGATCATCTCAGTAAGTGCAGAAAGAGCGTTTGACAAAGCTCAACATCTATTTATAATAAAAACTCTCAGCAAAGTGAGTATGGAAAGAACATATCTCTATATAATAAAGGTCAAAAATGACAAACCTACAAGTAACATCATTCTCAATGGTAAAAAATCAGAAAGTTTCTTCTGAGATCAGGAACAAGAAAAGGATGCCCATACTTGTCACTCTTTCAATCAACATAGTATTGGAAGCCCTAGCCATAGGAATTAGACAAAAAAAAAAAAAAAAAAAAAAAAAAAAGTCTTCTAAATTAAAAAGGAAGAAGACTATCACTATTTACAGATGACATGATGCTATCTATAGATAACCCTAAAATCTTCGTCAAAACTAATGAATTAATGAATGAATTCAGTAAAGGTGCAGAATACAAAACCAACATATAGAAACCTGTGGTGTTTCTATACACTAATCACGAACTATTAGAAAGAGAAATTAAGAAATCCCATTTACAATTGCTCTGAAAAGAATAAAATACCTAGGAATAAACTTAACCACAGAGGTGAAAGACCTATATACTAAAAGCTATAAGACATTGATGAAGGTAATTGAAGAAGAAACAAGTTAATGGAAAGATATTTCATGCTCATGAATTGGAAGAATTAATATTGTTAAAATGTTCATAACACCCAAAGCAATCTACAGATTCAGTGTAATCCTTATCAAAATTCCAATGGCATTTTTCATTTTTCATAGAACTAGAACAAACCATTCTAAAATTTGTATGAAACCACAAAAGATCCCAAATAGCTAAAACAATCTTGAGAGAGAACAAAGCTGGAGCTGATTTCAAGATATAGTACAAAACTCTAGTAATTAAAGCAGTATGGTATTGGTGTAAGGGGAGATACATAGATCAACGGAACAGAATTGAGAGCCCAGAAATAAACCCACACATTTCAAACAATTTATGACAAAGGAGCCAAGAATGTATGATGGAGAAAGGACAGTTTCTTCAATAAACAGTACTGGAAAAACCAGATAGCCACGTGCAAAAGACTGAAACTAGACCACCATCTTACACCATTCACAAAAACTAACTCAAAACGGATCAAAGACTTGAATGTAAGACCTGAAACAATAAAATTACTAGAGGAAAAGATAGGTCTTTGGTCTTTAGTTATGTGTTCATGGATCTGACTCCAAAACCAAAGGAAACAAGTAAAACTAAAAAGTGAGACTACATTGAACTAAAAAGCTTCCGCACAGCAAAGAAACCATCATCAAAATGAAAAGGCAACTTACAAAATGGGAGAAGATATTTTCAAATCATGTATTTGATAAGGGATTAATACCCAAAATATATAAGGGACTCATAATTCAACAATAAAAAACCAATTAAGAAATGGGCAAGGATCTAAATAGATATTTTCCCAAAGAAGACATGCAGGTGGCCAACAGGCATATGAAAAGATGTTCAATATCACTAATCATCAGGGAAATGCAAATCAAAACCACAATGATATTATCACCTCACACCTGTTAGAATGGCTATTATCAAAAAGATAAAAAATAACAAGGGTTGGAGAGAATGTAGAGAAAAGAGAACTCTTGTACTCTGTTTTTGGGAATATAAATTGGTGTAGCCAATACTAAAAATAGTGTGGAGTTTCCTCCAAAAGTTAAGAATAGATTTAACCATATGGTCCAACTATTCCTTTTTTTTTTTAAAGACTTATTTATTATCTATTCATGAGAGACACAGAGAGAGAGAGAGAGAGAAAGGCAGAGACATGGTCAGAGGGAGAGGCAGGCTCCACGGAGGGAGCCCAATGAGGGACTCAATTCCGGATCCCGGGATCATGCCCTGAGCTGAAGGCAGACACTCAACCAGTGAGCCACCCAGGTGTCCCTGATCCAACTATTACACTTCTGGGTATCTATTGTTCATTGCAGCCTTATGTACAATAGCCAAGATACAAAAATAGCCTAAGTGTTCACTGACAGATGAGTGGATAAAGAAGATGTGGGGTACTCACTTATACACACAGATACACTTACACACACACACACACACACACTGTAATACTACTGAGCAATAAGGAAGAATGAAATCTTGCCGTTTGCAACAACATGGCTGGACCTAGAGGGTTATATGCTATGTGAAATAAGTGTGATGGAGAAAGACAAATATTGTTTGATTTCTCTCATATGTGGAATCAAAACAAAACAAATGCACAAACAAAAAATACAAATACATACTCATAGGTACATAGAACAGATTGATGGTTATCAGAGGGGAATGAGGTTGGGTGAATGAAATGGATAAAGGGTGTCAATTGTATGGTGATAGATGGTAACTAGACTTTTGATGGTGATTGCTTTGTAGTGCATGCAGATGTTGAATTATAATATTGTACACCTGAGACTTTTATAATGTTATTACCAATTTACCTTAATAACATCTTTTTAGGGGGAAAATCTAAATGCATTTCTTCTTTGTTACCAATACAGACCTCCCCCGCCCCCCCCGCCTCCGCCAAAGTTTCATTTGCTTTGTGGTGCCAGGTTTCTTAAAAAACTATAGCAATTTGATAATACTCCTTTTTGCAGAAGTACATTTGCAGACCTGTCTAGGAGACTTATGATCAAAACAAAACAAAGAAACAAAAACAAACAACCCTAGTCTACTATCCAGGTTGATTTTGCTGCTCTGTAGCTGTAATGGTGATTATTACCTTACTCTGCAGTCATTTTTGGTTCTTTGTTTTTGTGGTGAGCTGGTGTGTGCAGAAGGCTGGCCAGGTCCTTGGCCATGCTTCCCTATGTGGCTTTCCCCTCAAACCTAGTCTGCATCAGGCCTGTTGGGCTGATGGAGAAAAAAATAAAGACCCCATCAATGATATATGTGGACAAAGAGCAAGTGACATTTAAACCTCCTGTGGAGTGGGCCCCAGCAAACAGATATAGTGATATTTCACTCCAAGAGAATTAGCGGCGGGATTTTCTGATGAATATGAAAGGCAGATGACTGAACCCCTTCACTGTGTATAGACCTATGTATTACACTCTTAATGTCATTCTTTCCTTTTGCTTCAGCAGCTGACGGCAGGCCACCTGAGGATTCTGAGCAGCCTGTTCAAGAATCCCTAGGCAAAGGGGAAAAGAAATGGATATTTATTGATTGCCTTCTTTGGGGGTATTTGATATACTTTATCTCACTTAATCTTTATAACACTTTATGTGGTCAGAATTCTTATACCATTTGCCTCAGGAGGAAATCAAGTCTCAAAGAGGCTAAAGAGGTTAAATAACCTGCTCCAAGTCATGTACCTAGTAAGTAATTGACCAGGGATTTAACTGCAGCTTGGATTCCAAAGTCACTTTCTACTCTACACTACTTCAAAATAGTTTAATGAGAAATAGTCAAGCTATTTTGTCAGCAATTCAAAGAGAGAAATAGAATTGCATTCTAGTAAAAATTGGAATTTAATGCAAAACCTTCCATTCATAGACAGGGAAGATTAGGGCTCATGAAGTGTTTCTCAAACTTGAGGACATGCTGGAATCATTCAGGGAGCTTGAAAAAATGCTCAAGCTTATGTCTTATCCCAGTGGTTCTGATTTGATTGTCCTGGAGTGTGTCTTAGATATGGGGATTTTTTAAAAGCTCCTTAGGTGATCCTAATGTTTAGCCAGCCAGGGCTGAGAACCACTGGCTTGGAGAGATCATATGACATGATAAGGATTGACATCCTCTTGCAGCTCATCTGGATGTGGTTCATGGGAGACTTAAAAATATAGATAAATATTTCTGAAACAGATAAGAGATAATCTCTGGAGTTTCTGGTTACAGCAGCTTTTTGTCCAAATCACAGTTCATTTCATTGCTTAACAAGAATCCCAGTTCTGGTTTGATGCCCTCCTAGACGATGTCCTTTAGGGATATATAAGACGTGGTTTTAAAGCATTTTAACTATGATTTCAAGATTTAACATTTGGGATTTTGCTTTAGGAAGAAAGCAAGATACTTCAATAACAAAAATGGTAGAATGTACAATTTTAGAAAGGCCAAGAATAAATGGCACCAATCCTGGAAATTATTCTCCTTGATTTTTAATTCTGGAAGAAATTTCTAACTTACTAGAATGTAACCGTGGATGGAGTCTCAGAGTGAAGGCATAGGAAAAAAATCTCATCTGAATTCAGAGAACATAAGGAAAGCCTGATACACTGATTCTCATTACCTAGTTTTGTCTAGCTCTTTTCTACAAGCTGAGCTGGAAGAGATGACAGCTATGAAAACAAGCTGTCCTTGGATTGGTGGCAGTGGCTAGTGCTTTTTGAGATGAGTGGGTTTTAAACAGGATCTGTTAATATGGCATTTTACATTTTATAAAGCATCTTTACACATATTCTATCATAGAGCGATTGTAAAATGGCTCTAATTCTTCACTCTTCCATGTATACAGGTCCTTTGAAATGTGATTTTCGAGTTTGTTTCCAGCCTTTCAATCTGGGCTGGTCTTGTTATTTACTTAGCTAACAGAATGGGATATAAGTGATGCATGTCCGTTCTGACCCTAGGACTCAAAAGGATTTGCATGCTTTCTTTGCCACTGTAATGGGAATGAGCCTGGGCTTGGCTATTGGAAATGAGAGACCACAAGAACAGAGCTAGTTAGCCCAGTGATGCCATCCATGCTAGGTCAGCAAACAACTAGCTGACTACCTGATTCATAGGCAGACGGTTAAAACTTATCAAATCCAGGCAAGAACAGCAGACTGCTTCACATTCTCATGGATCCAGGAGAAATAACAAATTAAATTGTGGCAAAAGACAACAGGTACACATCCTCATGTGACAATAGAAGGGGTTATAATAATCCCTCTCTGGCTGAAGAGACTGAGTTTTTAAGAGTTTATATTTAAGAAGCATCCCACCTTTGTGGAAAGGATGAGTGCTTTCAAATTATACATATGCTTTCAAACCAGGGGAAACCTTTGGTTCTGATATCTTCTAGTTGTAAAACCTTGGGATGATATTTAAGTTTTCTGAATCTATTTCTCCTTTCATAATTTGGGAATACAGGGCATGCTTGTAAAGTCGCTGTAAAGGATTGAAGGAGGCGGCCTGTGGGAAGGGCCCAGTTCACTGTAAATTCTCTGTAAATTACAGCTCTTGACAGAGATGACAATGACAGTGGATCAAGATTACTTGACTGGGACAGCCCAGGGGCATAAATGCAGGTTTTGTAATTCCTAATTCAGCAGACTTTTTGTTTCTTCTATTTCCTTTTTCTGGCCCATTTCCTTTACCTTCTCTCCATCTCTCTCATCTCCTCTGGTGTGTTTTAAGGACTTATTTTGTGTTTTTAAGCCATCATCTGCTCTAGTCTGCTTTTAAAAACCTTGCTTTGCCCTTGAAGTATCTTCTACTTACTTTGCATAAAGATTATTCACCCTCAACAATAATGTTTATATATTATCCAGTTATAAGATTTGCCCACCTCTTTGCGTTTGAGAATACAGTTTTATTCTTGATCTCTACTTTATTGCAAAGAAGTGAACTTCTTGTAATAAACGTTTTAATTCTTGTTTTAAACCTTAAGTCCATTTTGTTTATTATTTGTTTATTGTTTTTCCACATTCAGATGATTTCTCTTCATAGACTCCTAGGAACCAGCAAACAAGGACATTTTGCAGCACATGGCCCAGGTGTGTGTGTGTGGTCAGTCCACACCCCTGACTTGTGAAGTAACTATAAGAGCAAGAGTTGTGTAGAAGGAAACCAGTACATCTCAGAGTCCCACTGTCTAAAATCGTGGAGAGAAAGGAAATATACATTAAGATTATTTGTAGAAACAATTATTCAGTACTGCTGGTTTCATCAAAATGTCTTTTAGCTAAAATTTGGAAGCCTACTATTAATCAAGTTGCCTTGGGAAAGATCACAACTTCCCTTAGGATCCTGCTTTTAGCATCAAAAAGCAGATGTTTTGCTACATAAGAAATAAGCATTTTTAACAGCAACATGCGGAGTTTAGTCAGCAAGAAACACCAAGTTTAATTTACGGTCGTGGCTCCTTTTTTCCCTTGGAATTATTAACTCCCATGATGCTACCAAGAACTAATCCCTAGCCTTCTGAAGTTGCTGGTCTTTTTATTTCAGATCAAGCTTTTCTATCATTTCTAGGCTTAACATGGTTAAACCATTTAAATTCTGATGATTTAATCTATGGTACTCCGGGTATAATTATATACCCAGATTTTTAAAAAAGTAATTATAGATCTTTAAGTATAATTTTTGAAAATATACCTCACCATACTTGTATTTTCATTTCCTATATTCCTTTCTGTATGTAAATGACCCTTGATATACCCTCAGATGGCAAAACTGAATGCTATTTTGAGTTGAAAATGACTTAAATAGAATGTCCTGGATTTGTGTATAAGTGGTAGCTAGTAAAACAATCTATTTGAGAAGGAAGAAACAAAACTCTCATTTAGGTTACAGTTAAAGATCAGATTTTTTTTCTTTTTGTTCAGTTTTTGCTTTTCCTACATAATTGTTGAAGAGGCTACTGGCTGCCTAGGTGCAGCCTTCCACTGGGGAGATTAAAAGAGAGCGAAACCTGCCCCAACAACCCTAAATGCAGAGCTGTGAGCTTAGGGGCAACTGAGGAGTGGGGGGCTGCTGTGGGCTTCCTGGGGGTTAGAAGGGAGCGGGTGTTAGGGCAGAGCTCTGGGTCCGTGCAATAAAAAAAAAAAAAAAAAATTGTTGAACCAAGGACACTGATGGCCAGAACTGGAGTTGTGGCTTGATAAAGAGCCATTTTAAAAAATTTTAAATAGCAGACAGATTTAAGTGCATAGAATATTGAAATCTGAGCCTTGGGTGATATGTGGATATCATTTGGGCTTCACACTTAATAATGAAGCCCTTTCCAGCATTCTGTCAAATGGTCTTGTTCTCACTGTTGGAACTGCGAGTGAGGAAGGACTTTTAACTACTTGAGGAGGCAGTGTATCCATTATGGCACCACACATTTTGTTATAAAAGTTGTAATTATCTTCCAGTTCTGTGCTCCACAAAGCAATCTTACTAGTTTGGGCAGAGGCACTGAAATAATTCAGAATCTGAAAGCCGCCCAAGGGTAGAAATTAAATGATGTTTTGTACTCACCATTCATAACCTTGTTGATGGTTCCAAGTTGGACTGCCTCCATCTGATACTTCCTTTCTGCTAAGTGGTTTGAGGGACATCATAGGGTCAGCATATATTTAGTTTTTACCTACAGTTCCACTTGGTCCTGAACTCGGCTGCAGCAGCATGGTTGGATGTTATTTGTTCAATTTAACCATAGAATGGGAGTGGACAGTAGAGTGGAGATGTCTATCTGTGATGGGGCTTGACTTGGTGCTAGACAGGTTTGGTGTGTCCAGAACTTAATCTTCATCAGCTTTTAAAAAAACAACCTCTTGAGATGTGTTGAATCATAACTTCAGAGGTTTATTTTTCTCTCAGGATGTTGGTAGTAATAAGGCCCTTCTTTTGTGCCAACTGCTCATGAGTTTTCTTCGTAAGGATAAAAAGATATACATAGAAATGAATTCTGGGATGAAGCTTTGAACTACTTTCAGATGTTATAGAAGGAAATCTGAGTATCTTATCATTGTGTAGTTTATTTTTTTTCCTTGTATTACTTGCTCTCTATTAATAAATTCCATTTCTTTTTCCCAGGCACACGGGAAAATTCCATTTCCTGATAGCCCTTTCAGGTGGTTTGGGGCCATGTGTTGGGTTTTGTCCAGTAAAATATAGTTGAAATTAATGTGTGCTACTTGTAGGCAGGTCATAAAGCCCACTGTGCAATTTTTCACATTCCCTTTCCCTTTTTGGGAGAAGCCAAGTGTTGGGGATGGCAATATCAAAAAATAAGGAGATTTAATCCCTGAGTCATTTAATTAAATTCTTAACGATTCCATAATTATTTTTGACATGAAAGTCATATAATCATTTTAATTATGCAAGTAAAAGGGAAAAAATACCTTCCCCATTTCTTTACCTTATTGTATAGGTATTTTAATTTTGTAAGTGGAATAAATAAAAAACATGGTAAGTTTGCAATTTAAAAATAATGACATAATCCTAAAGGGAATTAACTTTATATATGAGATAGAGGAGCAGGGAAAAAGACTTTAGAAATTTAATATTTAGAGGTTGGACAAATGGAACACTGACAAATTGCCTTTCAAAGATCATTTCAATGTGAATATTTCTAAGACTTGATTATGTGCTCCAGTGTTAAAATCAATGCTTTTTTTTTCAAATGCTAAGACAAATGATTTCTGAGAGGTCCAGTTTGTTTTACAATACAGCTTAAAATCAAAAGGAAAATATTAGTGCAGCAAAGCATGTACTACTATAATAGAATTTTCCCCTCTGTTTACTCTAATGACATTACTGCAGTGGAGTGGTGTGAGCCACCATATACAATATATTATTTTTATAAGTCTTAATAAAAATATGCATTTTCACCAGCTTTTCCCAGATTGATATAATACCCTAATCAGTATGACACAAATCTTATTGAGAAATCACAGTCAAAACACAAGATAAACACATTTTCAATTTAAAATACAGGTTGTCCTGGCAAACATTTCCTAATGATGAATCTGTAGGAAACCTAATGCCTCAGTGGAATCGATGTACCAGCCTGGGTGGTACCAGGTGTCCTGTTCATCCACGTCCTTCCACCCACCTAGTTGCTGCTTCTACTTCATAATATGCTCTCCCACATCACTACTTTGGAAGCATACTTTGAATATTCTCATTTTTGCAGATGCTATGAACTTTTTTTGGTAAGCATATGTAGAGTTTAATTAACCTTTATTACTTTGAAACCCATATTCATTCTTAGGTTTAATTTATGTCTTTCTGCTTTTGAATTTTCAAAGATGGGATTGGATAACAGTGGAAGCATTTGGGAAAATCTAATAATTATCCCAGCTAGGCCACTACCAAGTTGCATAATTGCAAGCAAATTATTCTATTTTGCTGAATCTCTGTTTTACTATCAGGAACTGACAGCAATTGCCACTATTTACCTCCAAGTAGATTATTCCTTTTGATATTTATCTTTCAAAATGCCAGAAAAAAACATTATGGCTGATAAGAGAGCTATAAAAAAGACAATGTGGCGTGGAGCTTTGCATCAAGAAAGCAGGGTGAAATCCAGGCTCTGTCATTTATTGGCTTAAAATCTTAGACAAGTCATTTAATTTCTAGGCCTGCTTCTTCAAATATACAATGGGATATTCTTACCATTATCACAGGGTTGTTAAGAGGATGAAATGAGATCATGTAGACAAGTGCCCAGCACAGTGCTTAACCCTGGAGAAATCAGGTATGAAACCTAAATTTGCCTGCAAATGGGGTAGAGCAGTGAAGAGTGACACCGTCCTATGAATAGTTATGTTTGTTGATTCCAAATTCATGCTGAATAGGGGTGCCTGGCTAGTTCATTCAGTTGGGCATGCAATTCTTGATCTCATGGTTGTGAGTTCAAGTCCCGCATAGGGGAGTAGAGTTTACTTAAAAAAAAAAAGACAAAATTGAGTCTAATATTATTACAAGGTAAAAAACAATAACACAAATTCATGCTGAATAAAAAAATTCTTTTTTTTTTTAAGATTTTATTTACTTATTCATGAGAGGCACAGAGAGAGGCAGAGAAAGGCAGAGAGAGAAGCAAACTCCATGCCAGGAGCCTGATATGGGACTTGATCCTGGAACTCTGGGACCATGCCCTGAGCCAAAGGCAGATGCTCAACCACTGAGCCACCCAGGCATCCCTGAATAAAGAATTCTAATTTAATTCTTATTTCACTAACCTTGAGAGTGGAGAAGGAAAAGGGAAGGATCTTCGGATTATTATAATTCCTTAAGAGAATCAATCAGTAAGGCTAAAACTCCTGTCTATCATTCTCTGCTCCAAACCTTCTGATGGAGTCCATTGTATTTGAAATAATAGAAGTCCTTACCAGGGCCCAAGGGCCCTACAAGGTAGGAGGCAGGCTGTACCAGTCAGTCCCACGCATCTTGCTGTCTTTAAACACTTCATTTCCACCTGAAGCCCTTTAATGTTGCCTTTCCTTATAAGGAACGTTTTTCCTCTTTCTCCCAGATTTTTCTCCATAGCTGGGCCCTTTCTATCATCCAAATGTTCTCTCTAATATCACTTCCTCAGTAAGAAATCTCTCAGTCGCTCCTGCTCCCCCCATCACCTTCTAACACATTAATCTGCACATTTTCATACAATTATAAAAATATAAAGCATCGCATTTAATTACTTAAAATTAGATTATGTATACATTTGTTTATGTGATTGTTATTTGTCTCTCCCACTAAAATGCAAGTTCCAAGAGAGCAGAGGATGTTGTTTGGCTCTCATTGCTATCTCTCAGACCTAGAATAGTGCTCAGTACAAGCGGGCACTCCAAAATATTTGTTGCACAAATGCATTTAGTGTGTGGATTGCACTTCTTACTATCTTAGGACCTGGGATACTGTGTTTACCATGTGAGAAAATGGAAGAAGGTCCAAATGTTAGCTGTTCAGAGGTAGCTACACTTAGCTATCCACAACTGAGAACTTGGTCAAAGAAGATACTTTTAGAAATACTGAACTTTCTGTTGGTAAAGAGGGTGAGGTGATAGGAGGAAGATGTTGACTTGGGACTTCACAAGCACTTTGGGTGCCAGAAGCTATTAGGAAATCAGAAAAGACATTATGATTTCCACGGCAGTGCTGAAGATGCTGAAGATGCTGCTACCAAGCTGTGGGGAGAGAAAGGTAGTCTTACTAGACAGTATAAGAGTGAGGACTGGAGACAAAGGTGAACTGAAATGAGACTAGGTGAATATGTCTTCTTCATGAAAGCAACTGATAGAGACCTGCCTACCATGAGCCCTGATGCTGTCACCCTGACCCAGGGAGCGACCTTTTGATTCTGTCCTGCAGGTGGATGTTATTCAGCTACATTCCCTATAAAATAATAAAAGTCCTGGTTCAAATTAGTATCTGCTACTTCATTCCATTATCAAAAACTATTACTACATAATTTATTGGCAAACAGAAAAGAAATTCCTTTTCTCTTTGGTCTCTAGGTCTACTCATCCTAATAAATAGTTATCTCTTTGTTGATTCCAAATTCGTGCTGAATAGGGTGCCTGGTTGGCTCAGTCAGTAGAGCATGTGACTATGGTGCCCTTCCATCCCTCTCTCTTTTTTATTTTTTATTTTTTTCTCTCTTTTTTAACATCTTTACCTATGGCCTCATTTACTCTCTCCTTTGATAAGATTTTATTTTTCCATTTTAAATTTGTTTAAAAATTTCAACTTTTCTGCAAAGTAACTTATGCCTAAGATACCTTGAGTAGTATAAAAGAGTTTCTGAAAAAAAGCTCCCCCTTGTGTCTCCCTTAGTTCTATTTCCCTGAGGCCATTCTCTTTATTTGTAATTTTAGTTCTTCTGATGTTCATTGCCAACACTCTAGATTAGTCCTGTCTAACAGAAATATGATGTGAACCACATATATAACTTTAAATTATCTAGTAGCTATATGAAAAAGTAAAAGTACACATGTAAAACTTATTTTAATAATAGATTTTATTAACCCACGGTATCTAAAATATTATCATTTCAAAATATAATAAAATTGAACTTATTCATGAGATAGTTTACATTTTTGTATTATTTTCAAAATCTGTTAGGAATTTTATACCTGTAGCAGTACATTTCAATTTCGATTAGATATATTTTAAGTGCTCAATAGCCACATGTGGCTGGCTGCTACTATATTGGACAGCGATGCTCCAGGTAATGTGTGACAGATCATATTTTAAAATTTATAATGTATAGTATACATTTATTATACATAATACATAATATATATAATTTCTCTCTGATATGAAAAATAAGGTTGCTTATACCCTACTCTTTCCTCCTATCCTCTTCCTCATGATTTTAGATATATATACACATGCAAACATACATGTGTGTATCTGTGTATATGTATATAATTTGTACTTGTAATTTCTGTTCTTTTAGTGGTCACTTTCATAACTTTAATTAAATAGTATACCTAATACTCTATTTCTGATTCTTCAGCTTCAGTAATATCTCAGTCATTTCTCTTGACCCCTCACTACGATGTTATCACTTCTACCAATTCTGTACATGTCCTTCCACGTTTTGCATTCCTTCTTTTGTCAGCCACACTTACATAAATCTCAGGTTGTAAATATTTACAACTGATTCTGCACTCATGTGTTTTAATCTTGCTAAAAATTATATAGACAGTGTGAGTCTCTGTGTGATTTTGATTAATATTGATGGGCATACAGACAAGCAGAACTTGATCTACTGAGATAGAGTTAGAGACCAAAGAGAAAAGGAGTTTCCTTTCTGTCGGCCAATAAATTATGTAGTAATGGTTTTTGATAATGGAATGAAGTAGCAGATACTAATTTGAACTGGGACTTTTATTATTTTATGAGGCCATTCCTGAAGATTAAAGATAGTAAGGAAATAGATTCACATTTGATATGTAAATGATTTTTCCTCCTTCTGAAAAGTTGGCTCTTTATGGATCATAGTTATGTTCTGCAAAAGACCAAATGCTGAGAGCTTGAAATCAAAGGAACACGGAATCAGAGATGTCATGTGTGTTTTAGTGGTATTGGGAGTGGATACCATTCACAGAAGAGTGTTTGCAGTTACTTTTGTTTTTAAAATTAGCATTTGATATATTAAAATTATAAACAAAAATATTTTTAATTGAACCATTAGATTGAATTCCTAATTCTTCTTTTTTCCTTAAAAATTATTTATTTATTTATTTGAGACTAGAGGAAGAGAGAAAGAGCATGAGCAATAGGGAGAGGGAGAAGCAGATTCTTTACTGAGTCGGGAGCCTGATGCGGGGCTGGATCCCAGGACCATGGGCTCATGACCTAAACTGAAGGCAGATGCTTAACTGACTGAGCCACTTAGGCACCCCTCTAATTATTATTCTATTTATAGTTCCAGTAAATGTTACCAATCACTCTAAAAAGTTTATTGACTAACCTAATTAATTGTTGTTTCTTAAGTATTTTAAACCTTGATGGATTTGCTTTTCTTAAGAAGTAAACACCTATAATAGGTATATCACTTCTAAGTACTTAAAACACTCCAGGTAATGTAACAAATAAAATTTGTAAATATTGTACATCTCATATTCTTATGTATATCCTAATACTATAGACAAACATAGGCAAATCCACTTATACCTTTTAACTTAAAGTGTTAAATCTAAATATCAATTATTCAGTTATGTATTTTAATCTGTCAGATACTTTGATGTGCCAAATTAAGCAGTTTAAAAATATTGATACTGTGGATTTGTTTACTTTATCATTTCTATTTATCTCTCAATCTTCTAGCCATTAAAAAGTCCTTAAGTAGACTGGGGCTCCTTCTTAGCTGGCTGAGAATGCTAACAGACCAGAGATTTGGGGCTGGAGCAAAAACTGGGGCAGTTTTCTTTATGGCTGCCTTAAGACTTGCCCAAGACCCTAATTTATAAAATGCAATATTTTTCAGACTCTTTTCCTATTAACTCCAGCTTATACTACTATTATCACTTCTTTTAACTTATTTTAAAAGATTTATTTATTTATTTGAGAGAGAGAGCATGAGCAGAGGAGAAAGGCAGAGGGAAAGGAAGATAGAATTTCAAGCAGATTCTGCGCTAAATTTGGAGCCTGATGTGGGGCTTGATGCCAGGACCTTGAGCTCATGACCTTAGCCAAAATGGAGTCAGATGCTAAATTATGCCACCTGGGCGCTCCTACTGTTACCAATTCTTCAGTGACTGGTATGTGCCAGGTCATGAGGTATTGTAATTTCTAATGAGAGTAGGAGATCCTTCCATTGTTATCTTAATATTTTTACCTCTTATCTATTACTCACTACTTGCCACTGAAGGGAAAACAGCTAATTTTTTTTTTTTTTTTTGAAAACAGCTAATTTTGCTGGTCAGCACATACATATTCCTTGGCTCTCATCTCCCTGGGGAACGGAATTACAGGATTCTGAGATACTTTCTGCTCACATCTGTACCTTTTCTTCCTGCACTCTGAGTCCATGGGTTTCTCTCCTGTGCCTATGAGGGTAAGGCAGGCTGGGCATGCTGTCCAGACAGCTTGGTAAATAGACTAAGGAATCTGCTCAGTTAGGCCATCATTCTAGAGTTTGGAGAACAGGGAGGAGGAAGACTTGCTTGAATTCTTTACCTTGTTCTTCTGTCTACCTGTTAGTAGAGTTGGAGTTTGGGGCACATGCCCAATTATTGAGAAAATTGGTATTTGTTTCTCATATAGCTGTTGATTCTTATGGGTGTGTTTCTTTTGGTTGAGAATCTCAGAATGACAGTTGGAGAAGGGGGAGGATTTAAGATGCTACTCTAAGGCCCCACAGGTCCTCATATTCAAAAAAGATTAAATAACTTGCCTAGGGTCCCATGATCAAATAAGTGGTCAAACTAGGGTTTGAACATCTGTCCCCCAAACTAGCATGCATTCCATGCTGCCTCACTGCTGTGAACCATTGTAGGTTTTGACCAGGGGAGTGATCATGATCACCATATGTGGCTGCTACTTCTTAGGGAGAACCAGTCACGGTAGACATGTAACTCACTGGTTCACAACATTTTTGGTCTTAAGGCCCCCTTACACTCTTAAAGTGACTGAGGATTCCAAAGAGCATTTGTTTGTGTGGATTAAATCTTTCAGTCTTAGAAATTAACTGAAAATTTTATAGTATAGGAGCATACATTCAATTAGCCCTCAGAGTGATGAGGTCATCACATGTAGTATAGCCTCTGGAAATCTCTGCTGTACTCTCATGAAACACTGAGAGTGTAAAACATGTCTTATTATTAGGAAAGTACTTTTGGCTTCGTGGTCCCTTGAAAGCACCTGGAGGATCTCCAAGGCCTCTGACCACACTTTGAGAAACACTATAGTAACTGATTTGAAGTGTGTTTGTGTGTGTAGTCATGCACATGGATATCTCTTGTCAGTGACACTTACTTCTTGGCATTCTGGGGACATGTGAGCAGGTGACTGTATGGCTATGGCATGTTGTTCAGGTTGTGCATTCATCAACTGATTTACACACACAAACACACACACATTTTTTTCCCTTGAACTTAAGGGGATGCCATATTACTAATTTGCTCAAAGATGCTCTGTATGTTAGAGGTAGCTCTGAAGTAATATGATTGGACATGCTGTTTTGGAAAATTACTCTGGCATCAGCATGTGTCAGATGGTTCAGGATGGGGAAAGGCAAGCACTGAGCAGGTCTGTTAAAAGGACTCCAACTTAGAAAAATTAAATTAGTCAGGGTTATTTACATTTATAAAGTGAGCTATATTGCCAGACAGTTTCTGCAGCTGAGTCAAATTGCTAAACTAATATGGCACATAAAGTTGGGATTTCCTGACAATCCTGAGTTTACTTTTCCACCTTCCATTTACATTACCCTTTAGTTTTCCCACGTGACTGCATGTATAATTTATTACCAGCTTCTCCCCCATGGTTAACCCATTTGCTGTTAGCCATAGGGACTTTTTGGACTTTAGATCTACTCTTGAATCTTAAAGACATTTTGCTTGTTTCAATTTTCTACTTAAAGGGAAACATGGCCACAACGGTGGTACCACTTATCTTCAGTGCCCTTTGTGGGCTCAGTGATTGATATAAGGATGAATGAAAATTGAGAGCGAGCTCCATATTCCTTGCAGAGAAGAGGCTTCTTTGCACTGCAAGCTTGGCTTTGTCACGTAGCTCACATGCACGCTCTCTCGTCCTTCATGTGTGCAATCACTGTGCCTCACTACTAGGTTTTAAGGCACCCTGTGGGAATAAGCCAAGGCAGGAAAGCTGTGAAACCCAGGTAGTATGCCATTTAAATCAATTAAGTGGTATTTAAAAATTGCTGCTTTCTCTCTAGGCTTGTGAAAGTGGAAGACTATTAAGGAGAGAAACTCATTTTTATTGTGTGAAATAAAAAGTGCACTTGGTATTTGCAAACAATATGATTTTTTTTGTATTGTTTAATATTGAGGACCAGATGTTGTATACTTCTTTTCTGTTCCAGTTGTGAAGGACGTGTGTTAGCAAAGGGGCCATGACTGTGTTCTTGATGAACTACATTCATGTAGAGAAAGGGCCTTTAATTATATTGCTCTCAATTCTTTTATTTTAATTTAATACACATTGATTGATATATTTCATTATATGGTACATTAATGTAGAGGAAAAAATATAATAAAGAATACTGGTTCCTGCTTTCATAAAATTTATGGTAGTTTATTGGCTTTCCCTCTAGAGGGCCCTTCAGCCATGCCCAAAGGCAGCCTTGAGTTTATAAGCTCTGTAGTCACATGACTTAACTCCAGCGTTGTGGCCTGAACTGTGCCCCCCACCTGCCCAAATTCATATGTTGAAGCCCTGATTCCTAATGTGTCTATATTTGGAATAGGGTCTTTAAAAGGTAATGAAGATTTAATGAGGTCATAAGGATGGGGCCCTGATCTGATAGGACTGGTGACCTTATAGGAAGAAGAGGAGATACCAGGGATATGTGCTCACAGAAAAACCCAAGTCTGTTGACATCTTAATCTTGGACTTCTAGCCTCCAGAACTGTGAGAAATACATTTCTGTCATTTAAGTCACCCAATCTGTGGTATTCTTTTATGACAGTCCAAAACAGACTAATGCATCCAGCAAGGAGGATAATTGTTTGACAGTGTTGGAGAGAATATACTTGTGTTCAATATGAAGGTGAAACATTACTTCATTTGCTTGCAGACCTGTTTGCCTTCATCATTGTAATTTTATTGTTTTTATAACAAAGAGGAAGGAGAAATGAGCTTGTGCTAGTCACCTACTTGGGCTCTCATTCTAGCCTACAATCCCATTCATAGCCTGCTCTAGCCCTCTTCTTTTCCTTTTGGCTGCAAAGTACAAGTTGTCTAGCTTTGTTACCATGTACAGGGTAATGTTGGTTAGCATAGGTAATAGCAGGAGGAGGCAGGAGTTCAGGAGGTGGAGGCAGAAGAATGAGAGGTAGGATGTCCCATTGAAGTCAAGGCAGATGGTACGTGAGGGAAGCAGGGCAGGCTGTGGTGGTTCCTTCTAGACTATAGAGCAAGACTGCCCAGGTTTGGTTGCTATCTCTGCTACTTTCAAGTGATGATGTGGGCAAGTGACTTAATCTCTCTTTGCCTTAGTTTCCTCATTTATAAAAAAGATATTAACAGAGTTATTGTGAGGTTTAAATGAATTATATATAAAGTGCTTAAAACAGTACCAGACAAGTGATAAATGTTCTATAAGCATTAGTGACGATGATAGTGACAATAACAATAGTTGTTAGTTTTTTGCATGTACTTGGACATACTTGTGTTATGTCTCTTTCCCAGGTTTCCCCTTGGTTCCATCTTAGGCAGCTTGAGCGGCTTGGGTACACCCATCCTACTCCAACTCAGAGGAGGGAAACTTCCTGTCCCTGGTAATTTGGAATGTGTAGTCTTCAGCACTGAGACACAAAACTATTCTCAGCATCTTTTTCACAGAGTTAGGGCATCTTTGACTGTGATTTGGATATCTACCTTATGCTAGGAATCTAAGTTGCTTCCCTCAGACTGGATCTCTTGGGTGTTGGTGCCATCCTGGATTTCTGTTGTCTTGCAGATTTAGGATTTGGGCTCCAGCCCCTTCTTTTCTGATTGTTTTTTCACTCTGTATCCCATTTGGGCATCCTTGTTTTCTTCTTTCCTCAGGGCACTCTCAGTGGGCTCTGGGCTCCATGCCCAAGTTGTACCATTTTTGAAACAATGACTTCACTCTCATGATTCTCTTTGCTTTCCTTGGCATGTCATTTCCTATCATCTCTGCAAGACTATTTGCTGAACATCAGCTGAGTTCTATCTCACAGGACACCTTCTCGTGAAACCTTACTGTATGCTAATTTTCCCTGAATGGATGTCTCATGTAACATCTTGATACAAATTTAAACTCCTGAGTAGGTGATGGATGTTTCTAAAAAGCACAAATAATTCTATATCACATTCAGCAGAAAATAGACACACATATGGGATGTTATAATAGAAATTTAGATTAAAGTGCTAAGATCCAAAGGATTGGAGATACCAGAAGTTATCAGACAACAGCTTCAAATTTGGTGACAGGAACTGGTTAGATTGACCTAACTGCACTGAACATATATGAATGGACTGAGTTGTTGGAGATGAAGGAGGATTGTAGAGAGGATTTCCTTGGACAGTCTGATCTCACAAAAGCCATAAAACAGTTCCTAGGCAGTGTTTAGAATGACCATATCCACTTTCTACTCACAGTGTCTTGTCACAATTGGTTACAATACCTTGATTAAGCTATTTGACTCATAACAAATAAATGAATAATTCACCAACTATGGTTTGTTTCCAATAAGAATTTTTTTCCTCAGAATTTTATAGATAATTGATGACTCGAGACCGGCTCACAAGGAGAGTCAACTAAATACACTGCAATATGATTTTTAAAAAAAGATTTTATTTATTTATTTATTTGAGAGGGTTGGGGGAAGAGTACAGGGAGAGGGAGAGAGACAATCAGACTCTGTGCTGAGCACAGAACCCAACTCAGGTCTTGATCTCAGGAACCCTGAGATTATGACCTGAGCTGAAACAAAGAGTCAGACGCTTAACCAACTGAGCCCCTAGGCACTCCTTCACTGAAATATGAGGATCATGTGATTAACAGTTTGATTGTAGAATAATCCAACCTGCTTACTTGATAAGCCATCAAATATGTGCTAACGGAGTGCCAAACACTCTCATGTGGTTATTAAATGTCTTATTTGATGAGCATAAGAATCTTCACAGTAGTCACTCCAGTCAGTGTCCACATCAAATTTTCTGTGCCCTCTGATCCCAGGCACATAATTGACACATAGGCTGTCTGTTCATTTAAATGGAAGAAGGAGCACAGTTTTTATGGTTACTAATCCTACCTGGGTGTTATGCGTGGGGTTGTTTCCCCCCAAATTTACATATCAGCATCCTAGCCCCTAATCCTTCAGCATGTGACTTTATTTGGAAATAGGGTTCTTGATGATGTCATTAGTTAAAATAAGGTCTTACTGGAGGAGGCTGGGCCCCTAATCCAGTAGGACTGATGTCCTTAGGAAGAGGGGAAATTTGGACACAGATATGTATATGGGGCGAATGTCCTATTGAGATGAAGGTAGAGATTAAGGTGATGCTTCTATAAGCCAAGGAATGCCAGGGATTGTGAGAGAATTGGCAGAAGCTGGAGGAGGGCCATGGAACAGATTCTTCCTCACAACCCACAAGAGGAACCAACTATGACAACACCTTGATTCTAGACTTTCAGCCTCCAGAACTGAGAGACAATAAATCTCTGTCATCATTTAAGCCAGTTTGTGATACTTTGTTACTATAGCCCTGGGAAATTAACACACTGTGTTTGTGTAATTAGCAACATCACCAATGAAAGGTATTTTCTAAGTTTGTGGACTCCTTTAACATTTTCCATGCTTTCTGTGCTGTAATAATTCTCAGTCATCTATTGCTTTTACCACAGTATCCCATCTTTCCTTTCTCTTTAGAGAAATTGCATAAAGCCTGTAGTATCCAGAACGGATGGTTATTTGATGGATTTATTTGGTTATTTAATCTTTTAGAAAAGATTTACTAAATGGCCATGGAATGTGTTTAGAATGTCTAAAGAATTTGAGAAGTTTCTGATTGCATGCATACATTTTCTATAATCTTAGAAGTAAAAGTGAATGTCTAAAAAATGGTTTAGCATACCCAATAAGGAGATGAAAGACAGCAAAGCTGTAATTAACCATAACACTTAATAGGTAATGAAGTTGGAATGGAGGATTTTATGTTAAGCAGAGATTAATGTGTTTTATTCTATGAATAATGAGAGCTAGAAATAACTTCAGAAGGGAGTGACATAATCAATTATATAAACCTTTATTCTGAAATAACTATAGACTCACAAGAAGATGTAACGAAATGTATAGGTAGGTGGCATGCATCCTTTACATAGCCTCTTAATGTGAACACCTGGTATGACTAGAGTTTAATATGAAAACTGGGAAATTGACATTGGTATACTATGCTTATTCAGATTTACCAGTTAATATAAGCACTCATTATCTCATTTGCATGTGTATGTAGTTCTATGCAGTTTTATTACATGTGTATCAAATATAACCATTATTATAATCAAGATTCTTAACTGTATAATTACAAGTTATAAGACTTGTAATTATATAGAATTATTTATTATATAGAATTATATAAGAATTATAAGTTATAAGACTGTCTCATGCTAGCCTTTTATAGCCTCCTGCATCTCCTCCCTCACACCTTCCTAACCCCTGGCAACCACTGATTTATTCTTCCTTTCTATAATTATATTATTTCATAAATGTCACATAAATGAAATCATGCAAAATAAAGCCTTTTGGCATTGGCATTTTTCAATTAACGTAATTTCCTTGAGGTTCATCTGAGATGTTGCTCGTATCAATAGTTCATTCCTTTTTATTGCTGAGTAATATTCTTCTTCTTTTTTTTTTTTTTTTGCTGAGTAATATTCTATGGGATATCTATACTACAGTTTGTTTAACCATTCACCCACTAAAGGGCATTTAGGTAGTTTATGGCTATTACAAGTGAAACTGCTATAACATTTGTATATGTATATGAATTTCTGTGTGAAAATAAGTTTTCATTTCTCTGGAATATATGACTAAGAGTGCAATCACTGGATTGTATGGTGTAAGTCCATTTTTAGTTTTAAAAGGAAATGTTAAACTATGTTCCAGAATGGCTCTACCATTTTACATTCTCACCAGTGATTCTCCACCTCCTCCCCTGAATTTGGTGTTATCGCTGTTTTTTATTTTAGCCATTCTGATAGCTGTAGTTATATGTTATTGTAGGCTTAATTTGCATTTTTCTAATGGTTAATTTAATGATGTTGAACACTTTTTTATGTGCTTATTTGCTATCTGTATATTCATTTGTACAGTGTCTATGAATGTCTTTTTTTTTTTTTATTTATAATAGTCACACAGAGAGAGAGAGAGAGGCAGAGACACAGGCAGAGGGAGAAGCAGGCTCCATGCAGGGAGCCCGACTCGGGACTCGATCCTGGGTCTTCAGGATCACGCCCGGGGCCAAAGGCAGGCGCCAAACCACTGCGCCACCCAGGGATCCCTATGAATGTCTTTTGACCATTTTTGAATTGACTGTTTTTCTAATATTAAGTTTTGAGAATTTTTTGAGAATTCTTTATATGTTCTAGATACAAGTCCTTTGTTAGATATGTGATTGTGAATAGTTTCTTCCAGTCTATAGTTTATCTTTTTACCCTCTTAAACAGGATCTTTTTTCAGAGCAAAAGTTTTTAATTTTAATGCAGTCTAATTTATCAATTTTTCCTTTTATGTATTATTATTGTGATGTCAAGGATGTGATCTTATGTATTTTTCAATGTGAAGGATGAAAAGGAGAGCATTAAGCATGGGGAAAGGTAGATTGTTGCGAGGTTTTTTTCAACAGCCCAAGGGAAAAGGCAGTGTCGATATAGCTAGAGAGAAGAGAAAAATACTTTTGCTGGTGGCTGATATAATAGGACTTTGTGATCAACCATACATGGAAGGTGGGAGTATCAGGTGACCTTTGGGGTTTGGGTTTACATAATCGAGTGGATAGTTTTACCATTAACTGGGATGATTACATGAGGAAAGAGTAGGTTTGAGAGATGGGGCCAGGGTGACCAAGATTTGAGATTAGACACAATGAGTTTAGGGTACTGTTGGACATCTAGAGTGAAATATTTAGTGAGCATTTAGAGAAATGGGTCTAAACCTCAGGTGATGTTTGGAACTGAAGACATAGAGTTGGGAGTTATTGACACTCAAGTCTATGCTTGAAGCAAGACTTCTTGGAATGGGACTGGCTATATGGTTTCAATTCTGCACATTAAATAAGAAAATGCAATGGGGTTCAGTGAATAATGCAGAAAACCTGAAAACTGGCTGGGAGACTCCAGGTCCTCTTCTATTACCAAGAAGTTCTAGAAATCTGGACAAGCCAGTCTTTGAATATCTTCCTTTGGAAAGTGAATTCAGAGCATGGTTGTACTTTATTTCTTATTGAGTTGTTGAACCTTACACATAAGAAAGAAAAGTCAATAGACAGGTCTCTGACTTTTACCTCCAATCCTCTCTAATCTTTCTGTTCCAAACTTATCTAGAAGGAGTGGGGTTTAGCATTCTATCGAGTTTGCAATGAGAGACACCCATTTCAGTCTGCTGCATCTCTTTAATGCCACATGAAGTAAATAAAAGAAAAATGAGAAAGAAAACTTAAAAAAAGTAATAGCTGATGGAAATAGGTATTTGAAGATCAGCTTTTGATCAGCATGTGCTATCTAAGCCTTTAATTTTTAAAATGCTTGAGCACAGTGATTTATTTTCATGCTGTGAGTGAATGAAAGGGGAAAATTGAAATTCTTTTAAAAAGAAAGACTGCTGCCTGTGGTCTCGTAAAATAATAGCACTATGTTCTGAAGCTGGAAGCCCACACTGCCCTTAGATACACAAGCTGTGCTTGTAGGAAAAGAAAAATATGCAGGGAGGAATGGGCCTCATTGTATTTAAAAGGGATTTGGAGAGGTTTTGTCATTAGAGAGTGGCAATAAAGCCTTGAGGGCTCTGAAAATTAGACAAATGGATTCTGGTGCAGTAGGTTCTCCTGGCTGCTATTACAAGCCCACAGGGCCTCCCCCGACTGCCCTCCCCTGTCCCTGGAACGTTCTCTTGTACTCCTAGCTCTTCACCACTAACACATGCATGGATTCCCACCTGTATCTCTTTGTTAATCAGTCTGAAAAGAATTTTTTGGCCTGACAAGAAAAATTCCTCTTGAGGATGACACCTTAAAATGCGAAAAGGAGGTTATAAAGTGTGAGTAATCTGCTTGACGGGCGGTGCAGGTCTCCAGGTGGACTTTTAGGGAAAGGGGAAATGCGTGCCTTGTCCAGCAGGTGGCAGTGTGAGCACGTAGCAAGGCAATGGTGGGCGCTGGTTCTGCATATCCCGGAACGTAGGCTTCCAGTCCCCTACCTCTTACCTTTTAAGTCTGGCAAATTCTGTAAAAATCTTTCCATTTGATAATTTGTAGAAACACCACTTGTCTCTCTTCTATCCAGTGGCTTATTTTGAAAAGCTGAGCTTTTTAAATAAATGAGCAACCTACACAATATGAAGGAAATGAAACGCTTGATAGCCATTTGATGGCGAGTGTTTGCCTTGAGCACTCCACTGGCATAATGATCAAATGAGGACAAGGTCGTGGTTTTGATCTCTGCAGAGGCCAATTAGTTTTGTTTTATTGTGTGGCCAAGGACTTTACCTTAAATGTGTTTAACCACCTGGAAATGCCTGTTGGGCATGGAAGGGGGGTGGGGGACAATGCTGAAGTAGTTTGCTCAAAGAGATTCACTTGGGTTAAAAAAAGATTGGTCTCAGAGTCATGCAGACTTGCATCTGTGTCCCTGTTCTTACACCCAGTGGGTGTGTGACTCAGGTATTCTCTGAATCTTTCTTCCTGTCTGTAGGTGCCGTGTGAAGATGTTAGAATGAAATGTGTGGCACCCTGTAAGTGCTCTGTCAAGGATAGCTAGAAATAATAATGATGTTCAAAATCTATTGACTGTTCCTATAACGATTTACCTGGATTCTTTGTACACCAGGGAGAACAGGGTTTTATTCTAATGCCCTTTGCTTAGTTAACTCTTTGCTTCTGTAGGCCATCTAGATGGAACGTTATCCTTTCTGCCCTTGCTGGTCTCAAGCTGCTGGGAGGGATCTGACTTGGAGGACTGTCTGGGCTAAAAAGAGCAGGTTAAATATACACTGTCCTCACATCACTGCATCCCACAGCCAAATAGGAATGACCTTTGGATGATCAGTTGTCTTCCCTTTTGGTAGAGCTATTATGAGAGTATGAGATACACAGGTCATGTGACTTCTGCAAGAGAAGAGCACCCAGATTCCTTGTCCTCTGATTACTTACATTCATTGTTATGTAGATGGCATCCTATCAGCCGTTGCATTTCATGCTGTTCCTACAAGGACCTACATCATGCTTCTCCATCTCTCTACCTCCTGCCACGTCACCGGGTTTTGTCAGTCTTACCTTTAAAACATCTCTCAGATCTGTGCCGTGTCTCATCATCTGTATTTCACTCCTCTTGTCCATTTATCCTAATTTCTTCTGGATTTCTACAGTAAACCTTCAGCTGGCATACATGCATTCACTCAGTCCCTTCAAGGTCTCTCCTTGACTTTGAAGGTAGAGTGGTGGTCTTCCCACAGGCTCCAATTGCCTTTAGGTTGAAGATAACACTTTACTTACGAAGTCTTGCCTGGTCTGATTTCATTTCTCAACTGCACCCTTAGTGACCTGCTTTTCATTCCTTGGATTTGCTCCTATTCTTCTCATCTGTAGTCACCCACCTCTGCTCTTCTCTCTTTTGTTTCATGTAGATAGCACTACTAATCTTTGACTATCTCAGATCAAATGTCACTTCCTAGGAATCCTTCTTTGACTTCCCCAATTGGGCAAAGTAATAATAATGAAGTAGCAAATCCTTATGTAGTAGTTATCAAGTACCAACTTGATATTGATATAATATTGATATATTAACTAACTCATTTAACCCTCATTACAACCCTGTGTGGTAGACACTACTGTTACTCCTCTCTTACAGGTAAATAGATGGAAGGAAAGAAGGAAGTACTAAATACTTGGATGAGCAAATACAGATAAATGGAGGCTATGAACATTGACTACTAGGTGCTTTTCCCATTTATGCCAGACATGTTTTACATAATCTGATTCTTATGACAACCAAGGCAATTTATGTTCATTTTTCACCCGAGGTCTAAAGAGGCCAGGGGACCTGTCCAAAGCCAGGGCTGCTGAGGAAAGGAATGCTCACTGGGTGTGAATTTACACTGACTTCAGAGATCAAGCTCTTTACATGTCACTGTGTGGCCTCTTTTTTTTTTTTTTTTTTTTAAAAAAAAGATTTTATTTATTTATTCATGATAGACATAGAGAGAGAGAGAGACAGGGTGGGGAGTGTGGGCCAGAGACACAGACGGAGGGAGAAGCAGGCTCCATGCAGAGAGCCTGACGTGGGACTCGATCCTGGGACTCCAGGATCACGCCCTGGGCCAAAGGCAGGTGCTAAACCACTGAGGCACCCAGGGATCCCTGTGTGGCCTCTTCTGTCCTTTCAACCTACCTTTCCTTATCCTTCTCCTAACATTTTTTGTTCTTTTCTTCTAAGTCCTGAACAAGATCTTCCTTCTGTTCTTCAAGGTATCAGAGGTTTCAATAGATACTCTTCAGAGTATCAATAGAAACCCTGGCTAAGCCCTCTCAAGAGTAAGGTGGGACATGGCTATTTAGTACCAATATTACTCTACTTAAAAACTCAACTTGACCACTTCATGATTGCAGACATTTTTAGTATAGTCCTGGAAATTAAACTTTTTTTTTTTTTTCTGCATTTGGTCATAATATTACCTGATGGCAAAACTTTTCTATTTGTATCGCAGATGTGGGAGCACTGTACCCTTATGGGTTAATCTTTAAGCGAGAGAACGAGCTCTCCTGGGACTCCATCAGGAGGCTCAGGGGGACAAGAGTGGAATCCTGTGCTTACTTAAATAGTCCAGGTACATAAAGAAATGGTGTTGCCCAAAGAGTTGTCAGCAATGACCATTGCCATTTGTCAAATGCCTGTGATGTGCTATCACTGTACCTGGTACCTGCCATTTGTCATTTCTAATCTTTGTCACAGGACACTCTCCTGCCCCCCATGAGGGATTGGAACTGGGAAAAACAGAGGGGAGCAGGACACTTTGCTAGCCTCCTTGCAGCCCTGGAGCCTCTCAGCACTCTAGGGTAGTGTTTTTTTTACTCTCAGGACATCACATTCATTAGAGAATGGAGTAGGTTTTCCAAAGGTGATAGAGCTGAATATATTGCAGAGTGGGATTTGAATCCTGGTCTCCCTGATTCCAAAGACCATGTTCTTTTTGTTACCTCAAATAGTTCCTCATATCTCTAGTAAAACCTATAGTGATGCAATGCAGTTGTTTATAAGAATATTTTCCTTTTCACACTAGAATGTGAGCTTACCAAGGACAAGAGCTATGTATTATTTGTTACACCCCCAGTGCCAAGTACAGTGACTGTCACAGAGTAGATATGTGTTTGTTGACTAAAAGACCCTATAGGGGATCCCTGGGTGGCGCAGCGGTTTGGCGCCTACCTTTGGCCCAGGGCGCGATCCTGGAGATCCGGGATCGAATCCCACATCAGGCTCCCGGTGCATGGAGCCTGCTTCTCCCTCTGCCTGTGTCTCTGCCTCTCTCTCTCTCTCACTGTGTGCCTATCATGAATAAATAAAAATTAAAAAAAAAAAGACCCTATAGAATGGGTGGAGGTTTATTATTTATTAAGCATCTGAACTCCTCTTCATGGGAGGACTTTTATTCAAAAGGCACAGCATAAGGAATATAGCCAGTGGCAATATCTGGTCACAGATTGTACCTACACTTGTGGTTCATATAGCATGAAGTATAGAAAAGTTGAATTACTATCTTGTATACGAGAAACTAATGTGACATTGTGTGTCAACAGTACTGAAAAAAAAAAAGAATCTGAAGTCCTCTTTCATTCTGTTTGCCCACTTGAGTGCTCCATCTCTTCCCATCTTTGCATGCAAGACATCCACCATGTTGGCTGTAGGGAATACAGCTCAAAACCCATGCTCTATGCCAAGCCTCCTCCAGACATCCTGCTTACTTATGCCCCACTTCCCCTTGCCCATGCACCCTCACTTAGACATCCTTCACTCTGAAGCATTTGTTGGGCTGAGCATTGGAGAACCAGAGCATAGCTTTACTGAAAGACTGTGGATTACAGGCACCTAATGGAATCTGAGAATTATGCACACACACTGCAGAGAAGCAGGATTGCTGGAAGAAGGGATGGTGGTTATGCAGACAATTAAAATGCATACTGCATAGCACCAACATTTCCCCACAGTGCTAGCTAACAGTAGGTTTTAATTATGCAGTAATAAAAAAACCAGAGAAACAGCAGTAAATTATAATCTATTTTGGTGAATGATCTTAGTCCAATAGCTAAAATCTACAAATTACATAAAGCAAATATTTCAAATTAAATCACAGAGTGTTTGTAAAGCACTGCTTGTGCATGAGGCATCCCCATTTTTTATTGCCACCTTGCTGTTTATGGCTAGGTAGCATGGTCCTGAGTTGGGGATGGAGTGGGGGACCCGCAGGTTGGGGCCAAAATGGAATTGGCACATGTGGGATGGTCTAGGAGTGAGAAACTCCTAGCCCTGGAGTAAATGAAAAGGGGCCTAAGTGATTTGCAGGGCTGCAGAGGGTTTTCCTTGGCTCCTTGTAGCTGTTGATACCAGGTAAGGGAGAGGATCTCTGCACTCTTGGCCAGGTGTGGAGAGAAGAGGAGAGGGCATCAGCCAGGCCTGAGGCAGGGATTGCAGTTTCTTAACTCACTTGCAGCAAAATTCATAACTGTCGAGGGCTCTAGACTGCCAGGAAGGTATGGCTATTTCAAACATCCTGTTTCCCTGTGCTGTTAGCACTTCTGAGCCCCGCTTTGAGAAGCTATGGTGGCCAGTCCAGGTTTTATGAAAGCTGAAGTTTATAGAATTTTGGGAACCCATGAAGAAATGAGCAAAAAAATGCCTTAACTTGCAAATTTTATAAAAATATATGACATGTGAGGGGTACCTGGGTGGTTTAGTTGGTTAAGCAACTGGCTTTTGATTTTGGCTCAGGTCATGATCTCAGGGTCCTGGGATGGAGCCCTGCATGGGGCTCCCCACTCAATGGGAAGTCTGCTTGAAATTCTCTCTGCATCTTCTTCTGCCCCTCCTGCTCATGCTCTCTCTCTCTCTCTCTCTTTCTAAAATAAATAAATAAATCTTAAAAAAAAATCTGTATATATGACATGTGAACACCTTGCTAGGGCTTCAGGTTAATTAGCTTCACATAATTCTACCTTTATCAACAACTTTTGGGGTCACTTGCAAAATGTATACTGCCTATAAGGTTTTTATGAACCTCATGCAGCCAGCAAATGCCATGGCAGATAGGTAAAGCAGTATCTTGAGCCTGTCAGTCACTAAGTCATACACATTTGGTCAAGATTTACAGAAACCATCAGTCATTGATTATTACTTCATGCCAGGCATTGTTAGCACAGCTGGTGCTAATATAAAACATATAGTTTTATATTAGTTTCAAGTGTACAACATAATGATTCAACAATTCTATACATTACTCAGTGCTCCTCATGGTAAGTGTTGCTCTTAATCACCTTCACCTATTTCATGTCTCCCACTCGCCTCTCCTTTGGCAACTACCAGTTTGTTCTCTATATTTAAGAGTCTGTTTTTGTTTGTTTGTCTTTTTCTTGGTTTTGTTTCTTAAATTCCACATATGTGTGAAATCATGGTATTTGCCTCCCTCTGGTTTATTTCACTTAGCATTATACCTTCTAGATTCATCCATGTTATTGCAAATGGCAAGATTTCATTATTTTTTATGGCCAGTATTCCATTGTATATATGGATATATGCCGTATCTTTTTTTTATCCATTCATGTTTTGATGGACACTTGAGTTGCCTCCCTATCTTGGCTATTATAAATAATGCTGCAACAAACAGAGGGGGCATATGCTTTTTCTAATTAGTGTTTTCATTTTCTTTGGGTAAGTATCCAATAGCAGAATTACTGGGTCATACAATAATTCTATTTTTAATTTTTTGAGGAAACTCTATACTGTTCTCCATAATGGCTGCATCAGCTTGCATTCCTACCAACAGCATAAGGGTTCCTTTTTCTCCATATCCTCATCAATACTGGTTGTTTCTTCTATTTTTGATTTTAGCCATTCTGACAGATGTAAGGTGATATCTCATGGTGGCTTTTTAAAAAGATTTTATTTATTTATTCATGAGAATAAATAAGAGAGAGGCAGAGACATAGGCAGAGGGAGAAGCAGGCTGCCTGTGGGGAACCTGATGTGGGTTCAGTGTGATGTGGGGCTCAATCCCAGAATCCCGGGATCATGACCTGAGCTGAAGGTAGATGCTCAACCACTAAGCCACCAGGTGCCCCTCTTATTGTGGTTTTGATTTGCATTTCCCTGATGATGAGTCATGTTAAGCATCTTTTCATGTGTCTGTTGGTCATCTGTATGTCTTCTTTGAAAAAAATGTCTATTCAGGTCCTCTGCCCATTTTTAATTGGATTATTTTTTTGGTGTTGAGTTGTATGAATTCCTTATATATTTTAAATACTAACCTCTTATTGGATATGTCATTTGCAAATGTCCTTTTCCATTTGGTAGATTGCCTTTTTGTTGATCGTTTCCTTCACTGTGCAAAAGCTTTTTTAAAATTTTTTTTTTAGGATTTTATTTATTTGGGAGAGAGACAGAGTATGGGCACAAGCAGGGGGAAGGGCAGAGGGAGAGGAAGAAGCAAATTTCCCACTGAGCAGGGTGCCTGATGCAGGGCTTGATGCGGGGCTCAATGTGGGATTTGATGTGGGATTATGACCTGAGCCAAAGGCAGATGCTTAACTAGCTGAGCCACCCAGGCTCCCCAGGATGCAAAAGCTTTTTATTTTGGTATGGTCTCAACAGTTGAATTTTGCCTTTGTTTCTGTTGCTTCAGGAGACATATCTAGAGAAATGTTTCTACAGTTGATAGCAGAGATTCCTGCGTATGTTTCCTTCCAGGAATTTATGATTTCAGGTCTCACATTTACATCGCTAATTCATTTTGAGTTTATTTTTGTGTATGGTATAGGAAAGTGGTCCAGTTTCATTCTTTTGCATGTAGCTGTACAACACCATTTGTTGAAGATAATGTCTTTTCCCCATTGCATATTTTTGCTTCCTTTGTCATAAATTAATTGACCTAAATCATGGATTTATTCCTGGGCTATTGTGTTCTATTAATCTATGTGTCTGTTTTTATGACAGTACTGTACTGTTTTGATTACTACAGCTTTGTAGTATATCTTGAAATCTGGGATTGTAGTACCTCCAGTTTTGTACATCTTTTTAAAAGATTGTTTTTAGCCAGCTATGTTGAATGACAGAGAATGAGGTGGAGAGAACACTTTCTTAAAGGCCCAATGCATTTGCTATTGCAGACTTTACCATTAGCTGGAGGATGCTCATATCTTTTCCTTGTGAGATCTTGGTATCCTGTGACAGTGACCATGGTGGCACGAGAAGGTTCCTATCTTTCTTGGATATTCTGGCACGTGGTTTCCCCCCCACAACCAGTATCAGTAACTACAATCACCCAGGATTACATAGATCCTACTTGCTAACTAGGACAGTTCATAATTATCTGAGGTCCTTGATAAAAATGTACATTTATGGAGCTTTCCTGACTTCCTACCTAAGTCTTCCTGAAATAGAAGCTTTGGAGACAAACACCTGTGAATTTGTACTTTTAATAAATACTTTAGGTGTTTCTTAAAGCCTAGTGAGGTTGGATATCATTGAATCCAAGGACAGGTGAAACACATTCTAAAGTAATAAGAAGATGTGTATTTTCACTGGGTGAGCTAATTGAATAGGTAGGAACAGACAGCAGAGCATAATTCCTAATGAGTGGCAGAAAGAAGATAATAAAGTAACATAGTTCTGTGTTTATTGTATGTCAGAAACTACACTAAGCATTATATGAATATTTCATTTAAAGCTCCCCACAGTCTTTGAGGCAGAGCAGTTTTTAGCTCCCTTTTATGGATGGGAACACAGGTTCAGAGATGTTAAGCAACTTGCCCAAGTCACATAGCTATAAGAGATGGAGTCCAGATTTGAATCCTTGCAGTAGGATGTCAGAGCCCGTATTCTTTCTCCTATGTTACACAGACCAAAATATTGCCTAACCTGGAGAAGCTACAATGCTCAGTTTTGGGGTGCAGAGGAGAGTCCAGAATACTCTCCCAGATGCAATGGAAGCTATCCCCTAAAGGCACTGTTGGTACAGTTCAACATCCATGGCACTGGGACTGCCATGGTAGTTAGAGGCAGTGTGTGGAGGCTCATAAGCATGTGGCTCTGCCTCAAGTATGAGACACTGATGCCCCTGGCAACATAAGAGGGGGAAGTAGCCCTGGCTGAAAGAGGCACCTGTGGGCAGTGATGGGGATGGTGGTGTGTGCTGACTCACCTGGCAGGCAGGGTGGTTACAGTGTGGTATGTTGTCTAAGAGTGTGGAATTGAGAATCAGACAACCTAGGGCTTACCCATGTGACTGACTCGACCCCTTGTTCACTATGTGACCATGTTCCTTGTCTACTGATGCTGTGGCAGATTCCTATAAATAACAATTTAAAATAGCACCCATTTATTATCTCATAGTTCTGTGGGTCAGAAGTTTATGTAAAGTGTGGCTTAGAAGCATCCTCTACTCAGGAACTCAAAAGACTGAAATCAAGATTTTGGCTATGCTTTTATATGTGGGCTCTGGGAAAGATTCTACTTCTAAGGTAATTCAGGATGTTGGCTGAATTTAGTTCAATTCAGTTGCCATTGTAGGACTAAGACTCTTATTTACTAAACACAGGCCCCTTTCATTTTTAAATAAAGAAGGACCTGTCGAGTCTTTTTCATTCTTTGAATCATTAAGTACTTCTGCTACCATCCAGAGGAGATTGTTCTTTTTAAGGGCTCATTTGATTAGCTTAGGCTCATTGAACACTCCAGGATAATCTTCCTAGTTTAGGGTCAACTGATTAGGTACCTTAAATACATCTGCCATGTAATTATGTAACAATGATTCACAGGAGCAAGACCAGGGAGCAAAGATCATGGGGGCAAAATTCTGCCACCACAGTGATCCTGGGCAAGATCTCCTGGACTTAGTGGCTTAAAAACACCAGTTTTATAAATATGTGATATTCGCAGAAACCAAGATTTTTTGTTTTGCTCTAATAAGAGTTTTATATTACTCTGAAATTCTGTGTTCCATTCAAAGGCAACATATATTTTCCAAATGATGACTTGAAAGCTAAGAATGAACTAAAATAACGTCTTTTGGAAAATCTGCTAAAATAGTATCCAGAAGCAGCATGCATCATTTATCCACCCCATCCTCTACCCACCCTCCCACCTCCTCACTCACCATGCTGATTTGAAATTTTTCTAAAATCCTTTTCATTAAATTCTGAATGCAAAGCTAATGGACACCATTTAGCCAATGATAATGCCAGACTATACTTCAGTGGTTCCCGCCCCTACCCCCCCAAGAAAAAGCATACCTACAAGCAATGCCTTTTAAAAAGAGTATTTGAACCAATGTCTAATTTGAAGAAAATGAATACCTAGAGAAATAACATGGATACCTTATAATTTTTTAGTCAAAAACTGTCAAATGGTTCTCATGTACTACAATTTTTTCATAGTAATTCACTCAAAAGTGTTTCTCTTCCACTGTGCTCTTTCCAAAAGCTCATTGAGAGTCATCCTCTTCCGTAAGTTATTGAATGGATGTGGTCTTTCATTCTATGTGCTCTCCAAAGAACATTTTGGTATTGAAGAATGACAATAAAGATGGAAAAATTAGAAATTAAATATAGTTCCAGTTTCTAAGATTAAAGTGCACCTTATTTTAAGGTTGGCAACCTTCGTATGCATGCTACTTCTTGGTGTAGTACAAAGAGAACAAACAACTTTAATTTTTCTGAGTATAAAACAATGGAAAAAACCCTACTTTTAATTAGCATGGACAGATATAAATGATGAGAGCAGTGCAGCCTGAGTGTTTTGTTTGCATTGTTTTTGTGGTTGTACAGAGAGAAATGACTTTGAATTCAGTGTAATGGATGAAACTTTTAATCAGTTTTTATATGGACAATGGACCAATTTGAAATTTTGCTAAGCAAGAAAATCCATAGTTTTCTTGGATTTGTGCAGTCCCTTAAGGAGTGTACATGGTGTTAACAGACCTGTGTTCTGGTGTCCCTTCTGTACAGTGATCCTACTTACAGTGACTGTTTTATTTTTATGAGAATTGAGGTTATTCATATTCCTCTGTGTTCATTTTAGAAAAATTAGAAAATACAGATAAGCAAAAAAGGAAGAAAAAAATTCATCTCACAGATGGCCTCTTTTGCTTGTGGTGTATATATATATATATATATATCATGTATATGATATATATATCTTTCCAGTTTTAAAAAAATGCATATGTAGATAAATTAAGCTATGTACTATGTCATATGTATACTTTCCCTCTTTACTTAGTAGCTGGTGTCTATTGTGGTCATGTTTACTATGGTCACTGATTATAATCATGATTCCAGAAAAGCTTTTTGCTTCTGATTTTTGAGTCAGGTGCTCCACAACACTTGTGCTCATCCAGCATGTCAGCATTTTCTGCAAGGCCAGGAGTGCAGTGAATGGGTCAGAGGCTAAAAGGGAGCTAAACTCTAATGACCAGTTTACAACAGTATTTTTGGATTTCCCCATTCAGAGCTCTAGGGATCTTTCTTCTGCTACAACTTCATTCCATAGGGCCTTCAAAAGTGACTTTACTTAATTCCTCCAATTCTCAGAGGCTGATAAGCATCACTGATGGAAAAATGGACCAATATTTGTTAAGTCAGTTACCCAAAAAATCAGCCAAGACTAGAAGTGACACTCCTTAATTCCAAATCCACAGCATCTCTTTTATTTCACTCCCTCCCTGTGCCACAAGAAAGGGAACTTTGCACACATGTTTGCAGGCTTTATGTGACCAAGAAAGCCTACTCTGAAGTGAATGAAACTCTGACAATTACATCCTAGCATTTCCCCCAGAAAACCTTTACCTTTGAATAGTGTCCAGGCATATTTTGAAAACAAGTCTTAAAAAAAAGACTTGATACAACTTGAACATAAAGATATTGTCAACAAATCCCTAAATATTTTTAAAGAGAATGAATATATGAGTCATAAATAAAAAGCAGTTTCACACAAGAAACACAACACTACTTAAGCTGTTAAAAGAGAGGAGTATTGTCCTTCAGAGGGGTTGCTATGAAAGAATATGTTTTTGTTGTTATGAAACTGTTGTTTTCTCAACTAATTTTGAGATTCATCATAGCTTTAGGATCAGTTTATAAGGTACACCAGGAAACTACTCCCATTACTCCACAGTCTTGCTACCTAGTATTTGAGCAAACCCAACTATAGTATTCAACTTGAAAACCTATTTCAGTTGGCTTAAAATAATGTTTATATCTTGAAAACAAAATGAAATAAGAGCAACTCTACCATGAGCTGATTTCCTGCCACAGAGGCTTTTCAAAGCGACATGTACCAAGCCCTCAAGACAGTTTTGAAAGAGAGGCTCCGGAATTTTATTTTTTAAAGATTTATTTATTTGAGAGAGAAAGTGTGCAAGTGTGTGCAAGCAAGGGGTGGGAGTGGGGATTGGGGTGGGCAGAAGGAGAGGGAAAAATCCTCAAGCAGATTCTCCACTGAGCGGGGAGCCAGACACAAGGCAGGGCTCTATCCCAAGACCCCGAGATCATGACCTGAGCTGAAATCAACAGTTGGCCACTTAACCGACTGAATCACCCAGGCACCCCTTGAGAGGCTCCAGAATGTTCTGAGCAAGGGCAGCAATGCCTGTGAGAGTAAGTGAGGATACATTCTGAGCTGACTGCTTTGAAGGAGATAAAAAATCATTTGGATGTTGAATTCTGGCATGTTGCTCAAACGAGGAGTTTCTATTATCTTGTATGTTGATCCAGGATATGAGATTTCTCTGTTATTTATAATAGCTGTCATCCTTTTCACCTGCTAAATCAACAGTGAGAATTTCTTTGCCACTAGAAAATATATATGAAGAGCTACTATTCTGGAAAGATCATAAAGGTTGAATAATTAAATGATGGGGTTTTATTGGAGCAGTATAATTTCTGCTGTGTTTAGTTAAAGAATCTGCTTTTTCTTTGTAAACATTAAAAGTTTGTAAATGAGGGACCTGTAGAGAGCCAAAAAGTCATTCCATCTTTAATTTTTCTGATCACTGAGTAGACCAGTGGTCACAGAAGAGAAGAGAGAGCATATAGGGATGGAAGGGATGGAACAGAGAGAGGAAACGGAGCAGAGTGGAGGAATAGAGACCTATCCAATATTCTTCTTTTTCTGTCCTTGCCCCACAGAAAATCTGACTATGCCTTTGAATTTAGTCCCTTTTCTACATTAGTTGGGACAAAGCATAGGCCCAGGGCTGCTGTTAGAAATCTTTGTTGGTAGTAGTAAGTTTTACTGAGTAGCACTTGACATTCCTTTTTTTTTAATTAAGATTTTTAAAAAATGTATTTATTCATGAGAGATACACAGAGAGAGAGAGAGAGGCAGTGACACAGGCAGAGAGAGAAGCAGGCTCCATACAGGGAACCCAACGTGGGACTCAATCCTGGGTCTCCAGGATCACACCCTGAGCTGAAGGCGGTGCTAAACCACTGAGCCACTGGGGCTGCCCTGTATCTAATTTTAGAATTAAATTTTATCATAGACATGTAGGTATAGGAAAAAATATAGTATATATAGTGTTCAGTACTATCTGTGGTTTCAGACATCCACTAGGAGTCTTGGAATGTATCTCTTACAGGTAAGAGGGGACTATTGTAAATTATTTGCATGAGAAATTATCTTCTATTCACCAAAGGTAATCATACATTAGAGGAATATTGAAAACAGCAGAACTTCCTTTACATGTAAGATTAGATCCTCATTTTTATTTCTGATGGTGTTTGTAATGAAATAGCAAAAACAGTCGTTTAATTGGGCCCTCTGTAAAGCACATCACCTGCGTTCTGGGTCTTGAAGTGCTCTTAATTAGGCAGGCAACCTCATGAAAGAGAAATAGAAATATCCAATAATTGTATATAAGACCTAATGAAAGTATTACTGGGTGAGCCAAGGAAGATATATTTCTGCATAAAAAAAGTGCAGTCAGTATCTTTGTATGACATTAGTTTCTTTTTTTTTTTTTTGACATTAGTTTCTTAAAGGAATGGAAAAACTTCAAGTTTAGAAATTACATAGAAATTACATAGAAATTCAGATTGAAGAATTCAAAGAACACCTGGACTACTTGGCTTTGCTTTTCTCCAGGCATACCTTTAAATTGGATGAGTAAATGCTGAGAATGAGTGAGTGAGGTATTTCAAGTCAAGACTAGGTTTGAGAACTAAGAGGACAAGAGAATTAGGAAAGAACCTGAACCCCTGCATATAACAGGGCACCCAAATGGAAACTCTAGCAACAAAGTGGATCAAACTGCTATAGACTGGTATCCCTAATGCTACAAATAAGATACATACTAGATAACAATAACAGCAACAACAACATAATAATGAATGCTGAGCTTAAAAAAATGAAATAATTAAGTGCAAAATAAAGAGAGAACTCAAAGCAAGAGCCACAGAAGAGCAGGAAATATAGACTTAGGCTGCAGAGAGTTTGAGGGGGCTCTTGCATAAAGCTTCCGGGAAAGGAGACTGGGGGAAACTAAGGAAGAAGCAGGGAAGTTTTCTGGGTGCCAGGGAATGTGAGGTAAAAAATCAGTTTTAAGAAATCAAAGCGGGCAACCTGGGTGGCTCAGCGGTTTAGCGCTGCCTTCAGCCCAGGGCGTGATCCTGGAGACCCGGGATGGAGACCCATGTTGGGCTCCCTGCACGGAGCCTGCTTCTCCCTCTGCCTGTGTCTCTGCCTCTCTCTCTCTCTCTCGATCTCTCTCCCTCTCTGTGTCTCTCATGAATAAATAAATAAAATCTTTTTTTTAAAAAAGAAATAAAAGCCCCCAATTTTACTTATTTTACTATTTAGTATTAGAATTAGAGTTTTATTAAATTATTAATAAAACTGGTTCTGATACTTTTGAAGTCCTCAGAGTAGCAAATGTTAAACCACTCTTTATGGATAATTCCATAAATCAGAGCCCTTGAGACATCTTAGAAAATACTACCCTCACTGAAAATGATCTCATAATGAAAATCATAAATTATGTGAGAAAATTATGCATCACGAGAGAAAATTAACCGATGCAAGATATAGGAGAATTAGTATTCCATTAAATAGAGGAAGGAGAACGATCTGAAAGATTTTATACAGTAAGTGTATTTAAAGAGCTTATAAAGCTTAATGAAGGAATAAAAACCAAAGTAAATGAACTGATGGTATAGAAAAAGAACATGTAGATTTGAAACAAGTCAAGTGGAACTTCTAGAAATAAAAAAATAGTTACTAAAATTATAAATTTCAGAGGAATTTGGGTGGCTCTGTCAATTAAGCATCCAGCTCTTGATTTCAGCTCAGGTCATGATCTCAGGGTCATGAGATTGAGCCCTATTTCAGGCTCTGTGCTCAGCAGGGAGTCTTCTTGAGATTCTCTTTCCCTCTGCCTTTGGCTCTTCCCCTACTCATTCTCTCTTGCTCTCTCTTAAAATAAATAAATAATTCTTTAAGATTATAAATTTAACACATGCCTTAAATAGCATATTAGGTACAACAAAGAGATAATTAATGAAGTGGAAGATGGATTTGAGGAAGTCACCTCATGTGCTGATAAAAAAAATAGAAAGTATGGAAAAATGGCTAAGAAACCTGGAGGAGAGAATGAGAAGGCCCAGCCTAAATCTAATAGTGAAAATAAAAAGAGAGCTTTTTTAATGACTTAAGGTATAATTCCTGATACATATGGAATGAATGGCTAAGTAAGATGTAATGGTGATATATATATATATATATATATATTTTTTTTTTTTTTTTTACAGAACTGAAGAAATCTATCAATCTGCACTTTCAAGAAGCACTACTCAGGTTATAAAGAATCTGAAATACATTTACATATAGACATCCTGTGGCAAACACCACAGAATTATTTAAGGCATAGACAAAACCATAAAAGCAACCAGAGAGAAAAGGCTAATTTCTTGCTGATGGATGTCTCATTAACAGTGTACTGCATAGGAAAATGGAATAATAGTTTGAAGGTTTTGAAAGAAAATTTGTTGACTTAGAATTATATACCAAGCTAAACTATAATTCAGGAGTGAAGATAAAATATAAACATTTCCAGGTTAACAAAAACAGAACACTTAAAGACCTTTGCTCTCAGAACTTAAAAAAGAGTGTACTTCAAGAGGGAGGAAGGAAGGAATTAGAATAAAAAGTAGTGGTGAGGTAAGATATTACTGAGAATATTGGTAAATTTGAATAAACACTGATAATAAAAATAAAATTGATTTGAGTGGCTGTTAAAGTGGAAGCAAAATATTCTACAGTAATATCATGGAAAATGAGGGTCTGGAGCCAAGGAAGATTGGAGTCTATATTGTTTAGGAGGAAGAAAGAATGCTCAAAGTCACTAATTATCAGATAATTATAAGAGAAGATAACAGTAAGATATTAGCTTATATCAACCAAATTGTAAAAACCAAACAGATGGCTAACATACAATTAACAAGCATGTGGAGAGACAGAAACTCTCGAGTACTAGTGGTACAAGTTCAAAGTTTCCAGCCATTCTGGAAAATAATTCACAGTCAGTTTTTAGTAAAATTACACATGCAAATTTTGTATTACCCGGTAATGCCAATCCTCAGAGAAGTTCTTACTCTAGTTTAGAAGCCACACATAAAAATGTTATTTGCATGTTGTTTGTAGAAGCAGAAAGTGAAGGACACTTGGGGTCCCCAATCTTGAATGGCTAAGTAAGATGTAATGGTTGTATATTATGAGATAATACATACTATTTAGGATAAAAAAACTAGACGTACACATGGCCACATAGATAAGTCTTAAAAACAATGTTGAGTGAAACATGCAAGAAACAGAATGAAAGTTAGTATAAATGCTATTTATGTAAACTGAAAAAAAATACCTATTCAAAACACAGCTACATATTTAATAATCACATTAGGCTTATTTTTTAAAAAGATTTTATTTATTTATTTGAATGAGAGTGAGAATGAGAGAATAAGCAGAGGGAGGGGCAAAGGAAGAGGGAGAAGCAGATTCCCACTAAGCTTGGAGCCCAATGTGTGGCTCGATCCCAGCACCCTGGGATCATGGCCTGAGCCAAAGGTAGACGCTTAAATGACTGAGCCATCCAGGTGCCCCTCATGTTAGGCTTATTAAAATTGTGTTCTAATCACATGAGAAGGGTGATATATGAAGGAGGGAAATGGGACAAAAATAAAAAATTGTGTACAACTAGTGATAATTTGTGGTAAAATGAAAAATGTGATTAACTCAATTCCTTGTGCTTGAGATCCAATTCAAATTGTGGAGAAGGCAAAATGAGATGAAATAAATAAAGGTAAGAATATCAATAATAATAATGAGTGTAAATAGATTCAATTTGACTGCTGAAAGACAAAAATCTCAGATTGAAAGGAAGATTTTTTTTCTTTTTTAAGAGACATAGCTAAAACCTGACAGTAAAGAGATGGGAAAAGCACATATCAGACAAATCAGAACTGAAAGAATCCTGGTATAACAATATTAATGTCAAACTAAATAAGATTCTAACTCATAGAACAATATTAGGAATGAAAGGGATAATTGTGGATAATAGGGAATGTTTACCAGGAGGCTATACCAATATAGCAGTATAGCCAATACACTGAATAATAATTCAGGTGCGGTGTACTTCATAACATAGTTGTAAAATATATAAATACAAGAACCAAAAACTGACAGGAATACAATTGTAATTGATAAAAGTTCGTAGTCCTAGTAGGTGATTAATAGACTTCTTCTGAAAGAGGTAAGTAGAAAAACATTTATCATATTCTCTCTAAGTGCAAATGAAGTGTGTAGAAATACTAAACACACATTTAGTCCAAAGTTAAGTCTTAATATATTCCAAAGAATGCCTATCATACAGATCATGTTCTACAACTATAATATTAATAATAATATTAGGTACCAATAACAAGAAAGATATCAAAATAGTGATTTAAAAATTCTCAAAAGCAACAACTTTGTATGTAAACTGAAGAATAATATGCCTAAATCTAAAAGGGTAAACCCATGGGAGGGCTTTTCTGTTTTTGGATAACGGGTAAGCCGAGGAAGTTAAGGAGGGCAAACAACATAATACAAATCCGTGTGAGAATAACCAAATCTTTATGTTATTTGGTCCTCAGAGCAATTTTGAGGTAGATGTTGCTATTCCCAGTTTTCCAGGTTAAGAAACTGAGGGTCAGTAGCTTGCATAGAGTCACATAACTTACAAGTTACGGAAAGAGAATTCACATCTATTTCTTTTCCTACTGGAGTAGAGAGAGATGCACATGGAAAAGTAAATGACCTTTAAAAAGAAGAGATAGAATGGCTAATATGTACAAGAAATCCAAGAGATAGAGGTATTGTTGACTTGGTCATTCATTGGGCAGTTCTTCTGGGAGGCAACAGGTAGAGGAGGCCACGTGTGACTTCTCTAAAGAGTTGATACTAGATAAGCAAACTTTCCCAGAAGAGAGAATAGCTCTATCTCTTGTTCCTAAAAGCATTTTATAAACTATAAATCATGTAACAAATGCTAGGTATTATCATTAATTTTATATGTTGCCCAGAAGCCCTTGTGCTTCCTGGAAACTTTATGGAAAAAATTCATATCAATAAATTTTCAGGTAACATAATGTATGCTGAAAGAGTGGCACAAGAACTTTATTAGGAGATTTTCACCATGTCCTTGGACAAGAGGATAAAATAAGATGGTGCATATGAAACTTTCCAGTGAGATAACAGTACTGTATTGTATCCTTAAAAAAATTGTGTACTTTAAAATTTGCTAAGATCTTATGTTCAGTGTTCTTGTCATACACACAAAAATAACAACAATAAATAAAGTGGAGGGAAACTTTGAGAGCTGATAGATATGTTTATGGAATAGATTGTGGTGATGTTTTCATGAGTATATGCTTTCCCCCAAACTCACCAAATTATATATATACAGAAATAGGTACAGCTTTTTGTATGTTAATAATAACTCATTAAAGGTGTTTAAAAATAAAATTCCAAAAAGAATTATATTGGTAGACCCTGCCATGTACTACCAACCTGGGGTCTCTTTAATTTCTCAGTTAGGGTATCACTTACAGTGAGAGCGGTGTGAAACCGAGGCCTGAAATAAAGCAGAAACAAATACAAGATGACAAATTCTCAGGGTCTATATAATTGTCATTATTAATATTTCCACTGTTAAGAAAAATTATCCAAAACTTGAAAATAAGATAAAAGGATGTCTATATGTCCTTTCAGTGTCATATTGGAACATTGTCAACAAAGCCTACCCCAGGATCATTTAGTTCTCCAGGGCAGCCTGGCTCAGAACTTTCTGTGGTGAGAGGAATGTCTAAAACCTGCGGTGTGCCATGTAGAAACCATTAGCCACCCATGGCTATTAAACACTTGAAATGTGATGAATGCAACTGAGGGACTGAATTTTAATTTTACTTTCAAATTTTATTTAATTTCAGTTAATTTAAGTTTAAATTTATATAGCCACGTGTGGGTAGTGGCTCCTACATTGGACAGTGTAGCTCTAGGGGAACATACCTTTGTTTGACTTACTATTAATTAGAGTTCAGACTCCATGAAGTTACATGTTTATTAGTAGAAAATTATATGTATGTTTTATATGATTGTAGAAAAGATATAAAGAGAGTTATTTGGTAGAGGTGCTAATTTCTGTATGGGAGAAAAGATAACCCCAGAGTTACAGTTCTATTGCCTTATAAGATATTAACCTAACATAGCAATCATATTCCACCTGGGTCCATCCTGCTGGCTCCCTTATTAATCAATGAAGTAAATCTTTGATGCATGTGGAATCTAAATTTTTAGAGTCATGGTTTTTCCTGCAGCTGGGATAAATAGGTATCCTTATCTTTTCCTTTGAAAGCATGTGGATTTTTCTTCTAGCTCACTTTTTCACTGAGTGTAGATCTTTTAAACATAATGCCCCCCTTTCATGTTTATTTGTTAAAAATTGGCAATATAAAAACATAACTTGATAGAGATGCAAATAATTTCCATCTGGTAGAAAAGATAATCACAAATTTGCAGTCTGGACCCAAGGTTTCAGGGGATTTTCAATGGACACAAGGTTTAAGCTCCTGTTCTCTTACTCTGCCATTAGTCCCCAGAGGTCTAGTTGTATGTTAATAACATTTATTCCCAGGGCAGCGCTGGCTACAGAGTTTGCCTACCATTGATTTCAGCACATTGTTATTTTTCATGAGATTTGGGGATTTCTCTTTCTTTCCTGTTAGCCTAGAAATGCATTAAATGTATGCTTCCATTATTTCCGATATCTGGATGTGCTGTGGCAGGTGGGCTTTTCAGAACTTTTAGTGATCTCTACACTGCAGTAAGAGTGAAATTTCCAAATGTGAATTTGACCATATCTCAGTTTACTGTTCAAAGTTCATCAGTGGTTTCACAAACTATAAAGATAAAGCTCACCTCCTTAAAATGGTCTGCTAGGACCTATGCGATCTAGAAAATGCCTCCATCCTGATTGTGTGCCTCACTTTCCTTACTTGAGCCTGAGACTCCCTTACATCCTTGAAGGTGACATTTTTCTTTCATCCTCAAGACTTTCACATATGCTATTCTCTCTCCCTGGATTTCTTTCCTTGAATTCTTTTTATGTAGTTCACTCTTCACTACAATGTAAGCTCCATGAAGGGAGGGACCATCTCCATATGTTCATTGCTGTATGCTCCATGCTTTTATATCGTAGGCATTCCACAAATATTTGTTGAATGATAGGAATCATTCAGTGACTGAATGCCCAGCAAGTGATTTCCTTATCTTCCTTTTTATACTTGCTACTCCTCCTGTGTTTCTTGTCTTTTAAATAGGACCCTGGATTCAGTACTTCAGGCCAGAAATGGGGAATCTCCTAGACTCTTTCTCCCTCACTTCCACTGCTAATTAATCATCTTCCTAAATAGCTAAAGAAATTGACCTTTCTTTTCAGTCTTGTTACCACTGTACTGCCTGAATTCATTATTTCTTACTAGGATTATTATATTTCTTAACTGATTTCCTTGCTCTAGCTTGGCCTATGCAAGAAAATCTGTTTCTTTCCTTCTTAAAATTCTTAGATGACTCCTCACTAATGCCTTAGTTTGACATAATACATTTTTTGCAATCCTTCCTCATCTCTCACCCCTCCCCTGTTCCACATGCATCCTACGCTTGAGCTAAATCGAGGTAACAATCATAGAGCACCTACTGTGTGCCAGGCTCTGTGCCAGGTACTGTCATTTTCATTACCTTAATTAATCCTCAGAAGTCACTCTGAGTCTTTTATTTTCCTAGTGAAGAAACAGGGATGTGGACAGGAGGAGTGGCTTGGCTTCTAGGTCATGTGACTGACTAATGGCATAACCAGGATTGGAAGTCAGGTCTTTGAGCCCCAGAGCCCACCTTCTTTCCACTAGTGTGTTGTCAGGGAAAAAGTTGGAGAACATCTTGGGGAAGAATATAAAACCTATCATTGGATCACCAAGGTAAATGACAAGATGAAGTCATGGTGCATATAAAAATTAGATGCCAATTAAGGGATGTACTTTCAAAGGTCCCAAAGGAAGCTTTGTCATTTTCTGTTTTTTCTGGTTTCTTTCCACCTGTTCCTTTCTCATTCCATGTAAACAAAATCAAATTACAGTCCTTAGAAAGAAACTCAGATTTATTCCAGTCCTGGACAGAGCTAGAGAGCAAGCCTCATATTAATAGTTTAGATTTGTCTTCTGGCAGGGTTTGGAATTCAATTTTCCTTGACTTGCAGACTTATGGTATACTTATTACTGTTGGACCCCTGTGTTGTTTTCCTCCTGTCGGTCAGACCTAGAATGAGCTCCTAGCACCTATATCTTCTCCCAGTTCTCTTCCTTGGGAATTGCCAGATCTCAACCCAAATACTGGTTCTCAGAGCTAGGAACCTGATATGCTGAGCTAATCCATCTATCCCTACTCCTCCTTGTTTTACCTCTAAATAACTTTTAAATTCTTTATCTCTTCTCTAGCCTCCAAAGAGGCTCCTTCCCATCATCGCCAGTTTGACTTGTCTCAGATCTATGCTGCACACCATTTCTAGAGTAGTCTTCCTAAAGCACAAGTAGATTGGTCCCATTCCTTTACTTAAAACCATTCAGTGGCTCCTGGTCAGCACAGGGTAAAGATCAATTAGTTTAGCATAGCTGATACCTATACCTGCCCTAGATTCCTTTCACAGTCCAGCAACACTGAATTATTGTGGTGTCCTGAAATTCTAAACTTTTTTTTTTCTCCTCATGTTATATCTTACCTCAAAACTTTACTGATTCCTCATTTTTGCTTCTGTTTAAATGTTGCCTTATGAGAGAAGTCATTCCTAACCACACTATCTAAAATAGCCCTTTCTTTCCATTATCCTATCTTTTTAACTTCTATTTTTCTAATGCTTCCCAGCATCTGCCATTAGAGTGTGCATTTATTTATTTACTGTTTATCTTCACCAGTAGAATGTGGGTTTTGTCTGTCTTGCTCACTGCTGTACCCATCTCCCCAACCCATCCCTAGAATAGGGCCTGGCATAGAGAGGATGGTTAATAAATACTTAAGATTAGCGAATAAATGAATGAGTAGAGTCTGTCTTCTCTGACATTCCTTTCTCCTGCTTGGCTCACTGTTCTTCAACCAGTAACTTGTAGCTAAATGTTACCTTTTCAAAAAGCCTCCCTAGTTACAGCATGCCCCCAATAGAATCTGTAGAAGATGCTCCTTCTTAGTACCTCCATGATACTTTGCATATGTGTAAGAATAATAGCTGTATAAACATATTGAGTGCTTCCAATATACCAGGCATATCCTAGTTAGTACCGTTTATATGCTATTTCATATAATTTCCCTAATAACTCTATATGGATATCAACCCCAGATTGTAGGACAAGAGAACTGACTTTGGAAGGCTTTACCTTGCTTGTAGTGACACAAAGAGTAAGCAGTAGAGCTGAGATTGGAACCCAGGAAATTATGATTCTAAAGCCCTTGTTTTTAATGGAGGTTGAGTATAAAGATACAAGGAAACATGCCATAGCATCCACATTTAACACTGATATGCCATGGGCTACAGAGAGAAGGAGACAAATTGATAGACATTACTGAGAAAAACAATCTGAGTTCAAGGAACTACTTGTATACTTTAGAGAAACGACGAGATTGGCTTATCATCCGTATGCATGCCTATTGGCAGCTTTCTCCGAAAACATGTCAAAGATGAGTGGGTTTCTAATCCCCTGATATCCAATCCAATCCGGTACAGTTAGGGAAGCTGGTTATTCCATAATGAAGTGTGATATGGAAACCATCAACAGAGGGGTCAGGTGGGGGATTGAGGCTACGCCCATTAGAAGGTGGATATATGCATGGATAGTGATTAAAGTTTCATGACTCATCCTTCAGCCACTCTTGTAAAGACATTCTCAAGAGTTCAGCGCTAGTCCCCCATTAAGGAATATATTTAGCTCGAATGTATTCTCTCTCATAATCCTGCTCATCCAGCAGAAAAATAAATATTATAAGCTCCTAGGCCTCGAATTGTAGATTAGAAAGGCAGAAGGTGGGGTGGAGGGAAGCAGATTCTAGTTGTGATGGAATGGGTGTCAAAGACATTTCTGCACTGAATCATTGGAAGCTAAGGCAGAGGAAAAGAAAAGGCAGGGCAATGATGCCATTGACAGATAGTCAAAAGGAAACAAACCAGAACATAACATGTAAAAGAGCTGAAGAGAGTCTGAAATTAAGTGTAACATAAAGAAGAGAGGAATATGCTGTATAAGTGTGCTTCATGCTCTGGAAAAATCTAATAAGAGCCTGAATTTGATAAAACAGGAGCCCCAAGGTATTGTGGTGAAGCAATAGAATTAGAAGGAAGGAGCGATTGTAGTGCTGATACAATTCCATTACAGATAACGAATAAACCCCAGATAGGGAGTGACAGAAGAGACAAAGCTTGAAATCCAATCACTAGCATGAAGGAGAAGCTTGAGTTCCAATGGCAGGGAAGACAAAGAAAAAAAACTAAAACAATTAGAAAGTGCTCTCTAACGTAGACAAAAGATTCCTAATGGGAGATTATGCTCCTAAATAGAGAAACCATCAAATGGAAGAGAAAAAGTGTTCTGAACAATAATTCAAGAAGATTCTCCTGAAATAAAAAAAGAACCAAATGACATGATGAAAAGACACAGTATAGCCTGGAAACATATAGTGATCTCGATCGAGCCTATTCTGCCTAAGTTATGAATTATATCAAAGATTAAAAAGAAGTACTTCTGGGAGAAGTAATGCACCTGTAAGAGGTCAATGCTTGGAATGGTTTCATACTTCTTCCCTGCATTCAATGCTAGGAGACAGGAGCAGCCTCCACAGAGTTCTGAAGGAATGCATGATTCCCACATAGTATAGTTGGCCAAGTTTTCATTCATTTATAAAGGCAGCAGATAAATACTTTTAAAGATGAAAGAATGTATGGAATATATTCTCCATGATTCCTTTAAAAAAGCACTACTAGACAAAAAAACAAAAAACAAAGCAAAACAAAAAAGACCCAGCCAACAAAGGATGAGTCAACATATTATACTCAGAGATGAGGAAGAGGTGATAAGAGCACATGCAGGATCACTGATCTAAAGAAATATTGAATTAAGACTACATAAGTAGGGGATTATGATGGTACAATAGAATGGAAATGCTATACATTTTAGCGAAGTGCTTGGTCTTTGGACAGTCTCTTTTATTGAATTCGGTATATTATGTATAGTTTGGATTGTCAGAAGTCTGACTCCTAAACACATTGAATATTACTATGAAAATATAAGTGATGAACTCTTAAAAAATCTGTGAATCTTATTTTAAGAATATTGCTTCCAGTTTTATCTCATCAATCTGATGACAAGTGTTGAATAACACACAGATATATATATGACAAATGTGGCAATTTGGAATTTGTTTTTATATGAAATTTTCTTCTATGGAGCAGCAACGAATAACACAGCTTAAATAGCAAATTACAACAAGGAATAAGATAATGTCAGCTTAATAAGTTGTTTTAATTTATTATTTTTATAAATTCTTTATCTGAGACTTAATAATCTTCAATAATGGTCTTCTCTGCCATTATAAAAAAATACTAATTTCTTATATGGTGAGCAGATCAGTAGTGTTTATAGTATTAATTTGAGAAAAAAATTGTAATGTGTTTTTTTTTTCCTTCTAAAGCTGTTTGAACTTCATAGCCACTTTACTAGTTCTCATCAAAAATATAAAGCAGTGGTATAGGGGGAAATTTCTTCCTCTTCTTCTTCTTCTTTTTTTTTTTTTAAGATTTTTATTTCTTTATTTATGAGAGACACAGAAAGAGAAGCAGAGACATAGGCAGAGGGAGAAGCAGGCTCCCTGAGGGGAGCCTGATGCAGGACTTGATCCCAGGACTCTGGGATCACTACCTGAGCAAAGGCAGATGCTCAACTACTGAGAATTTAAAAACTAAGCTAAGTTGAATTCCTTGTTATCCTGTACTGTTTAAATAGAAACAGCCCACTGGTAAGATGGCTGCATTTTTTTTCTTTATGTTTCTTCAAATTAAATATTTCAATGTTTTAAATAGGAAATCTCTTTCCTAATTGTCACTCATTTTCATCTTCTTAGGAGATATCAAAGAACTATCCAATGTGCTGGCCTCTCACTGCAAAACCACCACAGTAATTTGGAGAATTGTCTATATTCACTTGACGTAAGGAGAGTTCTGTTTCCAGTTTAATTCACCTGAAGGTACTATTTTCTTTTTTAAGTTGCACTATGACTGACATATTAGTAATGGTTCAGTATTTGTAAGAAAGTACTATTTTCTAAGAAAACAGTTATGAATTCTTAGGATTTTTCTTCTTACTAATTTTTATTATTCTTATGACTTATTCTATGATTTTGCTTCAATGCAGTAACCATAAATCTATTATTTAACAGGGTTGACAAGTTAATACCCATCTGTGAGTTGATCTTGTTAATCATTTATTAATATTTTAAATAAAAAGCTTTAGGAATGGGGTTAAGCATAAATTTCACAGGCTTGATTAGTGCATATGGTTCAAAAATTAATCCAGTCTCTAGGAAAGGCGATACTATTAACTTTGGCAGAATAAAATTCTTAATATTGACAAAAAGAAGAAGACATGATTAGAACAAATGCCTTCTTTCAAAGTCATGAGCAGACTTCTGAACTACCTGAGTCACTGGGGACAAGGCTGGGGCTGATCTTGTTTTAGGATGAAGTAAACTTTGGATCCTCCTTTTTCTTCTTAGCAGCTCTCCTGTTGTTTCTGGCTTTATGGTGCCTTGAAGAATTGAACCACCTGAAATTTGGTCTGTGAAACTTTGGGCCATTTGCTTGGGGATCAGGACTTCGTTATCATGTGACAGTAGGACTGGAGAGTACTGGGGAAGACTCAGGCTGAGAGAGTTGGAACAAGGGGCAGAGAACTGGCAATGTGTTTCCAGCATCTGGGATCTTAGGGGAATAAGGAATGGCATCTCCATGCTTAGGGTAGAAACAGGGACAAGAGAAAGTACTTTTGTGAGATTCTCTTGCTTCTAAATATTAAAAATTACCTGGAAGAAGAGGCCAACAGGAGCTTCTAATTCTTCATGTAAAAAGGAATATGGTCCCTTGAGGGAGGAGAGGGATAGTGAAAAAGAACTAAACATTTTTTTCCTTTTGATTTGGGCCCTATAACTTCTTGTCAGTGACCAAGGCAACATCTTTCAGGATCAGTCTAGAGATAGTGTGATTTTTTTTTTAAAGGAAAGTTGAAGAATATAAATCCTTTTTTTCCCACTTATGATACAACCACCCCAACACACACACTAGCATCTTTCCCAAGTGATCCATATTCCTTTACCAAAAAAAAAAAAAAAAAAAAAAAAAAAAGTCCTTTACTCCACAATGAAAAATAAAATATTTAAAATGACAGTAGTTCTGGGTGAGTTGTCACATAAGAGTGAAGGATCTTGATTCAGACCATACACATGCATAGCCATTTTTTAAGGGAAAAGGAGTAGAAAGGATAGTCCAGACATTAATTTGAAGACAGAGTTTGCCTAGAGTCTGCATATTAATCTGCAGAGGATCCCCATAAACATTTTGGTTGCTCTAGAGGAAAATTACATAAGAACACAAAAGCAATCTGATCTTGCCAATTCTGTCTCACTGTCAGAACTAGAGACCACCATATTGCAAGACAATACTAGTTTTCCTAAGACAAACTAACATGTTTGCTCCCCCGCCCCCCCCACCAAAAATATCTTAATATCTTACAGTGGAAAAGAAGATAAATCTAGCACCACTAGCTGTGTTATAGGAAATGTGTTCTTAGGCAACTGGCATGGTCTTGTCACTCAGTTTTCTCATGGAGAATCCAAAGCCTACAACAGGCAAATCATTTGCCCTAATGTTCCAGGAGAGGTTATGCTGAGCAAGCCTGAAGCTGAAGACAAGCTCTGCGGAGTTGTTCTTGAGGCCAAGTTGGCTCCTCATGAAAATCTCCTCCCTTTGGCCTCTTTGTAGTCCTTTTTTTTTTTTTTTTTTAAACCCCTTAGCCCTCTGGCTGTATTGGTCTTTGTCACTGGATGCATAGGTTTGACTATAGGAAAACTGCACATTTAGCATCCTTTAGCTATTTAACCTCTGTCGAACATGACCTTGGGCAAGTTTCTGTTTTCAGTAAATTGAAGACAAGATTCGTTCTTATAATAAAATAACTACTGTGCTCACATAATTCTTGTTCTAAATAAAATAACCTTATCTCTATTTTTTGATGTATAAAATGTTATTAATAAGCTGTAAAAAGGGGGCATCTGGGTGGCTCAGTGGTTGAGCATCTGCTTTTGGCTCAGGTCATGATCCTGGGGTCCTGAGATCTAGTCCTGCATTGGGCTTCCTGCAGGAAGCCTGCTTCTTCTTCTGCCTATGTCTCAGCCTCTCTCTCTGTGTCTCCCATGAATAAATAAAATCTTAAAAAAATAAGCTGTAAAAAACCCCACTTTCTCATCATTCTTAAAAATATGTACTTCATCTAGAAGGCATTATTTCACAGACTCGTGTATTCTTGGAATTGGATTGAGTATTAGGTGTGTAGCCTTATCTCCTCACCTGCTGCTCCTCCTTTAGGTAAGGAATTCATTCCCTCTGATCATGACACTCCTGGGTACTTACAAAGTGACATGCATTGTGGTAAGATCTTCAACATATACCATCTCGTTTAATCCATACCACAATCCTACAAGGATGAGGACAATGACAGTTGGAGTTGTAAATCGCATTTCTTGGCCAAATTTAAACAGCTAGTAGATGATAGAATTAAGTCTTCTTGTCACTCCAAAAAACATGCTCTATTTCTTCCCTCTACAGTAATCCTGCAAATTGTCATATGGGTTAAGTTTGACTCATGAATACATGGCAATCTAAGGCAGCTCATTCTCTGAGTGTGAGAATTGTTTTCCTCATCTTGCATTGACGTTGGTGGCCCTTAACATCTATCCACTGGCCCTCATTGTCTCCTGTGGGGGCTATTCTCTTTTCCATACCCATTGTCAATGTCCAGACTGGCATAGAGCAATGAATCTTGAAAAAATAACATTAACCTAGTGCTTAGCAACAGACACAAGCCATCACTAACAAATAATATTCAAAGTGCTTTTTGGCTGTAGTGAAATATCAATTTCAAAGTGTACTGTGGGGCTTAATTTTATTTCTCTTGCTAAGAATGTTGGGGCCTTTTATACCATTTTCATTTTTCAATAGACAGTCATTAAATTTCCTGTCTGGATCTGGAAAGGCCTAATAAGCTAGGTGTTTGTGTGTGTGTTTATGTGTTTATGTGTATGGTTGGAGGTGGGAAAGGGTGTTGGAATAGGCTGGATTCCAATTTTAGAGTAGCTTCCTTCATGTAGCACAGGGTCACATGTGAATCTACTCAGTGTCTTGTATTTTACCTTTGGATTTTGTTCTTAACTGTGCAGCTTGTTAACTCTTGAAGAGAATATTTATATAATGAATTCTACCTACTATATTTTCTTCATTATATTTTACCAGTTATTTTCCACTTGGAAAACAGTTTTTTCAACTACACCATAAAACTAAAGGTTTTGTGCCTTCTGAGTTTCTTCTCTCTTACGCTAATTTTGTGTTCCTTTTAGCTTGCACTGCTGAGTAAACATGTATAGAGAATAGTTTGTGCATTTCAGTTTAATGACTAGCTGAGAACTTTGATGACAGCAGATCATTTCTAATGATTTATGCCAACAATGAAACACTCTTGAATCTATTATTTACTATAAATTTTAATGACTCTACAAAACTGTTGTATGCCTTTTCAAATAAGCCATTGTGCATCAATACATAATTTCCCCAGATGCCTTCTCTCTTAAAAGACTGCCTGAAAAATACCTTTGTAATGAGCCAAATACAACAGAAAGAAATTTTTTCATTTGAGATTAGAGACTGAATGACGTTCATTTACCAGAATAAATTAGTCATTTCTTTTACATTTAATATGTAACATTCAAAACTTAATGTCCTTTTGAGGTAAAATTTAAATATGGAGAAATAAACAGACCTTCATTGTATGATTTGTTGACTTCTGATAAATGTATACACCATGTGCCCACAACAATAATTGAGGTGGTAAATATTTCTGTCACTCCAGAAAATTCCCTTGTGATCATTTCCAGTTAATTCCTATGCCCCTAGGCTGCCACTGCTTGATTTTAATCACTATAGATTAAATTTAATTCTTTTCAACTTCATATAAATGAAATTATATAACATGTAATCTATATCTGGCTGCTTTTTCTAAATATAAAGTCTTAAGATTCATATTTTTATGTGCATCAGTAGCTAACTTAAAAAATTTGAAGGGTTCCTGGGGTGGCTCGGTTGACTGAGCATCAAACTCTTGATTTCAGCTCAGGGTTGTGAGATAGGGCCCCATGTTGGGCTTCACAGTGGGCTTCTCCCTCTCCCTCTGTCCCCACTGCACACACTCTTTCCAAATAAATAAATAAATAAAAAATAAATTCAAAAATAAATAAATAAATAAATGAATTGAATAGTATTTCACTGTGTAAATATACCACCATTTATCTAGTCTCCTGTTGATTGACATTTGATTGTTTTCAGTTTTTGATTATTATGTAAAGAGCTGTTCGAGCTAGACTTTGTTGGACATATGCACATATTTCTTGTGGACATACTTTTTCATTTCTCTCAAGTAAATATGTGCATGTGGAACTGATGTTGTAGGGTAGATGAATACTTAGCTCTATAAGTAACTGCTAAACTTCACTTTGAAAGATACTGACAAACCTAATGCCTTTTTATTCTATAATAATGTGAGAACTGCCCAGCTGCATCCTACAGCCAGACTTTGATGTATCAAGTTTTCTTTCTTTTTAAGGATTTTATTTATTTATTTATTTATTTATTTATTTATTTATTTATTTATGAGAGACACACAGAGAGAGAGGCAGAGACATAGGCAGAGGGAGAAGCAGGCTCTTTGTGGGGAGCCTGATATAGGTCTCAATCTCAGGACCCTGGCATCACAACCCAGGTGCCCCACAATTTTTCTTAATTAATAACTTCTGATATGAGTTTTTAAAGAATAGTTTCAATCTAATTGATATATTATTCTAAATAGTCTTAAATTTTAATTTAAATACATGGTAAAAAACTGTAAATGTATTTTGATGTGTCTATGTAATATATTGCATTCCTACAGAACATATATCTGGTTAAGACAAGTCTGTAGGATGCTGTTCTAGAGTCCAATTACTTTAACCATTATAGTCCAGAAGAGTCCAACCAATAGACGTTTCCATATATAATAACACTCAAGACTTTATGGAGCCAGCGATGAGTTGAGAAGGCTGAGCCCACACTATATAATAAGAACTGTGAGAACATAGCATTTTCTCTTCCCCTTCTTTCCTTCATTTGTTGCAATTTGACAATTGCGTAAGATGTTGGACAAATGCCAAGTTCATAATTGCTCTTTTATATATTGGTATGTTGAAATTACTTGTGATGTAGTAATTTTTAAAAATTAATAATAGTTAAGGTAGTAATGTATATACATAGATGTTTCAGTACCTATGAAGTGTTCAGTGTGCCTCTTTCTGATTATATCCTTCTTCTTCCCCCATTTTCAGGGGTAACTGCAATCTTGAATTTTGTGATTAGCATTTCCTTACATTTCTTTTTTTTTCTTTCTTTTTTTAAATTTATTTATGATAGTCACAAAGAGAGAGAGAGAGAGGCAGAGACATAGGCAGAGGGAGAAGCAGGCTCCATGCACCGGGATCCTGACGTGGGATTCGATCCCGGGTCTCCAGGATCGCACCCTGGGCCAAAGGCAGGCGCTAAACCGCTGCGCCACCCAGGGATCCCTCCTTACATTTCTTTACAGCTTCCCTTATATGTTTTCAAATAAAATTTTGCTTAGATTTATATGTTTTTGACATTTTTGAAAAAAGAAATGTATATATTCTGAGACTTGCTTTGTTCACTTTTTGTATTACACTTATTCATGTTGATGCATGTAGCTATAGTTCACTCATTTCTTCTCTTCTCAAAAAATTGAGTTGTTTTGAGTTTTTCTTTGCTGGGGAAAACAATGATGTTCCAAATATGGTTGGTTGGTTCTTTCTTTCTTTCTTTCTTTCTTTCTTTCTTTCTTTCTTTCTTTCTTTTTCTTTTCTTTCTTTTCTAGAGAGAGAGAGAGAGAAAGAGAGAGCAAGAGTGAGAGTGTGGGCAGAGGAGGGACAGAGGAAGAGAGAGAGAGAATCTTAAGCAGGCTCCATGCCCAGTGTGGAACTCAATGCAGGGCTTGACCTGAGCCAAAATCAAGAATCTGTAGCTTAACTGACTGAGCCACTCAAGCATCCCCAAAATATGTTTATATGTGTTTCGTGATAAACAGATGCAAAATTTTCTGTAGCATATAATCTTTGGAGTAGAAATTGATGGGTCATAGGATATGTGGATTTACACTTTGCTGGATAATGATAAATTGCTTTCCAAAGTAGCTATATTAATTTATACTCTCACCAGTAGTGTATAAAAAGTCCCTTTGTGAGGGATGGAATACTTCCAAACTTGCTTTATGAGGCCAGCATCACCTTAATTCCAAAACCAGACAAAGACCCCACCAAAAAGGAGAGTTATAGACCAATATCCCTGATGAATACTGATGCAAAAATTCTCAACAAGATACTAGCCAATAGTATCCAATAGTACATTAAGAAGATTATTCACCAGGACCAAGTGGGATTTATCCCCGGGTTGCAAGGCTGGTTCAACACTCATAAAACAATCGTGATAGATCACATCAACAAGAGAAAAAACAAGAACCATATGATCCTCTCAATAGATGCAGAGAAAGCATTTGACAAAATACAGCGTCCATTCCTGATCAAAACTCTTCAGAGTATAGGGATAGAGGGAACATTCCTCAGCATCTTAAAAGCCATCTACAAAAAGGCCACAGCAAATATCATTCTCAATGGGGAAGTACTGGGAGCCTTTCCCCTAAGATCAGGAACACGACAGGAATGTCTACTCTCACCACTGCTATTCAACATAGTACTAGAAGTCCTTGCCTCAGCAATCAGACAACAAAAAGAAATAAAAGGCATTCAAATTGGCAAAGAGGAAGTCAAACTCTCTCTCTTTGCAGATGACATGATCCTGTACATAGAAAACCCAAAAGACTCCACTGCATAGATACACTGCTGGACCTTTTGCAAATGTACCGAGAAAAACCTGCTGACAAAGTTACAGACAAGGGTGGAAGCATTTTTACAAAAACCTGTTGTTTGTTAGCTGTTTTATTGAAGACAACGAATAGGGCCTCTAGTGTTCGAAGTAAGTCCAAAGTTGTTGACCGTATTTATAGTCTCTACAAGCTTACAGCTCGTAAACATAAAATGAATACTGAAAGAACACTTTATAAACAAAAGATGAATTCTTCTATAAGTACTCCCTTTATTCCAGAAACACCTGTAAGAACCAGAATAGTTTCAAGACTTAAACCGGATTGGGTTTTGAGAAGAGATGACATGGAAGAAATCACAAATCCCCTACAAGCTATTCAAATGGTGATGGACACACTTGGCATTCCTTACTAGTAAATGATAACATTTTCAGTATGTACCGTAAAAAATACTAAAGCTAATCATGAATGTTTAAAGTGTTTTTGGCTCTCCTTTGTACAGCTTCTGAAATCTGACTCTGTATTAAAATTAAAAAATATATATGTAACAATAAAAAAAAAAAGGACTTTGAGATATCATGAGATATCATGAGATATCATGAGACCTAGATATCTCGCTCCCTCACTAGAAGCCGGAATGCTGCCTCTCTTGCTCATGTGCTTTTGTGTATTGCTTGACTCTACACAAAATCTTGCCCCAAAGATCAAGTTGTCTGAAGAGCCAACTGTGATTGTGAGTGTTGGCTGTGTCATTAAAACTTGTCATCTCTAAAAAAAAAAAAAAAAAAAAAAATCGCCCAACATGCTGGTGTACAGAAAGCTTTTTTTTTTTTTTTTCACAGAATATTTTTTATTACTCTACTCCTTGTACCATGCATGGAAACAGTGTGTTTCATTTTTAAGTCCAAGAGAAAAGATAATTCCCAGATAGCTGGAATTCACGGACAGAATGAAACATCCAAATTTCTTCATTTGAAGTTAAAAAGTACTTTAACCGTAGGCAGCATCAGGCAGAGCAGACTCCCATGCTGCACCCCTGTGAAACTAGGTTTTCCCCGAGCGGAGAGGTCTCTTCTTGCCAGAACTGGTTTCCCTGCTCAGAAGGTTCAGAAGCCGGTTACCATACTGCTGGCTGGACCCCGGACAGCTGCCCGTGGTCTGCTAAGTGACGGAAGACAATAGGACTAAGCCTCCAGCGCCGCTTTGCACCACGTGGACGGGATGTCATAACACACCGGTTTCGGATTCTGACAGGACAGCTATCCCGGGGAAGGGCGGCGGTTTCTCCATCAGCCACTTCCTGAAGATCTTTTGGCAAGATGGTATTCTTTCTGAGTGCATTGATCCGTAGCCTCTCAACTGCATATTCATAGGCCATTTTTCGTCTCTTCACATCACGCAACGTTTTCCAGTCCACATAATAACCTCGAACTTGGCCTGAAGCTGATGAAGGAACCATCTGCCCGACGGTCCGCAGCAGAGAGCCCAGCATGAACTCTTACAGCAATTCACAATGTGGCAGGATACAAAATCAATATTCAAAAATCCGTGGCATTTCTATACACTAACAATGAAACTGAAGAATCAGAAATTAAGGAGTCAATCCCATTTACAATTGCACCGAAAAGCATAAGATACCTAGGAATAAACTTAGCCAAAGAGGTAAAGGACCTATACCCTAAAAACTACAGAACACTTCTGAAAGAAATTGAGAGAACAGAGAGATGGAAAAATATTCCATGCTCAGGGATTAGAAGAATTAATATTGTGAAAATGTCAATGCTACCCAGGGCATTTTACACGTTCATGCAATCCCTATCAAAATACCATGGACTTTCTTCAGAGAGTTGGAACAAATACTCTTAAGATTTGTGTGGAAGATGTGGTGTGTATATACAATGGACTATTACTCAGCCATTAGAAATGATGAATACCCACCATTTGCTTCGACGTGGATGGAACTGGAGGGTATTATGCTGAGTGAACTAAGTCAATAGGAGAAGGACAAACATTATATGGTTTCATTCATTCGGGGAATATAAAAAGTAGTGAAAAGGATTGTAGGGGAAAAGAGAGAAAATGAGTGGGAAAAATCAGAGAGGGTGACAAAACATGATAGATTCCTAACTATGGGAAACAAACATGGGGTGGTGGGTGGGGGATGGGGTGACTGGGTAATGGGCACTGAGGGGGGCACTTGATGGGATGAGCACTGAGGGTTATACTATATGTTGGCAAATTAAACTCCAATAAAAATATACATATAAAAAATAAAATTTAAAAACCACAAAAAAGTCCCTTTGTGTCAGAACTTCTTAATGCCTGGTTATATATTTTTTTTCAGTTTTGTACATTTAAAATGAAATCTCCTGGTCTTACTGATGTTTTCCTAATTACTAATGAGAATAGAGTGCATTTTTATATTTTAGATTTGTGTTTCTGCTTCTGTGAAGTATCTGCCTTTTGCCCATTTTTCTAATAGATTTTCCTTTTTCTTATATATTTGTAGGTTTTCTTTTAAAACTCTTTTGTGGATTACGTGTCTTGCAGTTGACTTCTCCTAGTTCTTAATTTTAAAGTAGTTGAATTTACCAATCTTTTCCTTTAGGGTCTGTGTTTCTTTGTCTTACTTATCAGGAGTTCATAAAGAAATCCACCTATGTATTTTTTTTCTAAAATATTTTCATTTTTTTCTTTTTATTTACATCCTTCAATTTCACCCCCTCCCCCCATATGAAAAGCCATTTGTTCCAGTGCAACTTACTGCATGGTCCTGCCTGTTTCTGCATCTCCATCACATATGATGTATACAAGAATGCATACTTCTTCATGGACTCTGCTCAGTTCTATTGATCTATATTTCTCTTTCCTTACCAATGTCATATAATTACTTGTGGTTGTAAAATACTAAACATTATTACAGCAATAGCTAATTAAGTAGCCTCTTTAAATAATGCCCACCCCCAACTCTTTTGTCATATTTGGAAAAGTTTGCACAAAATTGGAGGTTGTTCTTTAAACATTTGGTAGAAACTTGCCTGTGGAACCATCCAGGTCTGGTATTTTCTTTGTAGGAAGATGCTTAATTACCAATTAATTCATTTTGTTAGAGGGATTTCCAGGTTGGCATAATTTTACCCATAATGTTCTTTTATCTTTTCATTCTCTATCTGCAATTGTGTTCTTGTTTTAATCACATTTTAGTTTGTACTTTCTCTCTTTTTTTCTTGATGAATATTGCTAATATTATCAGTTTAGTATTCTTTTTTAAAAACCAACTTTTGGCTTAGTTTTCTTTATTGTACTTTTGTTGTCTATTTAAATTTTGTTCTTGTCTTTAACTCTTTTATTTGGATTCATTTGAGCTTATCATACTGTTTTTTTCTGATGACTTAAACGAATGCTTTGATTATTAATTTTTGAACTTTTAAATTCAGTAATACAAGTATTTCTGGCTATCCATTTATTTCAAAGTACTATTTTGGCTGTATCCCACAAGTTATGACATGTGGGATATTCTCTTTTGTTTAGTTAGAAATATTTTCTAAATTCGTGTAACTTCTTTTTGGCCCTTTATTCATCAACATTCAACATAGTTTTTTTTTTTTTTTATGTGTGTGCTCACCAAGTGCCAGGGGCTTTTCTAGACCTTTGGGATATGTCAATTAAAACAAATACACAGAAAGACAAAGTTCTCTATGGTAGTGAAGCTGTTGGTACTTGCCCATATCTCTTTGTTTATCTTTGAGATCTCAGAGGAAATGCTCGATATGCTAATGTCTTTCTTCATCTCTCTCTGCCAGAGGATATTCTCTAGCCACAGAAGCAAGCTTGGTTATGTGGTAATTCAGAAATGCTGTAGAGTTAGTGCCCAAGAATGATCCTCAACCAGTAAAGTATGGAATGATTCTGAAGCACACCCACAGCAGTATTTCTGAGGGTTCCCAGTGGGAAGACACCCGTTTCTCCAGTTTAGCCTGTTCAGTATCGTACACTATATTGGCTTTTATCTCTTTCCTTTTTCACCTCCCAACCCTTCACTGTGCTTTCTGGCAATGCCTTTCAAAGGAACTACTACTTACATTCACGTTTTTATTTCAGGATCTGCTTGAAACAACTAGGGTTACATTCTGGTGAGAGAGACAATAAATAATAGATAAAATAAAAAAGTAAATTATGCAGTATTTTCAAGTTGATAAGTGGTATGGAGAGAAAAAGAGCAGGGTGAAAAGTATTTGGAGCAGTAGGTGAGCGTTTGCAGTTTCATATTGGGTGGTCTGGGTGGACTTCCTTGAGAAGGTGGCATTTGAACAAAGAATAAGGAAGTGACAGATTTAGCCATGTGGCTGCCTGGGGGAGGAGCATTCCAGCTGGAGGTACCAGTCTGGTAGCAGAATAAGTGGGAGAGTGTGCTTGGTATGTTTGAGAAACAGAAGAGACCACCATAAGGCTGGATGAGCAACATGGAAATTAGTAGTAAGAAAAGTTTAAAGAGTAGTGGAACCAGTTCACATTAGGTGATTATATACATTTTGTTTTATACTCTGAGTGAAATGGGGAGCCACTAGAGGGTTTTGTGAAGACGAGCCACCTGATTGACTCTAAGTTTTATAAAGAGAGGTGGGGCTGCTGCAGTGCGAATGGTCTCTAGGGAGCCTAAGGTAGGTTGGTGAGATTTGTTTAGGGGCCATTACTATAATTCAGATGATATATAAAGCGGTTCACTTGAGAGTAGGGTCAATGAAAATGGTAGGAAATGGCCACTTCTGTAAATATTCTTTTGATAGAGACAAAAGAATTTCCAGATGATTGAATTCTGTACATGAGATGAGAAAGGGGGTCAAAGATGAGTCCAGAATTTGGCTTTAATCATCCACTAAGATGTACATTTATTAGAAATGGGATTGTTGGTCCAGAGTAAGGTGATTGATATTTTGAAGGCATTGCCAGGTTGATCCCTTTAGCAGTCCCATCTGTGACAGATCAAAAGCTTTTGGCAATAAATTCTCTATTTTTGAAAACCTGAAGATTTCTTTATTCTATCCTTGCTCTTGATGGTAGTTTCATTGAGTATAGAATTACACTTCGGCAATCAATTTCTCTTAGTATTCTGAAGACATTATTCTTATGCCTTTTGGATATTATTGTAGCTTGTAGAAGTCAGCTGGAAGACTAAATTATTATACCTTTATGGATAGTGTGACTTTTTGGGTACTTAAAAAAGAACTGAAGTATAGTTGACACACAATGTTACACTAGTTTCCCTTCCTCTCTGGAACCATCAGTTTGTTTTCTGTATTTATGGGTCTGTTTCTGCCTTTTATTTGTTTGCTTATTCATTTGTTTTACTTTTTAGATTCCACATGTAGGTGAAATCATATGGTATTTCTCTTTCTCTGCCTGGCTTATTTAGGATAATACCCTCTAGGTCCATTCGTGTTGTCACAAATAGCAAGATCTTATCCATTTTTATGGCTGAATAATATTCCTGTGTGTGTGTGTATGTGTGTGTATATCTTCTTTTCCATTTATCTATAAATGGACACTTGGGTTGCTTCTGTATCTTAGCTATTGTAAATAATGCTGCAATAAGCATAAGGGTGCATATATCTTCTTAAATTAGTGTTTTTATTTTCCTTGAGTAAGCAGTGGTGGAATTACTGGATCATATGGTATTTTTATCTTTAATTTTTTGAGGAACCTCCATACTGTTTTCCATGTTGGCTGAACCAATTTACATTTCCACCAAGAGTGCATGAGGGTTCCTTCTCCAGTGGTAAAAAAACAAAACAAAACAAAACAAAACAAAATAAAACAAAAAACCATAAAGAGGATAAAACTTTCTTGTGTTTTGATTCTAGCTCTTTAGCTACTTTTTATATCTCTTTTTTGTCTTTGATGTTATGTAGTTCCATATGACATGTCTACATGTGCCTTTCTTTTTCTTTATCTTGACATCACAGGGTTTCTTGAATTTGAGGAATGTTCTCTTTAAATAATTTAGAAAGATCCAGAGCCAATATCTCTATGAATTTTACCTCTTCTCTTCTCTGTAGAAAATTTTCTGGAGCTGTAATTCTCATTTTATTCTCCATGTCGCTTTACCTCTCTTTCACATATACCATGAAAAAATTTTTTGAGGAGCATACTATTTAATATGTTTAGTTCTATTTTTATCTTATTTGTTCTTAATTCATTTACATTGGTCACTTAGGCTGTTATGCTGCAGAAATATTTAAATCCTGAACTCTTAATAGCTTTAAATATGAGCTTTATTTCTCATTCATGGAAATTGCTCTGAGGGCTCAGTGTTTCTGCAGAATATCTCCATTCCAAACTGGCATCAAGGAATGAAGTTTGCTTACATTTTGTGGCTTTACTATCTCAAAATGGGGATTCAAGTCTTGCCACAGCAGGGGAAGAGGGAGTATGGAGAACTTAGGCCTATTTTTAAGTTCTTCAGCCTGGAGAAGACACGTATGAGTTCTACTAATAGCTCATTAACCAGAAATAATCACATTGGTACAACTGAATTTCAGAGAAGACTGCAAAATGTAAAGGAACACATGGAATAATCAGTGAATAATAATACTCTCTGCAAAATCTCTCAGTTTTAGATTTTTATCTATATTAGTCATAAATTTGTTTTGCCATATAAACATATGGGCAAAATAAAACTATATGTATAGCTTAATAAATGATAAGAAATTCTTCCATATAACCACCATCCTAGTTAAGAACATTATCTGTGGGATGCCTGGGTAGCTCAGCAGTTGAGTGTCTGCCTTTGGCTCAGGTCATGATCCTGGGGTCCTGGGATCGAGGTCTGCATCTGGCTCCCCACAGGGAGTCTGCTACTCCCTCTGCCTATGTCTCTGCCTCTCTGTGTCCCTCATGAATAAATAAAATCTTAAAAAAAGAAAAAAGAATACTGTCAGCACTCCAAAGCATACATTTGCTTTCCTTCATTGCAATTTTCCTACCCCCAAAGATAACTACTATCCTGACTTTTATATTAACCATCTCCTTATTATTCTTTATGGTTTTCCGCTTATAAATACATCATTAAATAATGTAGTTTAGTTTTGCTTGAGACTGTATATACTGCACATATTTTTGTTTGTTTTGCTTATGTCTTGAGATTCATCTGTGTTCTTGCATCTAGTTGTAGTTTGTTCATTCCATTGGTCAACTAGAGATGGACATTTAGTCTCCAGGGTTTTTTTTTTTGTTTTGTTTTTTTTTTTTTTTTGTATTTTGAATAAGGCTGCTATAACCACTATTGTGTAGCATATAAGTGTACATGAATTTTTCTTGAGTATTCATACATTAATGGAATTACTTTGGGTAGGGGTATTTTCCATTCTAACAGATAATGCCAGACTTTTCCAAAGTGTATCTATCAGTTGATTCTCTTACCAGTTACATATGAGAGTGAGATTCCCCTTGCTCTATCTATATACTTGCCAAATTTGACATTGTCAGACTTTTGAGAATTTTCTAATGTATTTTGATGTATAATATAGTTTTTCTCTGATTTTACTTTTTACTTCCCTGAATGAACACCTTTTGATGTATTTATTGGCCATTTATGTTTCTTCTTCTTCTTAAAAACAGATTATCTTTTATATTGCTTTCTGGAAGTTTTAAAATTGTAAAATCCCTTTTTGATGTATGTTCTATGTCAGTTCTCTTAACTCTTTAAGTACAGTAAACATATATATTTAAGTCTTTACTCAATAATTCTAATATATGCCATCTAAGTGGATTTGATCTTATTTGTTATTTCTATTGATTTTTGTTCATAGTAAGTTGATTCCTTGTGTTTTCAAGTTTTTTGACTGTGAGTTCATGTTCTTTGGGAGTTTATCTGTGAAAATTCTCTCAAGTTTTAATTTTAAGGTGTTTTCTTTCAGAGTGTTTGAGTTTGCCTCTGCTTGGTGTCAAGGCATACTACTAATTCATGACTACTTTAAATTATTGGCCAAGGCTTCTGGGGAGCCTCATAAGCAAATAATATGATTTCTGCTCCATTTCAATTGAGATTAGGCTTCTGGTTTAAGAATTTTCAGAAGAGATGATCATTCCTTCTCATCCTAGAGCTAACAGAAATAAAATCGGCAAGTATCTTTATCTTCTCCTTGTGCAGTATGGAGTCTTAAAATTTCAGTTCATTCTTTCACTAAGATGTCAGCTCTCAGGGATTTATTTTTTTTTATGAGAGTCTAATCCAACTTCCTATTTGGTTTAGTCCCTAGGTTTATCCCTGTTCTTTAGTCCCATAGCCTGGTAAGCATGAAGCTGTAGGCCTCTCGGGATCAGCAGATGTTCCCATGACAGGTACCAACATAAGCATTTTGTTCTCTCTCTGGATTCTGCTTGTCAGTTCTGGCCTCTGAGGATTGCTTTCAATTTCTTGTCAGTTCTTTTGTGCAGTTATAGAATTTTTTTTCTTTTTTTCTGCTCCCCACCCCCCTGAATCCAGCTTTTAAAAGTATTCTATATTGTAAGGATTTTGCATGGTATCTGATGACTCATATTGTGGAATAAGAAGTGAAGTGTTTTTTTTTTTTTCTTAAAGTTGTAGAATAGATACAAAATAATCATTATAAAATGTCACTCTCCATTGCTTTATGTAATTTTTTGAATGGGTTGGAATTGTTGGTTTTAATCCTAGCAGATTAGAAATATGCATGTAAATGGACCATGTGAGTCAGATGGGAAAATATTCAAAAACTAATAATAGACAATGCAGAAAGCAACTTGAAAGGATGCTACCCTTCCCTTTTATTGCACTCTTCCCTCTTAGATGTTGATAAGAGGAAATGAGAAAGGGAAATATCTTGATTGCTATTGAAACGGGTTTCTCAAACTGCTTGCTCAAATCCAATGATAAGAAATTAAAATAGAATTCATTTGCTTTAGAGATAGTGCATTTAACATATTATTTAAGGTCAATTTAAAAAGTAATGAAATATACACAATTGTTTTACAGACACTGTTGACTAACATGAACATTGACTTGCCAGTACTAGGGGCTCCTATCAGTATAATTTAGCAATCACATGGGAATCATTGGTCTGAGAAACTTTTATTATTAATGCAAAATTAATCAGTTTTGATTTTTGAAATAGTTTTCAGCCAACAGTTGAAATTTGTTCTTATTTCTAAAAAAGACTTATGAGTAAAGTTCTTCATACATTTTTATTTGAACAAAAACATATCAGAAGAAATTATTGTCAATAATTATAAAGCACATTTTTGAATTTTTAGATGCAATAGCTAAAAGATGGTTGTGGTCTTGTAATTTTTATTGTCCTTTTGGTAATTTCTATTGTCTAAAATATGTAATTTAAATATTTAATAAGTATATGTGATTTTAAGAAACAATTTTTCACAAGTGGAAGGTAAGTATATAAACCACTATTATACCACTTTCATTGGAAGGTTAAAAATGGAGGATTGAAGCTCAATAACAAATCATCTTTTATTAAAGAAGAATGAATTTTATTTTAATGTATTTTATTTTTTTTTTATTGGATTTTTTTATTTTATTTTATTTTTTTTTTATTGGTGTTCAATTTACTAACATACAGAATAACACCCAGTGCCCGTCACCCATTCACTCCCACCCCCCGCCCTCCTCCCCTTCTACCACCCCTAGTTCGTTTCCCAGAGTTAGCAGTCTTTACGTTCTGTCTCCCTTTCTGATATTTCCCACACATTTCTTCTCCCTTCCCTTATTTTCCCTTTCACTATTATTTATATTCCCCAAATGAATGAGAACATATAATGTTTGTCCTTCTCCGACTGACTTACTTCACTCAGCATAATACCCTCCAGTTCCATCCACGTTGAAGCAAATGGTGGGTATTTGTCATTTCTAATAGCTGAGTAATATTCCATTGTATACATAAACCACATCTTCTTTATCCATTCATCTTTCGTTGGACACCGAGGCTCCTTCCACAGTTTGGCTATAGTGGCCATTGCTGCTAGAAACATCGGGGTGCAGGTGTCCCGGCGTTTCATTGCATTTGTATCTTTGGGGTAAATCCCCAACAGTGCAATTGCTGGGTCGTAGGGCAGGTATATTTTTAACTGTTTGAGGAACCTCCACACAGTTTTCCAGAGTGGCTGCACCAGTTCACATTCCCACCAACAGTGTAAGAGGGTTCCCTTTTCTCCGCATCCTCTCCAACATTTGTTGTTTCCTGCCTTGTTAATTTTCCCCATTCTCACTGGTGTGAGGTGGTATCTCATTGTAGTTTTGATTTGTATTTCCCTGATGGCAAGTGATGCAGAGCATTTTCTCATATGCATGTTGGCCATGTCTATGTCTTCCTCTGTGAGATTTCTGTTCATGTCTTTTGCCCATTTCATGATTGGATTGTTTGTTTCTTTGGTGTTGAGTTTAATAAGTTCTTTATAGATCTTGGAAACTAGCCCTTTATCTGATATGTCATTTGCAAATATCTTCTCCCATTCTGTAGGTTGTCTTTGAGTTTTGTTGACTGTATCCTTTGCTGTGCAAAAGCTTCTTATCTTGATGAAGTCCCAATAGTTCATTTTTGCTTTTGTTTCTTTTGCCTTCGTGGATGTATCTTGCAAGAAGTTACTATGGCCGAGTTCAAAAAGGGTGTTGCCTGTGTTCTTCTCTAGGATTTTGATGGAATCTTGTCTCACATTTAGATCTTTCATCCATTTTGAGTTTATCTTTGTGTATGGTGAAAGAGAGTGGTCTAGTTTCATTCTTCTGCATGTGGATGTCCAATTTTCCCAGCACCATTTATTGAAGAGACTGTCTTTCTTCCAATGGATAGTCTTTCCTCCTTTATCGAATATTAGTTGCCCATAAAGTTCAGGGTCCACTTCTGGATTCTCTATTCTGTTCCATTGATCTATGTGTCTGTTTTTGTGCCAGTACCACACTGTCTTGATGACCACAGCTTTGTAGTACAACCTGAAATCTGGCATTGTGATGCCCCCAGATATGGTTTTCTTTTTTAAAATTCCCCTGGCTATTTGGGGTCTTTTCTGATTCCACACAAATCTTAAAATAATTTGTTC